>NC_084761.1:11083863-11387272 GCF_028858725.1 Colius striatus
TTGAAGCACAAACTTAGTTTGTCTCTGTTGTTATTGCCTGTACTAATTACTTCTGTATGACTGTAACTGCTACAGCCTTCCAGGGATAGTCTCAGTCATAAGATGTGCTTCAAACTGTGTCAGTCTTCTCATTTTTAAGTGAATGTGAGAGATATTTGCTTCACTTTCTAGCTGATTTTTGGTTTGGTGGGTTTTTTATTTGGTAAGCTCTGATGTGTTTCAGTGTTCTTTTATTACCTGAATCATGTGGTAGAAAGTATCAAATGAGGTAAAATAACTCTCAAGGATCCACAGAAGTTTGCTCCAGTGCATGCAATTGAAAGTCTAGTTTCAGTAAAGGAAACTATATAAAAAAACTTAGGAAAACCTACACTGCACAAAACATTTCAGAGCTTTCCTCTCAGAAGGGCAGATATGCCAAAGAATAAGATCGGGATGATCTGTTTTCAATCACGGACCGCTCTTGAGTTCATTCAATATAGCTGCCATCTATATCAGTGATAGAGTATTCAGAGTAGGCATTGAATCTGGGGAAATATATAAGCTTTAAAAATGGAAATTGTGATTTCAAAATGTGGAGATTTCTGTTGAACCTCACAGATCTACCCTAAGGTTCCCTACCTATAGCGTCTCAACAGATTCCATAGATTGTGTCTCTGCATCTTGACAAACACTTCACATGACAAGACTGGCAATTAAACAGGAAAAAAAGAAAACAAAAAACCCAATGCAGCATAGAGGTAAGGAGAGTCAGTTTTCCTTACTGTCTTCTAGCTTCATGATGCACAGAAATCAGAGTCAGTCAGGAAGCGGAAGGATAGTGGGATTTGAAAGTAGCTTGTTTTGTCTCTGTCAGCAGACTGCAGGTTTGTTTAGTGAAGACACAAATTGAACTGAAGATTAAATCTGTCTGATTTTTTTTGATCTCTGTTTATGTGGGGTAACGTGAGCCCGGCAGTATTGTGCAATGAAGGTCTTTGCAAGACCAAAGTCTTGGAAAAGCCTGAATTTCTCTCACTTAACACGATCTTCATCCCTTTATCTGATATACATCAGGATCTCAATATAGGTAAGCATGAGCCGTGATCCTTTATTTGCAAAGACAGAATGACAAAATATGAGACAAAAATGAATCTAGACTGCAGGATTTTTTTCTTTTCCTATAAATGTGGTGCCTTTCCATGCCAGTTTTGTGAAGGGATTTTTCACCATATTGCATTTTAGTTACCCTGTTTAAGGACCAGTTTCATGCCTGGTATAAAATGTTCTGCATTTCAGCAGCTCTTGCCACATTTCTGTATTGTTAGCACACTTTCCATTGTCTCCTTGGCATAATGAATTTGCTAGCCCACTACCCAAGTATCCTTAGATAATTCTGGGTATATCTTAGGCTACTATCTGTAAAGTTTAGTGTGTCTCCCTGTTTTATGTCTTTTTACAAAAGATCAATTCTTTCTGGTCAGCTGGTCTCAGTTATATGCTTTTTAGCACATGAAATAGCCTGTTTAAAACGTCACCTAAAGCAGTGCAGAAAATTATCAGTACCAACTGTGAATTCAGCCCTGGTGCTTTTAACTTGTATCTGATACACTTCATGTCTAATATGTTCCACAAAAAATTTCTGCAAAACATCAAAGTAGTGCTTTCTCATGAGCCTTTGTATCCTGAGAGCGAAGGCAATGGAAAGCAGCCAAGTAAGTTCATACTGCAAAGTCATAACTCACTTTTCATTGAGTGATGAGTCCATCATCTCTTGCTACTCACAGTTTTAAGAAGCAGGAATCCTTCAACCAGGCCCCAGGAGTGCAAGCTAGTGACCTTGTTAATCTCTCTGTACTTCAGTATCATCTGTCCTTTTTGTGGTTTTTTTTTCAGAAAGCTATCCGTATATCTTGGCCAGCTGGAAATCAAATGATCAAAATGTTACTTGTTCTCTCACTAAGTAGGGCACCTTTCCTCCTGTGCAGCAAAGTAGCTCTTTTAATAATCTGGAATTTGAACTGGAAACTTGAACACATCATGAAGAATCTTTATCTGCAGAAAGCTGTGTGAACAACCCTTCTTATCACACCTGATGTTTACCACACCTCAGTGCGAGAAGAGCTACTAGTTGTCCTCTTTGTTGTTCTAGTGGAGATGGCTGGTATTTTAGACAGGAGGAATGAAGGTTCATCATCTCGGTTAGAAAAAACCCTATAAATATGCATAGATAACCTAATATATGACTGTAGCATACAGTTATGTGCCTCTTGTTCCTTCTTTTCTGTGTTCACACTGAGAAATATGGTTCTGCCACTTCAAAATTCTTCTGCTGGTAACTGCGGAGTTCTCTTTGTAGAAGGCGTGGAAAACACTGCAAGTCACACTTAAGATGCCTTTGAGCAGTCCCAGATCTCTCTCTGCTGAACTATCTGCTTTATAATTCTATCTGTTGCATTTAGAAGAGGGAACAAAGGTACTTCTGTGTTCACACCATGTTCAGCTCACCATGGCTTTTTCTTTTTAAAGCTGGACCATGGCTTGGGAGAGCAACACTGCTCTGTAATGCGTTCCACTGCGCTTACTACCCTGAAGATCAATGCTATGAGAACACAAGCTCTGTGTGTGTGTGATGTACATGCATGCCTCTATGAGCATATGTATATAGACAGTGCTAAGCAGTTACAAAGCCTCAAATGCTTTCAGTAACCTTGTGAATTTTCTGATTAGGAAAGAATACATAGCCCAATTTTCTGTCACAATTAAATATCTTTCACTTCTATTGACTTTAGGAAGACTATATTTTGGTGCTTGAAAAAAACCAAATAAAAAGCCAACTTTTAAAATTAGTGACTTCTGAAAACTTTATTTCCTATAATAGTCACCCATATCAGTATAGATTGCAGATTTGTGGTCTTCCCACACAGTGAGTTTCAGATTGACTATTTGTGCCTATATTATCTTTGCAGGCTGGAAAACCTCCTGATTAAAGACACAAACTAAACACAGATTTCTTGTTCAGACCTTTTGAGTTCAGATATTGGCTTAGCCAATGACTGCTTTGTGACCTGACCAAATGGTTACTCTAGCACCTGAAGAAGTAAAGAACTTTGAGGCTCTCAGAGCTATATGCATTTATAAAGGAGAGAAGAAAACAGAATGGAAAGCAAACTCAATGTGAAGTTTTCTGTGAAGAAAGAAAACATTTGTCTAGGTAAGCAATTAAATGAAGCTTGTTTAGAAGAGCATGCTAGGTGCTCATAAGCTTAGTATCAGTCAGAAGAGCAATAATACTAGCCTGATTCTTTTTATACATTTTTATGAAGATAATTGCTCACACTGAAAGCTTTAAATTCCACACAAAAAGCATGTCTTATGCAGGATTATGTGGTTTGACAAAGTATATTCCTGACCAAACTTTAAACATAAAACTTGACCATTACCCTTAAAAGCATAAGCAAAAGTTTAGATTCAGGAAAAAAAAAAAAGTGCATTTTTTCTTCCTTTCTAAATGAAAATGAATTGGATAGTTTTAATTTTTTTTTCTTTTTTACCCGTCAGTATCTTTCTCTTTGGCTCTCCTTATATAGATATCAACAAACCCCTTTGCTTTTGCATTACTTCAAAATTATAGGGATTGAGATCCTCAGAAAAAACACCTATATGGTTCAGGAACCTTCAGTCATGATCCTTGTCACAATTTCCAGTTGATTTTCTGTGTTTGTTAGTTTTCATAAAGCCATGTAGAAGGTTCTTGAAATCAGTAAGAAAACAAGAACTAGGCAAGGACTGAAAACACACTTAGTGCTTATTGGTCCAGACTTATTCTAGATACTGGATGTGAATAAGAGAAATTAAAGCTCCTGTAGTCAGTTTCCTGTAGCCCCAGAGGCTTAAAGATCTTTTTATGAAGATCACAATTCTGAATGTGAACACATGTATGGAAAAAAAAGTCCCTGTAGAGAGGGAAAATGCTTAGATGTAGCTTTTTTAATTAGCAGCCTATATTGTGTGTTTATAATAAAGTCTTACTGACAAAGCTAGAAACATTTCTTGAGCTCCAGATGGCTGCTTTTCTTTATGACTTGCTGTAGGGTACAGACTTTGGTTTTATATATATTTTGATAATCTATCCTGATTATTCAACTAATACTCATTGTTCTCCCTATGCTGCAACAATACCCTTTGAGAAAATGCAACATATGGCTCAGTGAGGGAAATGTCAAGGTTAAGAAAATCTTCTTTAGCTATGTGTCTCATTTCTTTGTTTCCTTTTTCTTAAAGGCTAGGACCTGCAACTTTGATAATGTCACTAGGAAACATTTAAAGATATAAGATTCTCATTCTAAGTAGCATCTTTCAGTGGCTGGGGAAAGGTCTCAAAATGTTCCCTCATCTTCAGAAGTGTCTTCTAAAGCCATTCAGTATGTTGAATTAAGCTTTAATCCAAAACAATATAGCAAGGACAACAATAGAACACATGGGAGAATTTGGTGAAAAGAAGGTTCGAATGCCAAAGCTACACCTGTTTTGTGTGGGAGCAGAGAATCCAAAACTCTTGTACTACTGAGCAAGATTACCATGTCAGGAGATGAATTGACAGGATGCAGCACAATGTAATTGCAACACTTTCAGAATCAGAATATCATTATCATTAAGTATCCGTTTAAAAGGAGAAAAGAAGGAGCTTTAAAGAAAGGAGAATATTGATTTGTCTGGGTAGTTGACATTTTGATTTTATTTCTTATCTCTTTTTGCAGGTTAAAATATGCCTAAATACCTGGAGCTCAGTTTTTTGCCCGGAGATGTGTTCGTGTAAGAACACTGCTTCATCTTACAATTACAAAGTGAGCAACATGGGACTGCACTCTCAGGGCTGTGCTCTCCATAGAAACATACTACAGCTTACAGTCTCTGAAAAGTTATCTTGACAAAAACTGGTTTGAAAAGAAAGAATTTCTCAGTCAACTTGTGAACCTCCATGATCACTTTCTCTTTTCTGGACATACTCTGTTGCAAATAAAACTCCAGTTAAATTATTTCATATTAACTGTGAGTTTCTTCAGGTTTTCTTGGAGGGAGAGAAACACCACCAGAAAGCATCCCCAGCATGCTCTGTCTTCCCAGAAAATAATCAAGCTGTGCCTAAGAAAATAGGAACATGTTGCAGCAATAGCTCTTTGTGCAATCTTCAATTTTATATCCTTTCTTAAAATACTGTCTTGTATTGAGCCAACATGTGACCTCTGTGCTGCACACCAGCATCTCTGGTGGTATGCCATTCTGGGCAGTGATGTTCCTCCTGGTGTTCTCTGACAGCTTCAATGGGCTACTTCTTCTTTGTTCATTTAAAGGAAAAGATATTTGTAAAATGTTTGAAAATGACCATTAATGTCCAAACAAGCTTTTTCTTTTTTTTTTTTTTTTAAAAAAAAAAACAACAATCAAAAAAGTGTGATTCTTAGCAATTAGCCCAAATTCTGAACCGGGACTAGGTGCAAGTATCCCATGTTCCCTGATTGCTGGACTGGGATCAGCTCAGTGAGATGAATCAGTTAATATTTTATGAAGTCAGATAGTGCTAAAAGGGAATCTATTTTGGAGAGCAGAATGGCACAGA
Source organism: Colius striatus (assembly GCF_028858725.1). Taxonomy (NCBI): domain Eukaryota; kingdom Metazoa; phylum Chordata; class Aves; order Coliiformes; family Coliidae; genus Colius; species Colius striatus. The sequence goes on from NC_084761.1 coordinate 11,089,463, forward strand.
TTGAAGCCTCTGATCTAAGTCAGAATGAAGAAAGACAAAGATTTGTACCTTGAGCTCTTCTTTGCTTCAGTTTCAGTGAGTCAGCATGCTAGCTGTATGCAGGGTCCCTCTGTTTGTGATGGGTAAAGTTCTGTGTTATTTATCATTGTTAAAAAAAAAGTTCTATGGTGGAGCAAAAAAACCACCCCAACCTGAATTTCGAAATTCTGAATGAAAAGGATTTTTTTTGTTGCCCCAGGTGACTTTGAATCATTTAAAGTATTAAAACAGGGTAGTTACATTTGTCCTAATCCAGAGGTTCAGCTGTGCTTGGAGGGGCACAGATTTTAATTTGTTACATCAAAATAAGTGAGATTACAACAGGAAAATTAATTTTAGGGGTGTATATATATATGTCTTCAGAACTGTCTGCAGTATTTTTCTGTGTTTAGTTTCATTGTGAAGTTAGAAAATTATCAGTCTAATAATTCTGGTTTTCAAAAAGCAATGGTTGCTTGAGCAGTGTTTCTGTGTCCCAAACTATCACTTTTCCTAACTACTTCAAAATAGAAATGTTTCCTCATACAATATTATCGTTCTTCAGTGTGTTATGATGTTAAAACTGTTCCCTGATTAAAAGCACCAACCACATTCCTAACAAGTGTTGAAACCTAATGTCATGTGGTCAGAGATTCAGGAGAGAGCACTCGCTGTAAATTTTTCATGTTTGTTTTTTGAAAAATGAAGTTGAGGCAACAATGCATCTGCAAAATATTTATTTTTCTTAAGCTCCACAGTGCTGTTGTCGATTTTGTTGTCAAAGCAATCAAAAAATAATGGTTATGCTTAGCTGATGAAATGAGTCTGTGAGTTATGTGCAATATAAATATTTTGACATTAGTTCTATGTTCATACTATGGAATAAACTTACTGCACCTCTGCATTGGAATGGAAGTAAAGGGGATATAGGAATGTTTTACATTGATATTGTTTTTCTAAGAGAAAATACTTCATTCGTATCCCTGTTTTCAGGTTTTCTACTTGTTTCCTAGATACCTAGATGACACGATTCCTAGTTTTCCTAAATACAAGTCCTACTCCATTCCAATTTAAAATGCAGCATAAAGAAAATTGGACAACTGTTTAAGAAAAATATTCTATTTGTCTAGACTCAAGGAGTTGTGTTGACCATGAGAAATTAATAGAGCTGTTTACAAAGGAGAGATATATTTTTTTGTTGTATGAGGTTTCATGAAGTTATTCTGTGCTGCTCAGCTGCCATTTAATGGCATAAACTTTTGCCAGCTGTTTGCAAACAGGAGAGTTTGATTATGGAAGACATGAATGACACTGGTCATGTTAATGATATGCCTACAATTTGTCCCAAAGAAATCTCCAAGGTAAAAAATTTAGGAAGAAATTTCCTCCAAGAAAAGAGTGATAAAGTAATGACAAGGCAAGTAAAATTCAACAGTATAGGTGCCATGTTTTAATTGAAATGATATGCATTGCTTATAAGTGAGACAACATAACATATAAGACTCCTTGAATGTTCAACATCTGGGAAGATGTTAAGTCATCTATGTTCTCTAGCAAGTTTTGCTCTCAAGGAACTTTACCTTGTAATGGTATCTTTAGATGAGATTAAAAGCTCTCTGCTATCTGTAATTTTTGCTGAGGAAACAAAAAAGTGAATTTGGTCAATCTTAACAAGCACGGCATGGCTCCTGGGTATTTTCTGCAGCACTTTCCAGTAATGGCAACTATTGGAAAGTTGAACCCAAATATTCAGACTTGGACTAAAATTATCTTTTCTCATTGACCTTACTGGTGTTACTCAGCATTTCCATTCCTATGGGTGAAAGAATAAACTGTGATTCATAGACAGGGTAGGCTGAGTGTGGGCTTATCCCAAATGGCTTATTCAGAGACATCTGTATAGTTCTGACTTCAGGAAGGAACTTATAAACAAAGTGTAAATGAGCATGCAGTTTACTTGATTGATCTATGTGTATAGTTTAATGCTGAGGTTTTTCATTTGGTATTCTCTTCACAAATGAGAGATGTAAAATGTTTAAATTAAATGAAGCAGAAATAAAAAAAAAATATTGATTCTCGCATTTCCCTCCATCCTTCTTACTAAAAGTTTCTGGCTCTTTTTACACTACTTGGCTGTGCTATATATTGGCATTTACCCTAATGAAAAACCCATGATGTTTCCTAAATGTTCCACTACAAGGACCTTGTTAATAGCTTCCATCTATCCAGCAATAGAAAAGCTTCTACAATCTCCAACGCATTGTGCAATAAACCAAGGACATAGAAGGGACATGAAATTGGAGTTTCTCCTTAACTGTGCAATCCTTTATACTAGTACCAAAAAATACTTTGTTCTGGGAGATAAAACCTTGAACTGCAGGTTAAACTAAAATAAACTTGCCCAAGGATCAGTATTTGTTCCACTCCAGTGATGAAGATGGATGAAATCTGAGTGTGGCCCTGTGGTTTGTATCACAGTGCTGATTGGTAATCTCAATGAATCATATGGAGCTGATATCATACTTAATATAAAGGCAAGGCATTGATGTTGACAGTTCCTTTCTTAACTTGCCACAGGTCTCCATCCAAGAAGTAACATCTAAGTTGTAAACTACAGCATTTCTGGCTAATCTTGGAGATTTTGAAGTAGGTGATCTTAGGCAAACCCAGTAAGGCTACAGTAGCAATGCCAAGGATATTATTCATGTATGGTTCATCTTCCAGCCTCTGCTCTAATACCTGTTAAACTAAAGAGTAAAGATTCTTTTCACACTCTAAATGTGATATTTAGTTACGATGAATAAGAGTAATTATTTAATCTATCCTTTAACAATTACTTTTTCTTGACACATTGAAACGCTTTCTGTAGTCTTCATCTAATCAGCAATTTTTAAATGGTCATTTAAAGACTGTGAGACATAAAGATTAAAAAAATACAAATACTAATAACTTCCCATGATTAAAAAAAAAATCAATTGGATAGGGAATTAGTTTTAGGTCAGTGAAATTGCACAGTATATGAGAAGTCATAGAGATATACAAATCTAGACGAATCAATGCCAATATTTAAAATATCTTTAGAGGACATTAATATTATTTTAATATTATTTTAATATATTTTCACAGTCTTTATTATACTGTGGAGTACTGTTTCCTAAATGCTTCCACATAATGTAAGGATTTTCACTGAGATTGATGCTTTATAAATATTTGTATTTTCTCTTGGGATATAGAAGTAGTTGAACTCTGCTTTGCTACTGTGTTAACCTTTATTTTCACAAGAATAGGAAAGAATTAATTAAAAACTCTTTAGAATATTTTTCTTATGAACAAAAAAGGTTAAGTACAGAATCTCTTTTGGAAAGTGGTTTTTCTTGGTGTCTATTTCTGTCAGCGTTAAAGTAGTAGGACAAAATTATATGTTTTCAAATTAATCCTTTATTGAGAGTGAAAAACTCAGCTATGCCACTGTGACTTCAACATTCTCCTTTTTTATGAAAACTGGGAATCACTTTAAGGTGTGAAAATGTGCTAAGAACACAGATCTTTATTTTTGTAAACTGACATGATATGACCTTCTGGCCTTTTTATATCAATCCACTAAAAATTCCAGTTCCCCGTGTTTTGAAATTAATACCAAACAATGGAATTCTTTGTACTCAGGAGATGAGTTGGATTTTCCCGTGTGCAGAAAGTAGACAACTTGGCGATTTAGGAAAGGGATGTCTGTTGCAACGTATTAAAAAAGTTATAGTGTATTTGTAATTGACATATAATTCTTTCACAATATATCAGTAGTGCTAATAAGTCTCACAATGCACTCAATACAGGAGAAAAATAGAAAACTACTACATCATATTGACAGTACACTAGAAACAGCAGGAACAATTTTTGGAAGCACTACTAGATATCCCCAAAGATTTCAGCTACCTTTCCTACATGCTAGAGGCACTAATTTGAAAATAGTAGTGATGTTTCATATATTCTAACCCCTACTTTTGAAAAGCTATATAAAAGCTCGCTGTTTTGCTATGTAGCAAACCTATCACAGCTCTCTTAGACTATGACGTTATTTTCTCAAATTTACAGTCGGTACTTTGGATCATTTAAATGAATATAAGCTCACTGAACAGAGAATTCTCTGAAAGTCAACAGAACTCAAACAAAATGAGATATAGCATCTCCTTAGGTGTTTTCCAGTGAATAATAATCTGTTTTTCTTGGGTAAAAAGTTTTGAAGATCAAAAAAATATTATGACTTCCAGAGGTAGCCTTTTAATTTTCTACCTTTAGGAGCTCTTTAATATCAGCTTTGCTGAATTAGTAGCTCTTGAATGTTCTTGAAAGCCTGTAGTAGTAACAAATGGACGTATCTCAAATGAAAAGGACTCAATTCAATGCTTTTACAGGCTCCTTCAGCATCAGCTTTGTTTCTTAGTGGAAGCAAAACTCCATAATCACTGTTATGTATGAACACATTTCAGACTTGAGCTGTGTTAAGGAATTGGCTTTTTCTTTCCAAAGACTTAATTGCCACCAATTGTCCAAAATTGGCCTTGTGATCCAAGAAGCCTCTTGCAGTCATATTTCTGTATGAGATTAATGAAATATTGCTTCTGTGGAGGTATTTCCACACTTGAGCTTTGTTTCAAACGCTGGTTAGAAGTCTCAATTACATATGGAGTGTAATAGCTGCAAAATTCCCTAATAAGACTCAGTGAGACTGTTAAGTGTATTGGAATTAGGATATTTTCTTGATTTGTTTTTCTGAACTGTTTTCTTTGTGATTATGCTCTTTCTCTTCCCATTCTCTTCAGTTTTATGTACACTGTTATTGGCAGCAGTTTGATTACAATAATAGGTCACAGGGAAATAGTTTTACATCAGCTCTGCCTTGAACTCACCAATTATACTTACCTAGAGACTGAGTTACTTCCTTGATTTCTGTGTTTCCACATATACCTCTTGTGGACTGGAAGGAGTAGCTACACTTCCAAAAAAGACGTTCTGCAATAAGAGGTACTGACCAGTCAGATATGAACATCAGGCTTGAAATAGAGTTGCTTGGAAGTCAGCAGAAAACTAAAGACTTAACAAAGTGCATTTCTTTCCTTCCTCAGGATTACCTTGAGATTTTTTTTCAGTTCCAAATGTAAGGAAAGTGCAGAAAAATGCAAGACACAGTGCTAAAACCAATCGTGTGTGTGTGTGAGGAGGCGCAGGGTTATGCTAGGGCTTTTTATGTGTACAGGCAGTATCCTACTGCTTTAAGGAAAATGCTTTATTTGTACATCCTGATAGCAGAATGTAAATGTATTTACACAAAATGAGTTGGAAGCAAATGAGCTGATTCCATTTTTGACCAAGTTAAATGTAAATCCATCCCAAATAAGCACTAATTAGCTCAGATCCTGTTTATCTCTTGAGGCCAAATCCCACATGTCTCTTTTACATGCTGACTTTAGAGTTGCTGTTCCTCTTATTGTTGTGAACAGGATTTGATGCTCTATATTTGTCAGCAACTGCAAAACCCAAAATGGTTTGGAGTGGAATGGACCCTAAAGATGACCTAGTTCTAGCCCCCTCCCCTCACCATGGGCAGGAACACCTTCTACTTGGAACAGATTGCTCCAAGCCCCATCCAACCTGCCCTTGAACACTTCCAGTGATGAGATATCCACAGCCTCTTTGGGTAATTTGTTCCAGTGCCTCACCACCCTCACAGCAAGGAACTTCTTCCTTACCTCCCATTTAAATCTTCCCTATTTCAGTTTGAAGCCATTACTCCCTGTCCTGTCGTTACCTGCCCTTGTAAAAATCCATTCCCAGCTTTCTCATAGGCCTCTTTAGGAACTGGAGGCTGCTGTGAGCCTGTCTGTCTGAAGTCTTCTCTTTTCCAGGCTGAGCAACCCCAGCTTCCTCAGTCTGTCCTCACAGGGAAAGTGCTCCAGCCCTCTGATCATATTTGAGTTCCTCCTCCGGACTTGCTTCAACATATCCATGTCTTTCTTATGTTGGGGGCCTCAGGACTGAAAGCAATACTCCAGGTAGGATTTTGTGAGAATGGAGTAGAGGGGCAGAATCACGTCCCTTGACCTACTGGCCACACTTCTTATGGTGCAGCCTGGGATACAGTTGACTTTCTGGGCTGTGAGCACGCATTGCCAGATCACGTTGAGCTTCTTGTCAACTAATACTATGAAGTCCTTCTCCTCAGGACTGTTCTCAATCTGTTCTCCACCCAGCCTATATTTGCACTTGGGATTGCCCTGACCGCTGTGCAGGTCCTTGCACTTAACCATGTTGAACATCATGAGGTTAGCAAGAGCCCAACGCTCAAGCCTATCAAGGTCCTTCTGGATGGCACGACTTCCCTCTAGCATGTCGATTGCACCACACAGCTTGTTGTCACTGGCAAAGTGGCTAAGGGTGCCCATAGCACCGATCCCAATACTGACTCCTGAGGAGCGCCACTTTCCACTGCTCTCTGCTTGGACATCAAGCCCTTGCCGGTAACTAGTTTAGTGTGACCATCCAGCCAATTTCTTAGCCACCAAATTGTCCATCTGTCAGATCAATCTGTCTCCAATTTAGAAACTGTAATGTTGTGTGGGACAGTGTCAAATGCTTTGCATGAGGCCAGGTGGATGATCTGAGGTATTTTATTAGAAAGTGATGGACAAGATTTTGTTAGCAATTCAGTTAGCTTTCCTATAATCTTATGCTAATTTTCTGAAAGCCTGGAACCACAGCTTTCTGAAAGTGGCAGATGATTTATTTATACTGGGCATAGCTGCTGAAGTTGCTTATTAACGGTTATTGATAACGTAACACTTTTTGCTATAACAGACTTTCTTTTGTTTATTAGAACTTCTTTTATCCTGGGTTCTCAAGAGCTTACTCATAGAAGCTCAATCAATATTTTGGTATCTCTTGTTTTTTTTTAATAATTTGTCCTATTTATCTTTATTTACTAAAATGTCTATTGGGATCAAAAGAACTATTTCCTTTTTGTATTCTACTGAAGATTTTTTCAGATGTTCCAGTGTCTCTTTGTAATGACTAGTAATATGAGGTTCTATGTGTGACAGGTTTCTTGGATACCTACTTGAAATTCTCAAAGTGCTTGAAGTTATTATATATAGTGTCATCAAGCAAACCATGTGCAAATAACATATGGAGATGAATTCAACATATTTTGATAGATATAACTGGCTTCAAAAACTGGCTTTATTCTGAATCCTAAGACCTAAATGAAACTAAAGTAAAGCTGAAACATAGTATTCAGGACAACAGACTTTTCCCATCAAGCACTAAGTTCATCAGTATTCATTTTTATGTTATTTTGTTTGTGTTTGACTTGATTAAAAAAAGTTGGTAGCATTTTTCCATTCATTTTAATGGGAGTAAGATTGGAATAATAGAGTTTTTTATAGTAAGTTTGTATCCAACTAATCTAGAGGAGTTGTTAGTACCACAAATTATTCTGTTTGGTTTGCCATGTTACTGTAATATTTATAATTAAATGTTTTCAACTTTATTTGTGTTAGAGTTTTGTTCCTTGTAAATCTTAAAATATTTTTTATAGCAAAGCATTTCTCTTGAGTTTAAATTGTAAAAAGTAATCTCAAGCATGTCATTCTTTCTCCAAGTCTTCTGTAATTTGTGCTACTTCTTTCTATTGTATGCATAGCGTATCAGGTGGATTATTTTCTATTGCTTTGTGCTTCTTTGGCAAGGGGAGAAGTTTTATATTTTCTGTTTCTTAAAGACAGAAAAATAGAGTTGATTTGGCTTTTTTCTTTACAGTCATAAAACTGACCAAAGTTTACTTGGTAAAAACAGGAGGAAGAACTGATGTGCCAGAAAAGAACATTTTGCCTTATATTCACCTAAATTTAACTCCCCACTCACTTCAAGGTCAGACTTTCCCCTTTGAATTTGTCAGTTCTGATTAAAAGCAGACATCAAATTTTGTATCATAAAAGAGAAATCTGATTAAATAAATCAGATTCAGCACTTTTATGGTTGGTCAGTTTAGATTCAAAGCACATTGGGTGACTAAAGCAAAATTCAACAAAATGCTCCAGTATTAGCTTCGACAGGCCAAAGTTGACCTTCATGTAGTCATACACAATTTGAACAAACAATGTTGCTGTCTTAAAGTTTTTTACTGTATTTTATTATTTTATATTTAATTATGGATATGTATCTATAAAAGTTATTTCAAATTTATAGCTTTATAGCACAGGAGATGATAAGAATATGCCTTTTGGGAATGAACATCAATGCTATCATTTGACAGACTTCTCCATGCTGAAGTTTCCTAGGCTGCAAAACAGAGATTCGTGTTCAAAGTTGGAATATGGTAATAATCATATATTTATTTATATACACACACATAATGTATATATCTTCCTTGTTACAAGACTAATGGTCCCATATTTTAGTTAACTCTGACAGTGAATTCTGTTCTCATTTGTCTTGTGCCTAGTGAACTACAACTGGCTTAATCCAGAGAAGCATAATGTGCAAGTATGTTCAGGGTAGAGTCTGAAAGTTCCATAATCTTTAGAGTTTTGTTTAGGTTATATTTGTAACAGCATGTAGTTGATACAAGGAGGAACAGGGATCAGTGTTTTGTTTTCATCACATAGCATATATCTGAGTTAGATTTCAATATGGACACTTTCAGTGGATTGAACCAGAATTGTTTTAATGCATATTTCTAACTATTCTAACCTTATCTTATAGTGGCATAAGTTTAGTTTTCAGCCAGCCTAATGATGGGAAGAAGTAAAGATGGCTTAGAAATACATTTGTTCATCAGACTCACAGTTTTACTTTTTACTCTGTAACTGGGAGCTGAAAACTCAGTGCTTTTAATTCTATCAGACCAAAACCCCCATTTTATTAAACAGACATTGGTTCTCTGTCAGAAGGTCATAATGGTCTGAGATGAATATTTTGAAATTCTAGTAAGACTGAATGAATTGTTCATTATTTTGAACAAGTTATTTGAACAAGAAACCATGTTTTTTTCCTTTGAAACATTGAAAGGGTCTGTAGGAACTCACTAAAACTTTGCTACTCCAAGATCCTCCTGGACAGTATTTCCCATTGCTGTCCTGCTTTGTTGTGAATTATTTTCTTTTCCCCTGAAAGATTATGTTTCCTTTGAGGAAGATTTTCTAAATGGAATTAATCCGTTACAAGAGCAGAGGGAAGGTTGTTTTTAATTTTTAGTTTTATTTCTTTTTAATCTTAGACGATTCAGTCTAATCCGTAAATCTACGAAGTTGATAATAAGATGTTTTTGCCAGTCCAGAGTGCTTAAGTGTTTCTAGAGATCTCTACAAATAGGGTTTGAAGTAGACGAATATCCTCTTCAAGCTTTACATTATCTAAACATACATCTTCAGGATTTAGGGGGGTTTTTGTTTGTTTTGTTTTGTTTTAACAACAGTAGTGCAGAGAGGAATTGAAAATCCAGTGCATTTCAAGGACTGATGTATCTGTCTGGATTCTGAAAATCACCCCATAAGTAATGGCAGGACAAGTCATGTCAGATGCAATTTTTTAGACAAGACTGATCACTCATTTCATGAAGAACCCTTTTTCATACTTCCATACATTCCAGACACCAGGGAAACCTATTGATCCTAAGTGTTTCAGCAGATGGTTTTACTCACCGGGGACTGAATTTGGTTTGTGTCAAGTTTGTGACCAAAATTCTTAGTCTGAATGACTTGCTGGCTGACAAGAAGTAGGTCTATTGCAGAGAGAAGATTAGAACAGAACTGTTTTGTCTCATGGCCCAGGGTTTTAACTATCTGAGAAAGCAACAATCTTATCCATTCTGTAAAGCTGTTATAAAAAAATCTTGGTATCTTTTTATTTTTTCTTCTACAGCTGTCAAAATGGTACTTAGTAGATTTATCCAACAGACTGTGAACTGGGGATGTAGTCACTGAGCTGATCCTGTTTTAAACATTGACCTTAAGTGGAAGGAAGAGAAAGATAAAACAAATATTTTTTTCTGATCTTTGAAAAGCTGCCAAAACTAACGAAGTTGAAATCATTTGGGACAAAGGAGATGCTTTTGTTTTTCTGTCTCTTTCAGCTTAGTCGCATTTTGGATGGCACTCAGGTATCACAATTGGAATACAAAACAACTGTGGATCAAATCCCTCTCAAAACTAGATCTGTCTCCTGTAATTACAATGTCACCCAGAAAATACTTGCTTGTGTATCTTATGTGTATACTTCTTATCTTCATGGTAAACAGCTCAAATTCACACTTTTGATTTTTTGATTGGGGCAAAATGTTGAGAGGATAATTAGCCTTTCCTGCACTTCTTTAGCTTGACCACAAGAGATCAACCTAAATCAAAGGTTAATCCAAATACATATACTTTTAAAAATGATGGATGTTAAAATATAATGGCATGTGCCCTTCAAGTCATCTCATCTGGTCATTTTTATTACGGAAAGCTCAAAGCAGGAGGGAATAGCTCTTTAAATGTTCTTAGCAGAGTGTAAAACGGAGCTTTACTACCGCTGTTGTGGATGCTGGGCTGGCTACAGAAATGGACAGCCCAAGCCAAGCGAGTCAGCTATTTTTGAAGGTGGAAGAAGAGCTCTGGTCACTCACTGCTGCCAGAGGATGAGTGGTGGCAGCTCTTCCCCAAAGGCAGCCACCTTCAAAATCATTAAAGGTAGATCTGTCATTCACTTAGCAGCCTGTTTCATAAAACATCATCTACCAGCAGTCCTGGCTCACTGCAGAGGTCCCAGAGCACTGGAGTATGGCTAATGTGACATCCATCTACAAGAACAGTCAGAAGGAGGATCCTGGGAACTACAGTCCTTTCAGTCTGACCTCAGTACTGGGGAAGGTTATGGAACAGATTATCTTGACTGCCATCCTGAGGCATATACAGGAAACACAGGGATTCAGGCCCAGCCAACATGGCTTTATGAAGGGCAGGTCCTGTTTGACCAATCTCATCTCCTTCTATGACAAGATGACCTGTCTAGTGAATGAGGGAAAGGCTGTGGATGTGGTCTTCCTGGACTTTAGTAAGGCTTTCAACACAGTGGTGTCCCACAGCATCCTCCTGAAGAAACTGGTTGCCCATGACTTGAATGGACCTGTGTCAAAAATAATGTGGCCAGCAGGATCAAGGAGGTGATTGTACTCAACGCTAGTGAGGCCACATCTCAAATTCTGCTTTCAGTTCTGGGCCCCTCACTACAAGAAGGACATGGAGGTGCTGGAGCCTGTCCAGCGACAGGCAACAAAGCTGGTGAAAGGTCTAGAGAACAAGTTGTACGAAGAGCAGCTGAGGGAGCTGGGGATGTTTAGCTTGGAGAAGAGGAGGCTGAGGGGAGATATGATAGTGAGGTGGGGGTTGAACTCTCCAGTAAAGAGTGATAGAGCAAGAGGAAATGCATTGTGCCAGGGGAGTTTTAGACTGGACATTAGGAAGAACCTTTTCACTGAGGTCATTCAAAATTTGAACAGGCTGCCCAGGAAGGTGGTGGAGTCACAATCCCTAGAGATATTAAAAAGACATATAGATGAAGTACTAAGGGATATAGTTTAGTTTAGTGATGAGCTTGGCTTAGTTTAGTGTTTGGACTCAATGTTCTTAAAGGTCTTTTAGAACCTGAAAGATGCTATGATTCTAGAAAGCATTTGGCTGCTCTATCTTCTCCGAGTATGACCTGCTGAGGCCTAGCCCTGCAGCCACATGCATGTTGTCATCTCATCAGATACCATATTGTCCAAGAAAGTGTGTTAAAATTGTTGGTTACCTGAATTTAAAAGGGGACTCTGGATCAAGCTAGGACTAAGAAATTCTAGAAGCAATTTCTTTAGTTATCTATTCAGAGGTGCCTGAATATACTTTCCCCACCTCAAATGTAGGTGACAAGGAAGGGAGGAGAGGATGTGGATTTAAATATTAACTAGAATTTTTAACTCCCCTGCCTCCCTGGTGATGGATAGCTCTGAATCATACTGGGAGGTTAAAAGGACTGATATATAAGTTAGGTCTTTTCTTTTGTTAAACCATGTACTCAGTATTATGCTAAAGGACAAGATGAATGCAGTTTTGAAATCAGTCACGTTCACCTTGAAATGTAAGAGTGTTAGCTGGTATTTGATGCAGGAAACAATTTTCACTCACAAAGGACAGAACTCAAACACAAAAAAAGAATAATTTGAAAAAAATGGTACTTCAGAAATCTGAAAAAATGCATATTTTCAACTGGAATTTGGGATATTATCAAACAAGTGCCTGTAAATTTATTCTGCTATGTAAGTTGTGTGAATAGGCAGGGTCATTTTTTTTTCTGCGTTCTCAGACATTCCATTTTTACTTTTACTTCTGTGTAGCACATTAAGTCCAGACAGATTGTTGTCTGTAATAGGGTTTTTTTGAGAATTCACCAAGGACAAAGATCTTTAAGTTGTATTGAAACCAGTGTGCCTGATTTATAAGTATATATGTTCCTTTCCATGATATTTTATCATTTATTCATCAAAAACTGCAGCATGGGGAAAACAAAAAATTATTTTTAATGGTTTTAACTGAGTTGTATGGGGGAAAAGAGTTTCCAAATCTTTAAGGCTTTTCATTAAAAGTAGCACTTCAGTTTTGTGAGGCTATGAAGCATGGCTAAAAATTCCAGTAATTGTTGAAATGAAAGTCTAAGACATATTTTTTTTCACACAGATTTATGGGCAGGTAATTTGCCTCCAATTGCTGATATTGGTTATTCTGAATGTTCCTTCTAGACACTCCTCTTTAATTTTCATCCTAAGTATTTTACTAGTTTGCTCTTAAGCCAACATTGTCCTTTTGTTTAAATTGTTCTTTTGTCTCCAGAATACTTACTCCCCTGGGATTTTTTTTATAGAAGGCAATTACATTACCCTTCAGCCTTCATTCTACTAAGCTACACAAACTAAGGTCATAATTTTCTCTTGTGAGTTGAGGTTTGTGTTCCTATCAACCTGTAGACCATTCTTTCACCACTTCCAGTTCATTCTCAACTGTATCTCAGTATTACCAACAATGTTGCAAAAATATCTTGAGGCAGAGTTGCCAGAACTTGGCTCATAGCCATTTTGATACCATTGAGGGCTTTTTCTTCCCCTGCTACGCAAAAATCAAAATGTTTTACAGAATTCTCTCTGTTCTGGTGAAAACAAACAGCAAATATTTTCTGATCAGACCATAAAGTTTTTGGTTATCAGGATTCTTGATTTCCTGAGAGTTTACTTGGTATTTGGCTCTGCTTCCGCAGCAACTTTGCTGGGCAGAGTCTGATGAGGTATATAAGACTTTCCATTATGGAAAATAGATTCAGAAGACCAAGTCTCATGCAAGTCATTACCAGATCCAGGCATTCTAGTCCTCACTTACTAGGATCTGAGGTAAATCCTCAAACCATAGTTTAGCCATCCCAGGGCTGTTGGCACATGTGTACTAGGATTCTCTGAGGTCCAGTTTTATAAGGAAATAAAATGATCTGTTCCCAAATCAAATTTTAATTTCTCTTGAATAATTATTTATTTTTAATTTTTACATTCTCAAATATTCCTCAGAACAGAATTCTTTCTCTAGTAAAAGCAAATATTATGCTTTGGAGTAGTACATTGAAAGAGAAAAAATATCTATCTTTTTCTTTGAGACTGAATTAAGACATTAGCAATAAGTACAGCCATTTATATCTTTTCATGGCTCTGTTATTGTTAGCTGTCAGCATTTTCTTGATAAATATCTCCACTGTACATTGTCACCTTCAGTTTTTCCTTAGCTAACCACTCTTTTCATCTGGAAAACAAGAACCAACTATTTAAGAAGAATATTAAGGACTTCACTCCTTCAAACTCTAACCTTGATAATCATGCTGGTAGCCATATCACATTAGTTCATCAGATACAGTTTTTTGTTCTTAGAATTCCTCAGTGAAGGACAGTTTGTCAATTATTGTGCTATTGTATGCCAAATATAGACAAAGCTTTCATTCTAAAGCAATGCTTTATCTTATGTCTAGTAACCTTAAAATATTGGGCTTTGTTCCCTGGTAGACTGTTCATAATTTTTCTGCTAGTGTTGGTTTCACAAGTCAGAGTTCCTTTCTAGAAATGTTCCCAAATAGTTGTCTGTGGTGATCCTATATTTACTGCTCTTTCTCTCTCACTGCCATTTTTAATGATTCCCTCAAAAACTGATTTGATAAGGAAAATCACATTGCATGATGATTCTCTCCTACCAAGTAAATTTAATTTGATACATAGTAAAGTTAAGCTCAGTCTAACATTAAATGTATTAATTTAGTATATCACATTACTACCAGTCTTCCAGAAACACTGTTCAAGAGTGAAAGTAAGTTAATTCACTTGTAGGAACAGGCAGTTTTAAATTTTATTGTTTATATTTTGCGTTCTTGAATTACCAGGTAAATATCAGGTTACTCTTCACTGCCTTCTTCAAGGAATGGTTATGCATGAGCGGTAAACCATGTAACTATAGAATTGTGCAAGTAACTATAGAATAGATCATCACTGTCATTTTCACTGCCTTACTGGGTTGCCTATCTCTTGTTTTCTTTACTTCCCTCCCTCTCTTCTTCTATCCCTCTACCCAGCATTGCTGGTTCTTGCTACTTAGAACCCACAAAATTAAATACACACCTTGATCTAAAGCACAATTTTATCCCTGTATTTCATGACTCATTTATGTTCATGAGTGAGATGAGTAGAACTGTCGGCTTTTATGAAGGCTTGAGACTTTTTTTTTAATGGCAATAAGAGATAAATTGACTGGATATAATTGAGAGAAGAATGTGATAGATTCAATAGCTTTGTGTGAGCAGAGAACTTCATTCTCTGCTAGTATAGACAATATTTTTGTGCTTTTGATGTCAATTTGGAAAATGTCTCTGATTTTTTTCAAGGGAATGATTGCTCTGTATATTCTAAAATGTAGTTAAAGATATACAGGATTAAGTCCCCAAGATACCTACACACTTCTAAAGAATCTGGGTATTTGGTTATTCTAACAAGGCTAGCATGGCCAGAGAAGCAAATGAGAGTACAGAAATGTGACATAAACTAAAGCTTTTTGAATGCTGCCAGTGCTGTACTGAAAAGTCTTGAAGAGAGGAGAAACTTAAACCCGTGAATAAGTCCTCACAAAGAAGATAAGGCTATGGGTAAAAGGCGAAATGAGCCCTAGTTTACTCATCACTGCACAGGACCCAATTTTCTCAATGACTGCAACTGAAGACACTTTTCTGTGTGGTCTGAAAATGTGTTCTGACACATCTCATACTACAGATCTGCTGAAGGTATTGCATGCATGCGGGAAGTGATTACAGGGCTTGGAAAGCAATGTCACACAGTGACTTACCTGATTAGCTACAGAAGCCACTGTTCAGGAGATCAGGTTTAGTGTATTATCTCATCTAACCTTAGCCTAGAGTACTAGTCTAGAATACTAAAGCGGTACTCTAAACTGTGTTTAGGGTCAGTGGAGAGGGAAGTGAATTGCAAGTGTTTCATCTTTGGATGAAACCTCCTCTGGCCTATCTGTTTACATTGTTTATTATGTGAATGATGTGTAAAATTCAAGACTAAATCCTTAATTTGTGGATGATAGACACTCCTCTGAATTCTCCTCAGAAATGGTGTTGAGAAACTGGTTTTGGTGTAGTGATAAATTACAGAAGAAAGTAGCTCCTCTTACTTGACAATATTATTTGACATTTGTTAGCACTTTCTAGAGACTGGGTTTCTCTTGCTTGTGTAGGGCTCATCAGGGTAATTTCTAATGCTAATAATTGCCACCGCTGTGTAAATATTAATAATGAACTAGCTAGTGAAAAAACATGTGTAAAAGAAATAATTCATCTATAAAGAAAGTAGTTAATCTTCAGATATCATATAAAGTTAATTCCTCATGAAATACAATTATAATGAGCCATTTCCAATCCCAACTATTCAGAATACTATACCTGGTCTATGAGAAAGCTTCCTTTATGTGGTCCCTTTCAATGGTAAAATGCTAACTTGCACATAATTTACATGTAGACTTTTGTACTGTCTTTCTATCTCCAATGAAAAACCAGCTAAAGTGACATTCAGCGTTTTATAAGTATTATTCAAGCTTGATGTACAATTTAAATTTCAACTCAAGTTCAGGATATTGTTGTTGTCCTTTTGGTGTGTCAGCAATCAAACTGTTTTAGCTGTTGGGTTTTTTGGAGGCTTTTTATTTGATGAGGCTAAAATTGGAGTGGAACTCACTTTCTATTTCCATTAGCAGTACAGTCCATAGGGAACTTTTTTTTTCTATACAGATACAACAAAATAATATAAGTTACTCTATTTTTCACCTATTAAGCTGATGGGTTTCTACAAGCTACAGAGTTTAGAATTAAGGCAACAGATTAGTATGGAAAAGACCTGAGTATCAAGTTCTTCATAATAACCTAGGCCTATGTGAACTTAGGCAAGAAATTGTATTTCACTTAAATAAAGATCTACATTTGTATTGTCTCGTGTACTTCCAAGTGCAGAAGCTGCTGCACCAATGTACAGCATCATTCCAGTCTGGTCAGTCAAAAATGGAAACAAAAATCTTATGATCTGGCATTAAGACAAACCGACTTCACTTGCAATGGATTTCAGCGTTTACCATAACATTGTATTCCTTGCAAAATCCTAGCTATAACTATCACCATAATTTGTGATGAGCACCAAAAGGGAACAATGGGACTAGATCAAGTGCCTCACAGCAACTGAGAAAATAATTTAGGAAAAGATTCTAGGAAATTTATTTTCTAGGAAATTTATTTTCTAATGTAGCCCAAGCTCTCCCATTTTCTTTTTTCTTTATATATATATATATATACATTTATATATAATAAGACCAAGTTCATTTGAGTCTGAAATTCAGACTGATTTTCCCTTTTACTTGAACATCTCAGTCTTGTTGTTCTATGAACTTATGGCAGATGTGTAACTTTTACTATCTTAAGGTTGCAAAATGTTGTGATTTTAATATGAACTTCATTAGAGTGAATGGGAAGCACTGGTGAGGATTTGTGATGTGCTACTCCTCTGAAATTAATGAATTTTTTTCCATCTGATGGTTAATGACTCAGGAGACATCCATTTTTTCTATCGTACCTAGCAATAGGACAAGGGGTAATGGGATGAAGCTGGAACACAAAATGTTCCACTTAAATATAAGAAAAAACTATTTCACTATGAGAGTGACAGAGCCCTGGCACAGGCTGCCCAGAGGGGTTGTGGAGTCTCCTTCCTTGGAGGTCTTCAAGACCCACCTCAACATGTTCCTATGCGACCTGATCTAGGTGACCCTGCTTTTGCAGGGAGGTTGGACTAGATGATCTCTAAAGGTCCCTTCCAACTCCTGCCATTCTATGATTCTATGACTCTTCTATGTGTTCCAGGAGGTTTTTTATAAAATATGTTAATATATGTCATGAAGGAGACAGACAAAACCTTTAGTGTAGGCAAAGCAACGCGGACTATTTCTCAAACCAGTTGTCCTTTTGCTATTACATGTAATCTCACACTTACTGGGCTCTGTAGCAATAAAACAATTCCATATCTAGCAATCAAACTTAATGCCAGGTAATTCAGTATTTCAAATTCACAAACAAGGGATTATTTTTTTGAATCAAGGTAGAAAAGGGATGGTGGGAAAGTGATTCAATTCAATGTTCATAAAATGCCTTGAGAGCACATCTTGCTCTTAAAAAAAGATGTGATTTTTTTCCTCATTACTATTGCTCTATTACTTCTGAGAGTTCATTGAATACTGCAGGAAACTAAAGCAACATCTGTTAGAAATAGGCTGTGTGAACCCAGACTTCCCTACACTTTGTCCTCTTTGCTGTAACACCACACATAATACTTTTCTACCCTATAATAAATAATACAGTGTGTATTAATTCATCCTGACCTTCAGAGATTGAGGAGATCTTCTGTTCCTTCCATGGTACACGCACCTGCTGACTTTACAGTATGTGTGCTGACTCTACTAAGTGTGCTTAACTGGACCAAAAAGCACACATGGCAGAGAGAGCTCTTTTGTGGAAGTGGTTGACCTGTCTTTTTTCCACCAGTGGAAAGGCCAAGTGTATTAGGTTTTACAGCTGTGCCAATGTTTTCATTTGTTCCTTCTAGAAAAAAAAAAAGGAATGGCAAACTCTGCATGTGAAAGATTTAAAACTGTATCATATATTCAGCAGAAAGTAAAAAAAAAAAAGAAGAAGAAAGAAAAGCTGCTGGGCTGCCTGAGACTTCACAGCTCCCAGTGCTGGAAAACACATGTAGATGTAACTTCAGTATGTGTCTATGGTACAATGTTGAAAGGCAGAACATATCAGTTGGACAAGGATGGTCTGAGTTACTATCATAACATAATGCCTAGCTCTTTACAACCCAGCTCCTCAGTGTATAATCTTACCATCAGATTGTAGACTCTTTGTATGTTCCCGCTGAGTGTTCCCCTGAAAAAGCTGAATTCACGCTTTAAGCCTGAGATGGTGTGATGTTAGTTATTCTTCTCCTAGGGTTTAGTGTGTGAAGTGCTGGAAATGGATATGTTGTGAAGTGCTAAAATGAAACTACTTTCTTCAGTCTGTGGGAAGCCCAATACAGGAATTAATTTCACTTCCTACCCTTGTGTAAACACGGAATGCTCTCTTATTACATTTCCGCCTCTTTAATTGAAAAGTTCGTACTGAAGTTACATGTGGGAATTCTTATCGGAATGTGATTTCTTATTTCTTGTGCTGAACAGTTACAACTCCCAGGCAACTAAACATTTTTCTATTAGGCAACCATAGAATCTTGACTGAAAATTTCACAGGAACATGTTGCAGTTACAGAAGAAATAAAACCTTAGAAAAGCAGGACTTTTTCCAGTAAGGCTAACCAAACATGTAAACATTAACAATTGTTTCTTGGCTCTGGACAACAAAAAGCGCTGGGAAACGTTTCACACTGTGCTTGATCTTTTTTTAAATGCATAGAATTTGATACTTACAGGCAGAGGCCTTGTTTAGAGGAATGGAAGAGAGACTGTGATTATAGAATCGTAGAATGGCAGGGGTTGGAAGGGACCTTTACAGATCATCTAGTCCAATCTCCCTGCAGAAGCAAGTTCACCTAGATCAGGTTGCTTAGGAATGTGTCCAGGCGGGTCTTGAAGACCTCCAAGGAAGGAGATTCCACAACCCCTCTGGGCAGCCTGTGCCAGGGCTCCATCACCTGAACAGTGAAATAGTTTTTTCTTATATTTAAGTGGAATTTTTTGTGTTCCAGCTTCATCCCATTATCCCTATGATTGATGAATTTTGGAATAAACCTATATATCTGGAGATTTTGCTCTTTTCTGCAAGTTTCCACAAAACTAATTTATTTTATACACTTTGTCAATTTATTTTTGTTTGTTTTCAACATCAAAACCAAAATAAATTCTGTTTTCTCCTTCCCTAAAGAACCTCTCCTGATATTCAGCATAGTCATGCAGCACAGAGGTTTCCAGAATACCTATTGTTCTCATTCTTATGATCTGCAACATTATTTTATAATTAAACATGCACTTAGCTGTTTATATTTCAAATGATTTTAATTGCAGCTTTAAAATACAAAAGCTGAGGTTCTTGTTCTCATCCTTGTGCTGTTCCAATGGCACAAATGGGACTTTAAACCTGTCGCTGTGAATTCCTTTACCTCAATTTTGCTACTAAATCCCAGACATGGATAGAAATGAACCTTGAGAGAGGACCTGGGATGCTAAAATCAGAGTTACGTGTAAATAATCTGCCACTTCTACTTTTGTGTCTGCCTTGATTATCTTCCCTCCTATTTGCTATCTGATACATCACTCTTTTGTATCTGCGTTGTCCACTGAGTCTCACCTGACATAAGGATTCTCACTTGACATAAGGTTCCCTGACTTCCCTGTGTGGTGCACAATGTAATAGTGTATTGCTGAGGCTATAAGTTGATTATAAGCACTGCTGATTGTATGCTCTGTCTCAGAGAGAAACGCTCTTGGGTCTCTTGGGATGAACGTATGGTCACTTTCACATCTTCCACGTGTAACATCAAACCTTTGTGCTGAGGATTCCTGCTTAGTTATTTGGATAGTTTTATCTCAAAATTATCCTTAAAACTCAAGTAATCAGTCTGAAGGCATGATCAGAAATGAAAAACTTACCCCTACTGTGCTAAGTTTAGTATCACAGTCTCTGTGTTGAAAGCTTACTTCATATTGCACATTCCTCTGTTTGTACCAGTGGTGGTGTTTACAACACTCTTTAATTATGGTTTTCCTGAGATTTTATAACAAATAACCATGGCCTGTTTTTTTTGAAGGTTTTTTTTTCCTTTTTTATCCAGGACATTACAGACTTATCAACACTATTTAGTCACAAGGAACATATTCTATGTGAGTGCTGGTGTTTTAGATAAAATTCTTCATAGAGTCAAAGGATGAGATTTGCGTTTAGACCTTTGCAAGTGTACCCCAAAAGAAGAAAGGAGTGTTCTTAAAAGAGAATTTAATTTAAGGTTTGATAGAAAGCCTCTTAGGGCAGTAGGAAACCTTCTATTGATTTCAAGGGATTGGCAAAAACTTGACACAACAGGTAAACTCAGGAACTAGACCTAATTTTTATGCTATTTGCTTAATGATCATATGTGTTGTTTACTGGCTGTAGTTTCAGCAAGTGTCTTTTATCATTCATTGAGTTTCCTTTGCTCAGGTCTGATTCCTTGCTTTTCAAAGTTGAAGGGTGAACAAGAAGTTCAGGAATTTCATCACAAAAGCTGTACAATGTAAAGGAATTAACACCTTGAAAAACAAGCAGTGTTAAACAGGATTTGACAGGTTGCAGAAAAGAGAGATCAAGTAAGATGGGAACAATAAGCAGCAACTAATTATTATTTCACTGGTCACCACAACACATTAAAAACTTCCAAAGGCTGTGAAATTAATTGCACACAGAACAGCACTCAGGTGCTTAATATTTTGTCTCTCTGGGACAATTTACTAGAGACATCTTTTGAACTACAAATATAAAGCAGGAAAGATAGGGCTCTCTCTGGCTGTGTCATTCTTCATTTTAATGAGCAAAAAAAAGTCACACAGAGCAGTGTGAATTTGAAATATTATAATATGCTTCAGTTTTATGTCAGAGTAAGTGTGTTTCTTAAAAGAGCCCTAATGATTCTAAATTCTAGACCTTGTTGACAAGACATCTGCTTACTTGGCCTGTGGTTTGTATTTCATCTATAAGCTCATTATCATATATATTAAAAGAAGCCTATTAAAATATTTGCATTTTTAAATGAGTGATAAAACTCCCCTACCCATCTTTCAGAAACTTCTTCTTTTTGTCGTGCAAAACATTCCACTGGGGAGAGAGAAATATTTCAGTTACTTTCAAAACATTTAACATTTGGATAATTCTTATAATTACTTTTCTCTTTAATTGTTAAAGCTGGAAGGCTTATATAATATTACTTATGAAATTATTAGTTCAATGTAAATAATATTTTCTGTACCCACAGACCTCTCAGCTGGATGCTGACTAAAACCCTAAGGGTGCTCATTCGTTTTTTTGTTTTATTTATTATTTTCTTCTCTCCTCATCAGTTTTCTATTATTCTCTTTCCTGCCTCTTCAGCTGTCTAGCTGCTCATGTAATGGGTGAAATGACACTTGAAGCCATGCTGGTTGTTTATTTAAACAAATCATATTTAGATGAAAAGAGCAGATAATTGCAAAGATACAATAAAGCTGATCTAGAAGCTCATCAGGCTCTTAAGAGGTCTTACTGTGTCAGCACCTCCTGGTTTAGTATAGAGTGCAGGAAGTTCCTTTTGTTTTGGATATCTGGGTCCGGTCCTTATCACAATGAGAGTGAATGAGTTTGTCTGCTTAGTCTTACCTCAACCCGATTAAGTTTGAGTGCAAACTGGTGGCTTTCAGGTTAAAAGCAGTTCTTCTGGGTCTTCTGCAGTAGAACTGGAAAACATAAGAAACACTATTGTTCAGAGTGTTTTCTGGGTCCTCTTTGTTAGAAAACCTCTGCACAAAGAATGAGCGGGATGCTACAGCAAGTAATAGGGAAATAGCTGAGAAGATTATCTGCTTTCTCAGCACAGAGGCATCCTTGAAGCTGGGGATGTTTTCCCCATCAAGCTCAGCTAGATACAGCTGAATTCATCAGCAGAACTAGAAGGCGGTTTTCTCTGAAGGTGTACCTTAGTTCCTGTCACCTCTGCTGGAAGAGAGGCATGGCTTGGATGGTATGGTTCTGTTAATGCACCCAATATGACTGGCACCCACTATCACCATACTGAGATTTTAATGTCAGGGAACAATTCTCCAGAGGGAAAAGCTGTAGCAAAGATAAGATAAATTTACTCTGCAATATCAGAGGTTACTCTGAGTATATCTTGGTGACAAGACTAACAAAGAACATTTTTGGCAGCTTCTCATACCTAACAAGGCGACATCTTTATTGCCTGATTCTCCTCTTCCAGTCTCCTCACTTAAAAAAAAAAAAAATCTTTACTGTGGTAGTTTCTTAAAATATCCTTAGTGACTTCTCAGGCTTTTAAACCATTTTGTTGCATATTGAAAGCAGCTGTATGGGGAAAGGAAAGCTCCTGCTGCTTCTCAAAAGCAGCATGTATAACACCACAGCTGGAAATAACATGTTTTATGAACTTGATTTATCCCCTCTGCTGTGTGGTATAAATCCCAATTCCTCACTGCATGACTTGCACATGCATTTTTGAGGGCCTCATCCTGCCAGGTCCTGAACAAGGTGCAGAGGAAGGATTTAATTAAAAGCAAACATTTGTTTGGGGATGACTAACTCCTACACATCCTGTGCTGCCTAGCAAGGGGAAGAACTATGTAGAATGGTGGAAATAGTGAAAATATTTACTACCCCCTGGAATTACTGGGTACTTAGTGTCTAATACATTATTTCAAAATCACAGTTTTGAAATTATAACCCATGCAATGCAGTACATGATAATGCCTCACTTGAGACAGCATGGGCTGTTAACTCTGTTTCATCACAGCTAGTGGAGGAGAAACTTCCACGACTTCCATTTTATGTTGTTTTTTCCTCTCAGACAATGCATTTTGTTACCAATTTTAATTTACTGCCAACTTCTTTGGGCAGCCACGCAGTCCCTATTCTTAGAATATCTGAGTTGCTCACAGTCGTTAGCTTGTTTTTCGCCCCCAGTCTGTGTGTTGATAAGGTTCATAGATATTTGAGGCAGAGCAAATATGAGGTATGTGAACACCTTAAATGATTAAAATTGTTTATAAATTGAGCTGCTTGCTGTCATGTTACCTAGAAGTAACCCTAGATTAAGGTACGTTTCTAGCTCCTCTCCCAGGCTGCCATTTCAGTCTTGTACTCTCTTTGGATGTGATAACTTCTCTGGCTTTTAATATTCTATAGAATATGTTTCCTGTTCCTCATCTTAGCAGATCTGGTTATTGTTTTATATGCTGAAAGATCTAGTTCTGTGATGAATGTTAAATTTTGAACTACAAAACCTTGAGCAGCTCCCTGACCTAATTGTGTGCAGCATGTACAATGTGATTAGTTTTATGAAGGTAGCACTTACATGATGATCAGAAGACTGTTATGGTTGTTACTGTATAAACCCACAATGAGATGTTCCCGTCCTGCAATTTGAAATATCTAAGATGATTAAGAGGTGAGAAGCTTTCTATGAACAATGGGAGAACTGAAGCACATTCTTTAACTATTTCACCTGGCATCACACAGGTAGTCTGTGGTGGGTCTGGAAGACATTTCCATCTTCAGTCTTAAGCCTGTATCTTAACAGCAAGGCTCCTGTCAGTCCTGGATGTAAACCTAATGGATATATAGCCTAGTGACAGTTACTGATTAACAAAAAAAGCTGTTATGCTTTATGAAGTGTCTGAGTATTTTATCTTTTCATGTCTGTTGTGGTGTCCCTCCCTCTCAGCATGAGAGAGAAAGGCAGCAAGATCATCCAGATAGCAGTGCCCTTATTAATGAGAAGTTCAGCCAAGAATGTGCTAGTTTTTTCCGTCACTCTGTGCTGTGGTTATCTGCAGAACAGGAATAGAAAACGAATATCTAATCTTTAAAAGGGGCTTTGAAAGATTACTTTAACCTTTGCCCTGCCTCAGCTGAGCTCCACTTAAATCCTAAAACGATGTAAATAACTTTTGTTTCAAAATGAACATTAGTGCACCATGCTGGAATCATGAAAAGCAGCCAGTAGGAACTAGTGGCAAGAGAGAATTTCACATAAAAACAAAACTGGAGATTGTTGCCTTTTCAACTTTCTTTCCCCCCTCCCCCCCTTTTCTTTTTCCTAACAAAGGAGGTAGAACTGTGCATGTTGGAACAAATCAGTGAGAGAGTGAAGGTCAGACGAGGAAGACTGTTCCTTGAATGTTAACAAGAAACATTAACTCCTAACTCAGTGTGGGATGTATTCCTTCCCTACGTCATTGTGACTTCATGGGCTCCCAAAGAATTACTTGGATATTGATTTTCATTGAAACTTTTAGAGAAAATACATTTTCAGTAGTCTGTGGGGATTCCGCCTAGATCAGCAACATCCTTAATTATTCCTGCTGCTGGAACACATTCAGTTGTGGTCTCCTAAGACACTCTTGTTCCTCCAGAAATGTCCTGAAAATATTACCTGAGTTTAGGATGGAAGAAGATGAGATAGTATAACCTTGTGATGTTGGCTTGCAAATATTGTCTGACACTGCATTTAAACCATAAGTTGCCTGATGGAAAAGAGAAGATACAAAAGGCCATTTTGCAGAAGAGAATGCTCTCCTTTAGCATTGTGGGAAGAGACTGTGCAGAGCTTATGCAATTGGAGGTTTTTTTCTTAGATTTCAAATTCTACTAGAAAAAAATGGTTGTTTTATGATCATATTTATTAGATTCAAACTCATTATTAATTCACCTTCAGTCTGGACCATGTTGTTATACAGAGCAGCTGCCCCATTCAGATCATAGTCTCTGCCATTACAGAGCTGAAGTATTTCCCTGGTAGGTGAAAGGGAGATTGCAGGGCCTCGGTTGCTACCCATCTTGCACACCCTAGTTGTCAAGCAATCAGGGCAGCAAGGAGAAGAAGCTGGCTTATTATGAACCAAAATAAGACTTCAGGAGTGAGCTGTGCAGCATTGCCCAGCTGTAATATTTCAAGACATCATAGTGAGATTTGTCTCAACTGAACAAAAAGTGCCTCTGGCTGCTCCACTTCATTAGGTATCTACACACAGTCTGGATGGTATTCCTAATGGATTAAGGTTGGTCTAACTGTAATAGAAACTTGATTTACTTTCGTGTGTGTACTTTTGCATTCAAACTACTCCCTTTCCCCTTCCCCAAACAAATGCAGAGTAATGAAAATAACTGCTAGTACATAGAGGAGATTGGGAATACTGTTCACAGTTCTCAGGTCACACTGCTGCCCCTAGGAGACAGATATTGGGGAGAGCCTGCCACCACTCACAGTTTGAATGCTCCTCATCACCACAGGAGTCAAACGCACTTAATACTTCAGAGGAGGTGTTTATGTCTACAATCTCTAGGGCAGCACGTGAATTAGAAAAAGGATCAAGTGTGTACCTGTCCTTGCTGTTAATTACCTTGCCATTGAATAAAACAAAGCAACATAAAATGGCCTTAGGAAATATTTAGATTGGCTGGAACATAAGGTTAAAGGTTTCTAATCTGCTTTATGATGGATTGTCTCAGTAGTGCTTGGCTTCGGGATGTGTGTGTGTATTCTTTCTCTTTTTGGTTATAATATGGCTAGACAATTTTCAATGTGCAAACTAACTGCAAACTTCCAACACCTCCCCATCTGCAGTGCAGTTGAAGTCCCTCTCCCTGGTGTTTGCACAACACTGCAGCAGTCTCTCGCTGAAAGAAATAAGGTTTCCTAGTGAAGCAGGATCTTATAATTGTCCCTCTGTACATTTTCCTGATCATAAGTGTACGTTGCAGCTGCTTTCTTCTTTATCATATATACGGTTAAATTATTCACAACCAATTTAAGCCTGTAGAGCTCTCATGTACATTTCAGAAATAGAACATATTTAAATGAATATGAAATCTTGTTTTTAATTTATAAAAGCATTACTGATCCTGTTCCTAAGAGATGTCTTTGAGTTGCTCTGAGAAGGTTATCTTGTACCTTTTCACATAGACTTTTATCTGACTGCTAGTCCCCTTCAAAACCACTCTTTTCAGCTCAGTAATTTCAGTGTACAAATATTGTGCTATGAAAATATTGTCTTTTCTAAGACACTTTTTTTTTTCTTAAATTGTTGGGTCTTTATGTGAAGAAATTTCTTTACTGATAGATGAGAACTTTGGTGCTGAAATACTATTCCCCATTAAACTGAACTTCAACATATTTCTTGTCGATCTTAAAAAAAAAATCAAAGTCTAAAATACATTAGAAATAACCATGCAAAGAAGTAGGATTCCAGTTTTGAAAATACCTAAGGTCAAGGGAGGAAGGGTCTACTGAGTAATACAAGGCAGCATTTTGCTACTCAGAACTGCTTGAGCATTCACAACACAGAGTGCCAGTGAATCCCTTGCCTCCTCTACTCTTTTCCTCTTTTTCCATCAGCAGTTTTTAACTAATAATCTTCAGAGTGCAGTGATTAAAAAGTCTTTCTTCTGAGCAGTGTGAAGACACTACCATACTCCACATTACCTCATGAACATCAGCAGTGATCATCTCTGTAAAAATGTGCACATTTTGTTAAACGCTGTCATTTATTTCAATGCTTTAATTGCCATAAAACATCAATGACAGTTTAATTAAGAGCTTAGTTTTTTTTATTCTCCAAAGTGGAAATATTTATGAAGGAGCTTGTCAGAGGCAGAATATTAAAACAAACCAGGTGTTTTTGCAGAAACACAAATAAAACGTCTAGCAGTAAACATTAAAAAAATCAATTATTAATCATGGTTCTTTTCATTCCTATTGAATTGTCTTCCAAAGATTTTGTGTCTAACAGTCTATGGAGCTGCAATGCTGTCTTGTCCCACCACGTGGTCTTCCTATTTCTATCCTATGGTGCGGCTGGATAGATTATTTGGTTCTTCAGAAAAAAGCTTGGGATCAAACTAAGATGAAGATCGTAAACTGATGGGGTCACATATCTGAATTCCATCTTTACCATTTGCTTAATATGAACAAGTTTTGATTCTTAATGTATTTCATCACTGTTGAAGATAGTAAATGCAGAAACTTCATTATGAACCCTTTGATAATTTGTAAAATGGTGTGATGTTTTATAGCTTTGGCTCATGTTTCCATTGTTAAGAAGATAATGTCTGCTGTCTGAGATATCTTAGATTTCTTGCCTAGTCTGGGAGACTGGAGTGGGAGATGGGGTTGCAACATCATCCCTTGGTGAGACAGACTCTACTTAATGCTTTATCACTGCTGAAGTTGCATTTTTCTTTCCTTTTCATTGTGGCTGAGGACAGATCCTGCAATGATCAGTACTATATTATTTTTGTACCAACATCTAAAAGATACTAGGCCTTTGACTTACTGTAGCCTATAGGTTTCGCTCATTTCCTTTCTGGTGATACTATCTTAAAGCTTGCCCTCTACTGCATCTTTGAAATACTGGGGTTTTATTAGAGAAAGCTATAAATTACATTTTATTTGTGGTTTGTTCACATACATTATGGAAAAATGTTGCTATTGGCTCCACTGAAAATATGGCTGAGTTGTAACAGGATCTCTGCTATACTTTTTGTGAGGAAAATTGTGTTTAGTTGTCTTCCAGGTTTTTCATTATCTCCAGACTTTTGAGAATAGAGCCTACTTTTTTACCTGGTATTTAGCAGCATAGTACTATCAGCTGTGCTGAAGTTGTCTGATTCACAGTAGGTGGCAATAAGGAAAGAATGTAATCATGGCAATTAGCAGGAGGGAGAGAGATGTTTTACTTTCTATACAATGGAGAATACACTCCAGAGAAGTCCAAGTTTTTCTTGATGAACAGATATGTGATGTAGTGAGAAGATCTATGTTGCTAAAACTTACAGAGAGGTCAGGCAGGGGTTGTTCTGCTTGTGCAGGGAGGACCACGAAGAGCTGACCAGCTGTTTGCAATTGCCTACAAACAGCTCTGGTGGGGTAGCGAAGGCACCTGGGTTTTAGAGAAGGTGATTTTTTTGTTGTAGGTGAATCTGGGGACATGGCAAGAGCTGTTGGGTTGAGATGAGGTATCAGTACTTGATCCATCTGAAAGAGCTTTTTTTTTGCTGTGGAAATCTGCCTCTTTTTATTTTTTCCCCCTATAGGGATTAACTACCTATCACTGCTAGTAAAGACAAATGGAGTAAACTTGAGACTGTACATGTCTGTGATGTAGCCAAACCAGCAGAATAGATTATATGGATCTACTTCATAAGAAGTGAAGTGAGGGTAAAAAAGGAGACGGTTTCCTTGGGAAGGAAGTAAGAAGTATGTTTTCCTGTGAAGTTCTTCCACATCACTTTGCATCAAAGGAAGTAGATTCATGCTGATGCTGGGAATGATTGGTCTGCTAAAGGTGAGTGGATGCTGCTGTTGTGATAACTTTCCCCCTACCCCACTGCTGCGAACAGGAAGGTAATGAGGACTGATGGTTGGGCACAGATAGAGACAGGTTGAATATTTGAGAAAGAGGAGTTTGCTTATATGTTGGTATACGCTTGTGGAATGGAAACTTGCTGAGGATGACCCCTGGCTTGATGTCTAGCTGTTCTTTGCCTTTTTTCCATTATATAAAGCTAAACACATAATATGAATTGAATTATCTAAAGGCTTTACTTCCAGAGTTAAACTGTGATTTCCTGTGCAATGTTTTCTGAAACAGTAAGAATATGCAGGTAAAATAATCTGTATTATACCTTTATGCTGATGGCAACGTTACTGTTGCAAAACTTAGTATTCTAGGTAAATCTCTCTCTCTCATTGATCTATCATTGTGTTCTACTGTAATCAACTGCCAAGTGACTTTGTTTTCTCATTTCAAGCTCTTAATGGAGCTATTCACTTTTTTTTCCCAGCAACTATTGTTAGACTCATTGGGTGAACTTGGCTGGCAAAAGTCCTGTTGGTTGCAGTGGAGGACAGATTCCACATATTGCTGTTTCTCTGCTAATTAGTAGATTTATGTTTTTTCCTTTTCCAATATTCACAAACAATTGAAGGAACTACAGTGTGTGCTTCTCGCACTGTCTGCTGCTTAAGAGAATGAGGGAAGGAATTAAACTGTTTAAAACGCATTTATTCTTTGTGATGCAAATTTGATGACTTAATTCTAGGTACAGAACAGCCAGTGAGTTTGTCTGCCAGCTTTGCCAATATTGCAGTACATGAAAATAATGACTGCCTTAAATATACAAGGTTCCAGTAACTCAAACAGTCAAAACAAGTTTGTTGCAGCTCTCTGATTAGAGGCTCAATCTCTTTATCCAGTGCTGGCTGAAATACTAGTCCTGTCTTCATCTCAACTTAGCAAAGAAACAGGGCTATTGGTTAAGAATTTTTTTTTCTTTGGAGAAACAGAGCATATTTCCTCTTAATTCTTCCCTCCATGGAAGTTTTTTACACTAATGCTATGAACTGTTTCTTTTGCTAAGTTCTATTTAACTGTCAAATTATAGAAATAGTAATCTTTCTCCTGTTTTAGTCTCCAAATCTTTGCTCACTGGAAGCTACAGAGAATGAATGGCATGGCTTAAAAACACAGAGCAAAGCTCTGGTTTCACTGGTGGTTGGGAAGGGAGGAGAAAAGTAGCCCTTAACAGAGCAACCACTGCTTGGTTAAAAATAAAATACTGCATAGTTTCACCTGAAATTCTCCTTCTAGACTCTTATTAACTATTCATTTTTTTTTTAACTTACTTTAAGTCAGCCAGCAAACTAATATGGGAGAGTCATGTGCCAGTTGAGAATAATTTATCCTATGGATAATATGATCAGAGCTCCCTCAGGGTGACATTAACCTTTGTATTGATTCAATCAAACCTCCCATGATTTCTCAAGTAGCTGTATGCTGGGTGTATAGGCAGTGCAATTGAAAATTATTCCTCTTGTAAAAATGTAATTAAGCAATGTTTTGGTAAAAGTAATACAGCAAAGATGCTCCCATTGATATAATAGGTCATACTCTTATAATTACAGAATGTTATTTTTCTTTCATTTGTCCCTTACCTTTTAAAGTTCAGAAGCTATACTGAAAAGCACATCCTTCTCTTCCTTCTCTCCCCAGTTGGCTGCTGTTTAAATGCAGCTGTATTTTTAATTACTCATCATCACTTGCTTGACCAGCCTGAAAAATAGTCTTCCTTGTCTTGTGACACTTTGGATCAAGTTTTTACTAAATAATCAAACACAGAAAAGTCTGTTGTGCGATACAAAGTATTGAAGTAATCTCTCCAAACCACAGCAACAGAATAGTAATGTTAGAGTAATTCTACAGGGCAAGATGTTCAGTCATATGAGTGTGAATAGTGGGCTGAAATCAATACATCATTAGTATATGCCTTTACTAATGCTGTGACTGCTCTTTCACCTCCTTGTTGATGCAAAGGGTTTTACTGGTGGCTTGAACTTATCAAATACTATGTTTAGGTAGTACTTTCTCTGTTAGAGAAGGTTTGTTTTAAAAATGTTGCATGCGGTAAAAGTGAAGTCTTTATGTGGAGTATGCAAACTCCTCACTCCTACATTTATACGGTGTGTTTTGAGAGCAGTGGTGTACTCTAGTGACAGAAATGTCTATTTGTGACATATAACAGTGTAGCATGTCAGAGGTGTGCATTATAGGATGTACTACTTCTCTTGGAAGATATGACAGAATCTAATTAGTCAGTAATTATCTAACATGTAGATTGACTACATCAATAGGTTTGCTGCTGCTAATTCTAAATACAAAGTCATAGAGATCACTGCAAAGGGCTTCCTCGAACTGGTGAGCTTCCTTTCAGAGAGCTGTTTTCATTCCAGCTCCTTGTTTGCAAGGTTGGAATGTAGCCCTGTTGTGTGTTACAGGTGAGCAGCTACAAGCTCCTAGAAATCTGTTGCCTTGCTTCTGTAAGTTGTGATTCTTTTAGTTTTTGAGGGTTTTTTTTAGTGCCCAGTAGTCTGCCTGTGCTCTTCGGAAACTGAAGAACGTTCATAGCCCTGAGAATATCTACTTGTCAGTAGAGTGTGTTCATCATACTTGGTGGGTTTTTTAATGAGGACTCTTTAGAAAAAAAATACCCGAAACCGCCCTTACTGTTGTGTATGATTTATAGTGTCAGATGAGCTAATTAAAAATAATAGAGAGGAAACTGCCCAAAAGAGTATAATTGGAATTGAATCCAAATGGAACTCTTGGGTTTGGCCTTTTTCCCCTGAATTTTGGAGTTACTGGAGCATTGTGGGATGGAATTTATTTTATAATATGCCTAAACTAGAATACAGAATCTAAAGTCATCTGAGTGTAGGTTAAGTATAGAAGTCTTGTGGCTTGTGAATTGCAACTTTTTCAGTGTGGGTTTTTTTAACTATTTGAATACTTCTTAGAAATTACATCTTTAAAAGTACATTTTTACAGCAGTTTTTGTATTTTTTTAAGAGCAATCTAAATATTATCTTAGGAAGGCTTTCTATTCCTACATTGTTAAGGATAGCTCCTCTTGGTGTTCCTTGTTGCAATTCCTGTATAATTTCACTGTTGTCATTGTAAACCTCTTATGTGCCTCTGCATAAAGCGTAAGCCAGTGGTTTGTGGCTGAAAAGAAGACACGGTTCTACCCTGTTTAGTTACAGTTCTGAAAGTCTATTTTAGATGTTTTAGGAATAAACTATATTTAACAATGCTAGCAAACCACAACGAGAAGCTCCCAGGCACGTAGACAGTGTGCCACAGGTTTTAAGTATCTGCCTAAAACTTATTTCAGAAGAGAGAACAGCATAGTCTCCATTGCAGCTAAACAAGAAAATTCTTGTGGCCAGTGGTAAATGATCCAGCTGGCATTTTGATTAGCTCTAGATGAGAAACTTACATTCAAAGTTTTTGTTATTGTTTATACAAGCTTTCCAAGTGTTTAAGTCACATCCCCATGGAAAACAAAAGATGATGTATATGCAGTTTGGTTCTGATGGATTTGCTGCTACAATGAATACATGTGCTGGATTGAAAAGGAGAAGAATATACAATACTTAATAGGAATAACCTGAGTGGCTTTTTAATCAGTACAGGGCAAGACAACAGAAGATTTTGCAGCTTGTGGTCTTGTCAATGTTTTCTTATCTGTTCTGACTCCGAGTTCTTTCACCTTCAAAGATTCAGCAGAGGTATCCATTAACCTTAAAGTCCTTTCACACTGGTGAGAGGTCCACATGTATGTTAGATAATCTGCTAACTTTTTGGTCTAGTAAGGTCACTGCTTTGGGTAAGACTGCAACCCTTCAGTCACATACTCCTTACTCTCTATTGCCTTTGTAATCCCCTAAAGGATCCAAATTTCACTTTGAAGCCCGCTCCAATAAAGCTTGAATTTGTATTGCTTAGTTAGAGAAAATGATGAGAAAGAGGGATGTATCAGACAAGGGAGCAGCTTACCAAACAGCTAACTCTTGTCAGAGTTTACCACAGCCTGCAGCAAGCCCTCTTTACATCACTATTTCACTTAGTGTTATCACCCAAGAATACACTAGAGCAAAGATAGTAGGAAGGTGCGGGAGTTGGATGGGATTTTGTGTCATACTTGTGCATCTACCCTTCTTGTCATAGCAGAGTGAGTGAGAACAAGTGTGACCTTCAGGCTCCTGAGGACTGTATGTAACACAGTGTGTTGTCACTTGTCTGTGGGTAGCAACGCTAAACTGCCCTTTGTGTTCTGAGACAAAACTTGTCACTTTTCCCCTTAAGCAAGATGGGGAAATGATGAAGAGTTTACCCTACCAATTTGTGCATATTCCATACATCCAGACTGTCAGGCCCTGATATAAGAGATGTGAGTGATAAAAATTGTTACCTATAGGTATCCGTTAAAAGTCTGTGCTGATAAATCAATTTTTTTGGTTCCAGTGTAAATTGAATTCTGTAGCTTCTTCCTGCATTCACTCTGCCTGAGCAGCATAAAAGCAGTATCATCTTGTGTTGCCTGTGTTTAGAGATGCACCAGAATGTCTGCCAAGGAGTAACTGAAGCTTTTGTACTTATTTGCTTCATGGTAGTGAGGATTTCACTCTGTCACTTTCTGGGTGGCGTGGTCAAAAGCAAGCTGGCCTAGTGTGAAGTTTAGAGTATGTTTTCCTTGTCTATCCTAGGTGGCTACTTCTGACTGTTCTCTGAGTTGATGAGAGGTCATGGAAACATGTTTAGTATGGTGACTGGCCAGAGCTAATGCCCCCTAAGTGAGAATGAGGTGTAATTGAATAAAGTTTAGGACATGACTGAGCCCACTTACACAGAACTCTTCTTGTGTCTGTAGTAGATTACACGAATGACTTGCTAGAAACTAGTGTGGTATTTGCACACCAGAAATATTAGTCTAGTTCCTTAAAGGGCTTTTTGACATAGTATCTTAGAATGATCCACTTACATACCTCTTTGAGTCTGCAAAACCACTCCAGCTTCTGGCTCATGAGCAGTAGCCTTCCATGAACTTGCAGATTTTCTGCTAAGAGCTGTGTAGTAATCAGGTGTACTTAAGGATGTCATGCTTAAACATTGATAGTGAAGGCAATTTTAGTGACAGCCTTAGGAAATGGCATTCTCTAACTTGATATGTGGATGACTCTAGGGAAATTCTTTCCTAAGATGAAGAATGAAGAAGAAAGTTCAGTTCCTAGGTTGTCAGGTGATGACTCTTCATCAAGTGATGCTATATAGCCTGTAGATATTTGGCAGAGAAATACTAATTTATTTGTTTTGCCACTCTTTCTCGTTAGCAGTTGACAACTCTGTGTTGGTCACAGCTGCTTCACTTCTTTCCCCAAATCTATAGAAACACTAAAGGTTAAATACCACCTTTAAATATTTTTGGTATTTTTCACAACTGTGGGTGAGCTGTTATTTAAAAACTTAGATTTTTATTATTTTTAAATAGCCCTGAAGTCCCCAGCAGTGTATGAAGAATGAAAATTAATCAAGGGTTCTGTGGATAAAAAAAACTTGTGATCATGTAATTAAAACCATGCATATATACAGTGGGGCCAAATTGAAGTTGCATGGGCAGTTCTAATTCTGGTAATTCTTAATTTTGGAATGTTTAGCTTAGCAGTAAAATGCTGTTTTATTGTAGTTCTTGGATGTAATTGAAAATATATTGGGAGATGAACAAGTGAAGTAGGAAACAACACTGAAGATAATTACAAGCAGATCTTCATTTCAAGCAGAGAAGTTAATCTTCCTATGGGCTCTTGGGCCTGTTTTAACAAGGTAATTAGCCATAGACCCTGTGGCTCTTGACTCCCAGTCCTGGCTCAAACCTCTGTCCCCTAACAAATGAGGAAACTGTTCTGTGACTGGGAGAAACTGTCAGAGGCACATGTATTATGTGCATTTGAACCATGGTAAAAGCAATCTGAGTTCAACTGGACTCTGCTTAATTTATCAAAGACGGACATCCAACTAGTTTCAGTGAAGCAAAGAACCACTGAAGCAGTTTAATTCGTGCAAATAGATGAATTATATTGGCCCTCTTTCTGTCCTTTTATGTTGTCTTTTATTTGCAAAAGTATACAATCATAACTGAATTCAGCTTGGAAGAGCTGTGAAACAAATACACTTGATTTCTCCTTTAACTTTTTCCACACTTTGGTTTTCGGTCATACTCAGCCCTTCTGTTCCCTCTAGTTAGATTGGCATTGCCAGAAGTCAGTCACACTTGGATGCTCTTCTGCTATGAATCTGTCGCAAATAATTCTATCACTCTCCTCCTTGTTCATGTCAGATCCTGTCTTCTAGGAGCAGACCTTTGATATTTTTTCACTCATTTATTTCCTTTTCCTTTTAAGGCTCAAACATCCTTCCAACAGAGTCTCCTTCAGAAGACAGTTGGGAGGAGATAGGTCTGTAGCCACCATTGCTGCTATAGAAAGGGAGTTTATGGATTTGCGGTAGCATGCTGACCCATTTCAAATGATCAAATGCAGACCTACTAAATACTGAATGAGCCTAACAACTGGAGGAGATTTGAGTATAGTGGTCCTGTGTGCTCTTTTTTTCTTTTCCCCTTTTCAAGAATACTTACAATAAAAATGGGTAAAAATATAAAAAAAAAAAGACTGAGAATAATTTGTGACAAATTTCTGCTAGGCACCTGGAGAAGAAAGCTTTTACCAAGTGAGAAAGATAAACAGTGAATCCAAGTTCTGAGAGTTGAAAAAGGCTGCCTAATAGGGTAGAAAAGATAAACACTTCTCTTTTCTAGTGGAAGTTAACATTTTCTTTCAGATTTACACGGTAATCAGTATTTAATGCTGGCTGATCCTTTTAGTAAGACTGTTGAGATGAGCATGTGATGCAGGGCTTACCATTAATGTCAGTAGGAACAGGCTTAAACATCTGCCATTGCTCTTTCTTGGAGTAGGGTGGAAGTCAACGTTAAAAGCCTCCCAATGAGGCTATTGAAGTGAAAACCAAAGGAGCTGCTAGCTCTATGGCAAGGTTATTCCCTTTGGCAAAATGTATGTGCACTGAATAATCTACAATTCAGCCTTAATTCTGTTTCCAGCTTTCTAACATACTTTTAGAGAGCTCACTGAGCTGCTCTTTAACGCTTTCCCTTTTCCACTTCATTGTGAGTAATGCTGCTTTCAGTCCTGCAGTCCTTCAGTTAAAACAGGGTGATACCAAAAGGTGATCAGAAGTACAGAAACCTATGAATCATCCTCCACATTCTCTCTGGGGGTTTTCTACCCCTTCTATTTCTTAGATATGTCAAATGTTTTGTGCTGTAGGTAGCACACTTCAGCACATTTTTTCCAAAAGAAGCTGTGTTGTACAGCTCTACCCTCTCACTGTAAGACTGTAGAAAAGGTAACTGATAGAGTTTAAAGTTAAAGAAATATTAAACTGTCCAGTTTTCCCTGTGTGTGTGTCTGTGTGCTGTAAATGGAGGTGGAAGGATTAAAACTTCACACAATCTGGAGGTAGCTGAATCTACTAAATATTGTAAGACTGTCTTTGCCATCAATAATTCAAAAATACTTGAGTCCAAAATGACAAAAATCTTGCTTGGAGAGCTGTAGCTGTGGGCAGAATAGAAAGATTTTGAGCCAATTGTGGACTTGGTGCTTTGTTGACTATAAAGGTTGAAGAATACCTGAGGTCCCTTCAGTCATTAAAAGGAAGGAGAAAAGAGCTGAGCAAAGCAGAATATTGCTGCAGAAAAGGGAAGGTACATTCTAACATTCACTCCAATTGTATTGATATATATAAGGGTGCCGAATATCTACTTCAGCAGAGATAATGCTACCCTGGAACACTGGATTAATTTAGGAATGTGTTGAATATAATTTTATCCTATTTGTCTAGTGAGATCACTTAGCTTCTGCACTCTTTTAGTCACTGGATTGGGTGAAGAGCCAGGAAGGTAGAATGGAGGTTGTGAGTATTGACTCATATGCACACAATGCCAGCAGGAGGATGGAAGGAGGGAGAGTTGTGATGTTACTTCAGCCCTGGAGGCCTCAATATAATCCACAGCAATTCTGGGCTATGCTTCTCCTTCTTGGGCTTCTCCAGAATTTGCTGGAGGATGTAATATTATAGCAATGACTGTCCAAACACTTGTGTACCTCCACAGTGGTTTGAGGAACTCCTCCCTCTGAGCCTTTCAGACCCTTGTACAGAGGCTTCAGATCTGGTGCAGTGGTAGGATACTGAAAGCTGTTTTCTTCCACTGAAAGCTTGAGAAACTACTACAGGAAACTGAAATCACCAACTGAATTACCTGCAGTGTAGGGGAAAGCTTTCTAGTCATGCTAGATGGTTTCTTAAAAGTATTTAAGGGTCATGGTGGTTTATAATGTCTTTGTTCTTTTTCTAGTTTCACATGAACACATCAGAGTGAAAAGACATTTTAAGTGAGAGAGCAACTTTGGTATTTCAGCAATTTTAAGTGATTTTGGTCTATTTTTCTGGATGGGAAATATGTCAAGTGACTTTTTTTTTCTTTTAAAGAATATTTTACTCCATATCTGATAACTTTTGGTATGAGGTAAAGTTGTCCTG
Source organism: Colius striatus (assembly GCF_028858725.1). NCBI lineage: Eukaryota > Metazoa > Chordata > Aves > Coliiformes > Coliidae > Colius > Colius striatus. The sequence goes on from NC_084761.1 coordinate 11,126,866, forward strand.
CATCTTTTAAAATTCAGTCAAGATTTTCTTTGATCCTTGAGCTATTGTCAGGAAGATGTATTCTTGAATTCTCATTTTTCTTCAGAAAAAGAAAAGAAGATAGTTCAAATGGAGCAAATGGGTGCTTTTATTTGTTGTTAAAATACTTGTAGATGTATGGAAGGACATGTCAATCACTTCTTTGCATTTCACCTGCTACTGTTTGGGCCTCAAATATTAGGAATATAGTCTAGTGCTTATAGAGATTGGTTGATTTCTTAAAGATTTTGGTGATGTTCATATGCTGTCTGTCCTCATATTATGGATGTCAGAAATACTTTTGCTACTGTGAGGCTAGGACACTCTGTTCCCCCAGCAACGGAAAGTGCTAAAGCCACCATGACAGTGAGGGTCCATTGCCTGTATTCTCAGACAAGATGCACCACTTGTTCACATGCCCCATCTTATTCAGTAAAATTACTACTGAGAGCTTGAAAATCACCATGAGAAATGGAATGAATGCTAGGAACAGGGAGAAATTACTAAAGGGACATTACTAGCTAAGAGGATGTGGTACTTCTCTGTTAAGAACCTGACCAGGCTTCAATCCTTATTAGCTCAAAGGTAAAAATATTTTTCTTGGAAACTCAACTCTACCTTCTGAAACTTGGTTATTGACAGAAGCAAATTTAACTCCCATCTGGAATGGATTCATGAGTTGGCACTAAAAAGCCTCAGGTTGTAAATTCAACAATTTCTTCTATTTGTAGAACTTCATATGAACCTGCTGCCCAAAAGAACAGAATATTCAGGTTTACAGTTATGATCCTCATAATCACAAATTGTTCTTGCAGTACTTCTGGCTGAAGGTTTCTGCTCACTTTTCTCATGAATTTTCCAGACTAATTTTATGCTGCTGGAGCAAAAATTTTTTTATTGATTTCTTATCTGAACTTCATTGATACAAAAGTTTCTTCTGAGTAGTAACTTGCAAACCTCCAATACACTTATGAGAAATTCTGTTAAATTTAAACATCAGTGAAATTACTTGGGTGAATAACTCTGAAAGACCAGTATCTTTAAATATACAGAGAAAATTCTGATAATTTATGAGTTCTCTTTGAATTCAATGCTTCTGAGAGCAGAGGACAAAATCTTGGTTGGACATGATTGACATTTTGATGCCATGTATTGTCTGATTTCCAGTAGCTTCATACAAAGCCCATAGAAATAGCTGGATCTATTCTTAGGTGAGTAGGGCATAGATCTGAGACCCAGGTTCTCACCCCAGGCTGGCAGTGAGTTCAAAATGTTCTCCTAGGACCTCGTCTAAGTCTCTGAAGCCCCTTGAACTTTAAAAAAGGTCAGAATTTTGTCAAGGTGTCATCCAATGTACCCTTAAGCCAGCTACTGCCTTTTGTAACTGGCCCTTGAGGGTTTTTAGATTAAAAAGTAATATGTTTATAACTCAAATTGTCAGAACTTCCTCTTTAATATACTTTAGTTTAAGGCCTTTACTACTGCTGACATACTTCTAGTTTTTAACTAAATCTGTTACATGAGTAGTTGATGCAAATAATTAGTTTAAGGTGAAATATTTTCCTTTAAGCAATATAGCTAAGGATGTAAGTAGTATCTCTCCTTTAATGTGTTGTAGCTGCATTATATATTTCGCTTACATTTTAATGTAATTATAGGTACAAATTGTTCACACTTGGTCTTATGAAGCCCTGAAAAGTTATGTCTCATGAGTCAGCATGTAATTTCCTTCTGCACAAATTGCAGAATTATGCATTGAAGCTAAGTACATCGAATAATGGTAATTTACAATTGAATTCCTATGGATTTACATATTACAATCACATTAATGCCAAAGGAATCCACAATATTGTCAAATAGATTAATAATGGTTGCTGTTAGCACAGAGAGAACCAGTGGAATTAATAATGATTAAACCACTTACTTTAAATGTATGTAAAATTATGCAGATACCTTGAAATTTTGGAAATTACCAAAAATGTCATGGAATGTAAATACTGGAAAGTTAATTAAATGTCTCTTATGAAGGGTTACCCATACACAACTCTGGGCTTTCCTAGAGAGCTCTCTTCACATCTGAAAGCTACCGGTAATTGGACACTTGAAACTAGAATTTTTCCTCCTTTCCAATGTCCTACTTGTCGTTTAGGCTTACAGTTCTGCTGTCTGCTCCATTCATCTTTCTCCTGCCTTTCTCCCAACACACAATGCCAGACTGACAGAATTACGTACTTAGTCATGTGTACTGTCCTTAAAAAAAAAAAAAAAAAAGCACTTTTCACCAGTTTGTCATGGTTAAGACCACTGTTCATGAAGTCCTGTAAGCACTCTCAGTGACTGGCTCATAAATAACCTGACTGACTTCATTCTAATCTTTCCCAAAATACAGTTTGTGCATGAGAAGCTTCAGAGATAAGTAACTGAAAATAGTTGTTGAAAAATTGATACAACTTCAGGATTAAACCTTAAATCTAGACACAAGACACTTTTTTTGCACAGTGGTGCCAACTCGGGAACCTTTAGTGCAGATTCCCTTTGGTGGCAGTTTCCCTTATTTGTATACAGCCAAGTGTGCTTAGCCTAGATAGAAACAGTACTTTTTACTGTGTACTGGGATTAAACCACAAGTATCGTTGAGCAGAGATGACTGGAACTTTGTTTTCACAATTAAAGACTGTTAATTCAGCTAGTGAGTAGACATATTCACCCCTGTGCCTGTCTTGGAGGGCAAAAAGGATCTCTCCTTTAGAGGCTGTATCTAGGAGACAAACAGATTCTGAGCAAGCAACAATGACTCTCCCATATCAGGAAAACTATCACTGATGTGCTAATCTGAGGATTTATTCAGACTCCTATGTCCTTGTGATACAGCATAAGTGTTTGTCTCTCTGTGCCTGAGGATTCACTTGTATGTCAATGTAGTGACACTAAAAACCTGGTTGTATTCTGGTTTATGAATTGGTGTGGCAAGCCTTATTTAGGTCTTTTCTAAGTGGGTAATGCAAATACATTGTGGAGAGAATGGAGGAGGGAAATAAATGGCACACTGCAAATGGATGAGGCTTGTTATTTGTACAGTCATTAATATTTAACTGCCTTTTTTCACAGGCTATTACCACTTGAATTTGTAGGATGTCAAAGCTTTCCTGCTATGGTTGAAACATAAATTTGATCCTGGCAGACTCGAAAGGTGCTCAGATTTCATTTTCTGGATCACAATCCATATAGCAAATTTAAGACACGTTCACAACTGAAAAACATTCATCCTTGGGCCTTGTCATCCTCAGTTTTCCAGTGGACTTTGTGTTTAACCTTATTTTATTAGGTTGTGAAAGACTTAGCCTCATATAAAAGTCTGGATGATTTTTTATGTGTTTTTGTTTTACTCTCCTGTTCAGCATGGGTTAATGGTATTTTGAAGTAGAGGGGTATGTATTATTGCTTCAGTCAAAGAAGGAACTGATTTTACCAATTGTTTCAGCCCATTCAGAGCGAATGATTATATCTGCAAAACAATGAGACTGAACAAAGAATTGAGACTTCACACCTGCTTTTAAAAGGAGAGGAAAGAGTGAAATAAAAGTTATGTTTATTTCTTCCTGTTTCATTCAGAGGAAAAGATTGCTGTCTGTTAAAAAGATGCTATATAAGAATGCCTCACTGTCAAAGGCTGGTCTCTCTTTTTTAAAGAAAAGCTTTTGTGAAATAAGAAAATAATTAATCCATGACACCACCTGGTCTTTATATAAGCAAACAGCTAATAAGCCAATTCCAGAAAGAGCTGGTTTGCTTTCTTCAACAGAAAAACAAAAGCATGCTTAAGCTTTGATTTAGGACAACCTTTTGATGAAGAGGAACAGTATAAGGAAAAATATTCTTCTAGTCAATTTGCACATTTTATGAGGAAGGTGGCTGTTACAGGAAGATAAGGATTCTAATTTTGTAATTGAGTGCACTCTGAAAAGACAATTAGGAGCTAATGTGATAAGTAATTGTAAATTATAACAGCAGAAGAAACCTGATTCACAGTCCTCTGTGGAGACTGTGTATTCAAATAATGCATCTCTACAGTTATTTCCCCTGCACGTACATTTTATTTAGTACAGCTAGGAAAAGCTGTCTGCACACTTTTGATTTTAAAAAATGAAATAAAAAAAATACTGGAATGCAGATGCATCTCATCCTTATGCTAATCTCAGTGCACTACTGGAGTATGCTAGGTAGGATAGTAATTTTGTAGCTTTGCCACTTACCAGGTACCATAACCATGTAATTCTTTGTATCTGCAGCATTATGAGTTATATAGGATTTGATCCGTTCCTCTTTGCCAGGGACAAATATCCAAGTCAGTAGAGAGTAGGAGGAAGTTTTAATGCCTTTATTATGGCAAGAGAATGGTACTCAAGTCTGTGTAAATCCTTATGGTGCAGGTTACAGCAGTAGATCCAACACTGTGGAGCTGAAGCCTCAGGCTAAGGAAAGATGCTGCTTTGATTATGATGCTGCCTTACTGCTTGACAGAGATGTGCGCAGTTCCTTGATATAGTCTGTGTTTTTTGCCTTGCTGTAGGCTTTCCACAAGAGATTGCTTCTACTCCTGATCATTAAAGTAAGGATAATATCTTCATGCTGCCAGGGAAACAGTGTTGTGGTTTTTTTTTTTAGGGAATGAAGTATTCTGTGCCCATGGGCAGGGTGTCCCAGCTCCTCTAACACAATCCTCTTAATCAAGTCGGCATGGGCCCTGCACCTAGTTCTGCTGTAAAAAGGTGTCAGTAACATCAACCTCATTATGCCTCCTGCTCCCGGCAGATGAAACCACTTCCAGGAGCCCTCTGTCAAACAGGGCCAGAGCAGGTGCTATTTGAGATTTGGATAAATATTTGTGAGCTCTTTATGCACTCTGCTCTTGGTATTTTTATTTTTTAAGTTCTATGAATAAACTACTTGAGTATCTTCTCCAAAAGGTTCTAATAAGTAAGTATCAAAATGGCTTTAAGGAGCTGAAAGTTATTGAAAAAAAGTAAAAGAAAGCAAGGATCTTGCTTTATCCTCTTAAGCCTCCTTATGAGTCTCTGCTCCAAAGGTCCCATGCTAAATAATTTACTAAAGAATTGTATAGCAATATTGTGTAGAGTAACGGGGCGGGGGGGGGGAATCATTTGAGCAGGAATCTAAAAAGCTACTGTAACATCTAGCTGAGCCAACTGTCTTCTGCTTCACAGACTGAACTGTGTTTTGGGAAAAGTGCTACCTGAAGCTATCTGCATTGTAGGCCAGCTGCCCTCATCATGGGACAGTGTGCTGTTCTTGTATGCAAAGTACAGCTGTGGTCATCCAAGTTATAAACCCCAACTGCCAGACTTTGAGCTCTTTTCCTCTAAAACAGTTGTGTACCTGTGGATGCAAGTTTTAAAAGCATTTTTCCACTTTCTTAGGGCCCTTTATCATAGAATCATAGAGTGGTAGGGGTTGGAAGGAACCTTTAGAGATTATCTAGTCCAACCCCCATGCAGAAGCAGGTCCATCTAGATCGGGTCACATAGGAACATGTCCAGGTGGGTCTTCAAGACCTCCAAGGAAGGAAATGGCATAACCTCCCTGGGCAGCCTGTGCCAGGGCTCCCTCACCTGAACAGTAAAATAGGTTTTTCTTATGTTTAAATGGGATCATTCATGGATCTTTTTATATAGTGCTGCCAAACTCATTTAAAGGAAAACCAGCTTTCTAGAAATAAAAATGTCACTGCTTTTTTACGCTGATCTTAATCAGCTCGAAGTGATTTCATTTTGAGATGATATTATTAATCAAGACTTTTTCCTTAGATTTTATTCTAACTTAATTGTCTATCCTTTATGATGTAAAATTATTTTTAAGTTTAGAAATAAAAAATATTTTGAGTTCTTGGACTACAAGGACATTTTTGAACACTTATGTCCTGTTTTCCATACATTTCTCTAGTTAGTGGAGTTTGCGTGTGTAATGCTTAAGCCTCTAAATGTAACTGAAATATCTTTTATTTGATCTTTATGACAACAACAGTTCCCTAGGATTCTGGTGGCAGCAATAATTTTTCAATAATGAAAGTACAGTTTTCTCACAGTCACTTAATGTTGTAGCCTTTTTCAAGGAGTATTAACAAACGTTTTTGGAAGTGTCTGATTATGAAACTGTCACAACAATTAATAACTTAAGTTATATAAGTGAAAGGCCAAGTAAATGAGATAAAATACTTATGTGAATGACTTCTTAATGTTAGATTTAAGAAAGGGCCCATAAGAACTGATCCTTGTCTGTTGAAAAGAAACAAAGAGTAAAATTTCTCTGCAGTTGTCCCATACTAGCAGCCAAGTCATAGTACAGAATTCTGAAACTTGTTTTAGAAAATGAATCCATTCTTGGGTAGGGAAGGAGGAAAACTGATTAGTTTATCATTGCTGAAAACAACCTAGTGCTTAAATCAATCAAACCTGTCATATTACTTCTCTCAATTTCCCTGGTCTATAGACTTAGAACTGCTTCAGACACAGCAATGCCAATTTAGCAGGTGCTAAACCTACAGTAATTTCATGTATCAGCATTTTTTCACTTGATAATAAAACTTCAACACTAGTGGAAGCTGCTAGTACATGGAGACTTTAGTGCCACCATAAAAGTATCATTGTAGGAAAACGGCCTTAAGCTGAAAATGGATGAGTAGTTTCAAAGTTGTTACACCGTAGCTCCAAACAGAGCCAGAGTGGGAGATCTGAACAGAATCCCAAATGTTATCCTTCTCTTGGGTTTTGTTGATGTATGGTGAAGGATCACGTCGTGATTTAGTTGAAAATACCCCGCTATGGTGTAACTTGTCATATAAAGCCAAACTTCCTGGGTATTGCATATAGTTCTCTATTCAAAGCTCTTTAAACTGGTGCTTACTGGCAGTAACTGTCCACATACCAGACAGTTTTCTCCCAACTTGCATCATTTGTCCTCATGCATACAGGCTCTTTGTTGGTACATGTGTGCTACAAGAAAATAAGGTAAACTAAAACCAGAACAGAAAAAATTTCTTTTGCTAAAATGAATTAAAAGCAGGTTTGGCTAAAATAAATTAGTATTTTATGAAGGCTTCCAAAATCTGCAAGTGATTTACCAAGCTGGGGACTGTTAATCCCGATTTTGTTTATTGATCTGACCTCAAGATATTTGAAAGCTGACTAACATTGTGTCAGTCTTGTTCCTGTAATTATTGTGATGGACTCTACCAGTACAGATAAGAATATGGTAAGAGGACTGAAATGGGCTTTGCAACCTGCCCTGGGTGTCTGGAGAGGAATAAATGTGTATATTTGAAACGTGCAGTTATCAGGTTAGATGTATACAAAGCAGATTAAAGACCATTGTCATCTTCCAAAGAGCGGTCATATTGAACAACGTAAATGCTGCATTGCTCTGGAAATCAGCTTTATGTTTAGACTCTTGCTATTGGAATCTTTCTTCTTTATTTTTCCAGAAATGCTCAGATTTTTCTATTTGATGTCACCGATTCTGTCAAATCCTGACCTCATACAATATCAAATCAAGCACTAAGTGAAAACACCAGGTATCTGTAATTACACTTCATTCAGTATCACTTATTTCTGTTGTTGTGATGTAGTGTCCTAACATGGTAAACTGCACTAAAAATAGAATTTTAAATATATTTGGAGTTAGTCTCATTGCTCTACTCTGAACAATGAACTAAATGCTTTCTGGTTTGGTGTGAGGTGTTTATATATTTACTGAAACAACAACTGAGGACTTTTTCTGTTGGTGACATCAGATTTCAGACTTTTGGGAGCCACAGGGACCTCTAGGGATCATCCCCTTCAACTTCCTGCTAAAACAGGTTCCACTTTGCCAGGTAGCACAGGTACATGTCCAAATGTGTTTGGAGACCTCCAGAGAAGGAGACTCCACAACTCAGGGCAGCCTGTGCCAGGGCTATTTTGAGTGCATAACACTCTCTCGAGGTAGAAATTTGCTTCTCCAGTCAGTGGCACTGGGCAAACAGCAACAAATTGTATTCTAAGTCAGATCACTATCTCCGTTTAAGGTATGATATGGTTCTTTGAAAACCAAAAAAGTTTAATGTACTGAACTCAGTAAGCAGTGTGACATGATGCAAATGAAGGAGGATCCTCTTCCACCTGTCCAGAGAAACCTATTTCCTCAAGTAAGCCCTTATGTTCCCTGTACAACAACATGTACAATGTGGGGAAATAAGCAGGAGCAGATGGAAATATGGGTGAGGATACAGGGCCATGATCTCATTGCTACTACTGAGATGTGGTGGGACAGCTCATGTGATTGGAGCACAGCCATAATTGGCCATATCCTATTTAGGGAAGACTGGCAAACAAGGCAAGGGGTTGGATTTGCTCTCTGGTGCATTGAGCTCTGGATGGATGGGGATAAGGGGCAGCTTGAGTGTTTACTGGGGAGAATTAAGGATGATGATGTTGTGGGAGTTTGATACAAGCCACCTGATCGAGATGAGGAAGTGGATAAAGCCTTCTTACAAAGAGTTGAGAACTGCCTCACAATCCCTGACCCTCATGGAAGACTTCAGCCAACCTATTTGCTGGCAAAGCCACTCAGCCAAACACACACAGTCCAAGAGGTTCTTACAGAACATTTTTGAGAACTTCCTGTCACAAGTGGTCAAGAAGCCAACAAGAAAAGATGTTCTGCTAACAGATAAAGAAGGTCTAGTGGGGGATGTGAAGGTTAGAGGCAGCCTTGGCTGCAGTGACCATGAGATGGTGGAGTTCAAGATCTTGTGTGGAGGAAGCAGGCACCAAGCCAGGTTGCGACCCAGGACTTCAGGTGAGCTGACTTTGGCCTCTTCAAAGACGTGCTTGGAAGAATCTCATGGAATAGGGTTCTAAATAGTAGGAGTGCCCAAGAAAGCTGGTCTATCTTTAAGAGCCCCGTTCTCCAAACCCAAGATTGATGTGTCTCCAAAAGTAGAAAATCAGGAAAAAGAAGCAAGAGACCTACCTGGATGAAAAAAGAACTACTGAAAATACTCAAAGAATAGAAATAAATCTGTGAATAACAGTGGTAGAAATAGTGCTGTTCTTAGTGAGTTTGTAATTATATGCAATAATGTTATTCAGAGCAACTAACACATATCAGTCTCACCTGAACTAGATATACCATTTCAAAAATATTCAAAGCATTGTTCCTGAATGTTATCCAAACTCCCAATGCTGTAAAGTTTGTTATGTGTTCCTAAAAGCTAGGGCCATCACCTACTGCTTTTCTCAGATGCTTTTGGCTAATGGCACTTTATGAACCTCATCAAGGAGCACTTCACTATTAAAACCTCTCTTGACTGTAGAGTGATTTAATTACATTTAATTAAATATCTCTTGCTTAAATAGAAAAAGTGTGAAGATTTAATATTTCATTGATGGGAAGAATTGCAAGTGTCATCTAAAAATGATGCTGAATCAGATTCCTCTGGAACATTAATTTCATTCAGAGGAACTATCTGGGTAACAGACATATTGTTTATTAGACAATAATAGCTCTGTTATTTCTTCCTCAAGCAGGTAAAAGCCTTTTGGCAATTTTACGCTGCTGAAATTCTTGTCACGTTCAGAACCTCTTACAGGAAGCTAAAATGTCAGTATGAGATTAAGCATTAAAATTTAGTAGCTTTTAGGTTTGTCAGGATACAGCAAACTGTAATTCCTTTGAAAATATATGTACTTTATCACATATATTATCACACACATGTACATATATGTATTTACAAGGAATGCCTAAAGTCTATTATGAAAATATATTACAATACACATAAAAACATCATAGTTGGCTGATTCCCGTATTATTTTCTATACTTAAATTCCTAAACCTAACTACCTAATTACTGTGAAATTTTTATTCTTTTCTACAAAAATAATTGCTGGAGACTTATCACAAAGAATGTGAACCAACACAAATTACCAACAGCCTCCCTAAAGTCTTTGAAGTGCTGTTTGTTTGGAGCTTGTGCTCACTAGAGGGATGTGATGCTGTGGATAACACATACATGAATTCCCTGCTGTGGAGTGGCTACCAGCTGCTTCTCTTACAACTTTAAAACACAATGATTCACTGTAAAGCCAACAAATTCGTCAATATGCTCGTTACCCAAACCAGGAACTAAAGAATATAGAAGGTAGTGGACTTCTGGCTATGTTATGCACTAAGGAGAATTTCAATTATTTCTCTGCCACACCAAACTCCTCACCTCCATTCCAAACAAAATTCAACACCAAGGCAAGCAAATCCCAAAAAAGCCTTTTTCACATAGAATTCAAAAAGGTTTATGTTTCTAAAAGCTTTAATGAAAATGACATTTTTTTCAGAATGTTTAACAGATATTGTCAGTCTCCCATCCAATACTTAGCTCTCTACTATGCCTCAGACAGAATGCTTATTCCTCCTCAATGGTGATGGAGGGAATCCACCCTGTGAATGAAGGCACTGGACTTCTAAGAGGCTCAAGGAAAGGGAGGTGCATCTCGCCTTCCATAAGACATTGATTTGCTTAAGAACTTGAAGAAGTATTTCCTTGGTGTTATCTACTCCTGAGATCCAACAATGGGTTACTGAGGGATTGATTGCTTCTTAAGAAGGAGATTTATTAAAGTATTGTTAAAAGTACTCTTATTGAAGGGATTAGTTTCATTTCTGTTGATTAATGAAAACTTGATTGACTACTGAAAAAGGGAATTGTGATTAGTTGTCACTGCCTTTGAATGATCTAAATGATCTAAGGATGATGCTCATCCTTATCACCCGACTCCCTTGGTCTGTAGTGGTGTGGAGTTTAAAAAAGATTGAAGTTGCTTCAAATGAGTTAAAAAATAAGCTTCCCTATAACAATGAAAGTCAAGATTTTTTTTTGTTTTTTTTTAAAAGCACTAGAGTTAAAATTTTTCTAGAGTATCAGAAAAACACTCCATTAGGCATGGTAACTGATCTAGGTAAGAGTTAAACAGTGAGATTAGAGCTGGTAGCACTTTAGAGGCCTGTGTATGAGTTGGCAGGTGGAGTGTTACAGGAAAGCCCTCTAGCCTCTTACTTTTAAGACCACACAGCTAAAGTTTCATGGACAAATATTTTCAACACTGTGAGAATTGCAGCGCTCTGTGATTCCTGTGACCACTCTGAGAATTTCTGTGTAATTTGGCTCAAGCTGTTGTTTGACACGTTTTTCTATTCATACTGAGCAAGAAGGAGAGTCACCAGGGGTCAGAATGAGATTGGGCAGTGATGTGTTTCAGTGCCTCCTTGTTATTCAGGCAATGACTAGGTGGGTATTCTGAGGCAAAGACTTTTACAAGCCATCAGCTGGGCAAGGAAACTCAAACTGTGATTTGGAAAATAAGTCTGGGTAATGAAAGTACTAAGCTTGTTGTGTTGGTAAAAAAGAATTCGCTTCCAGAAATGCCAAACAGTAAATTTATTTGTTGCTTGAAATTTCAGACCAGAGGAAAAAAAACGTGGGAAGTAGGAGAGGAATAATGAATAACATATTCTAGGTGACAACTGCCCATTTCCTGTTAACACAGGTTTACGTTAACATATTTTAGTTTAATAAGGTTTTAAAATGTCAGCCAATTACTCCTTTAGCACTCTAAACATAAATTAGGGTATATTAAAACTTGAAGCTCTTGAAGAGCTATGCATGAATTTGGTACACACATCTAATTATAATCATCATAAGCAAGAGTGTATGGAACGTTCCAGTGCATGAATCTCTAATATTGAGTAATGCCTTATAAAAATGAGGCAGCCCGTATGGGAGAACAGATGAAACACTGATAAACACTGTGAAATAGAACAGATGTATGAGTTAAGTCAAAGATTCAAAATATTTACTGCCCATGAGGAGAGAGAATTATTTTGTTATACACCTCTGAAATTTTAGATACTGAATATAACAATGTCATTACAAACCTGAATCACCAGAGGTATTGCTATAGAAGGAGATACTGTTTTAAGGCTGTATTTGTAGATGATGTTGTAATGTTGGTTAGAACAATTGTGAAAGGAGTGTTGGATTGCTATCCTGGCAAATGTCATCAAAATAATAGAGCAGAATGTTACATTGACAGTGTTCTCTGTAATAACTTTGTTTCTATTGTTCAAAGTAATTGATGTATATTGAATAAGTTCATCCAAGGCATATTGCAGCTGGAGAAAGACAGTTGCTTGTTGTAGTCTGATTGACTTGAAGTATTTGTTCTAGATGGGATATGGTATAGTTCAAAAAGCAAGGAAGAACAGATACTTAGATGTTTATGAAAACTTTCTTCATTTATGGTTGGTTACTTGAGGCAAATATAGAGAGTGGGTACATAGAATCTTGGCTTGTATGTAAACAATAAGAGATTAATGTGCTTAAAATGTTTGTAAAGTTTTGCATAATTAGGTTTTATAATAAGGCCCAATAACTTACAAAATAATATACAGTTTAAAGAAATTTATGGTGGCAACAACACGATGATGTCTCAGTGGGTGTTGTACTCTCTTTCCCTGCCCCTGACTTTTCTGAGCTTTGAACTCTGCTATGCTATTTGTTCACTTCCAGGAGGTGCAGGCAGGGCAAAAGTGTATTTTTGAGCAAAACTGAGCTTTGTCTTTTGTTCTTTGCTACAGTGAGGAAAGGTTTATTCAGTGAAGCTCAGTACATATGTTTGAACCTTAATTGTCACACACTTATGCTTGTAGATAAATTAATATTTTGATAGTCTTGATTAAACTTTCCTGTGTGACCTACTCTAGGTGGTCCTGCTCTGGCAGGGGAGTTGGACTAGATGCTTTTTTGAGGTCCCTTTCAACCCGTAAGATTCTGTGATATTTGCTTGTAACAAAAAATCTGCAGTGCCTCATATTTTGACACACAAGTGTTAAGATCACAAGTAACAGAGATGGAGTCTGTGGCTAATACTACTTTTTTTAGAGTTAGATGGAACCCAGATTGTGTTCCTGTATCTATATACAGACTTCTTTATGCAATAATCTGATTGACTCCATTTGATATTGTTCAGGAAGGCTTCTTTGCTAGAAGTATCTTAGAGCACAACCAGTTAGTGTTTCTATTGGCATTAGAGTCAGCAAGATTTATTTCAACGATATAACTTATTGGAGAAACCCAGTCTATTAAATGCCTGTTGCCAATGGTGGCATTTGGGAGATGGAATTAGTTGTGCTCAGCAAGGAAATTAAACCTAGATGGTTATCTATAGGACGTGATGGGTACTGATTTCGTAGCCTACAGACTGCTTGGTTACTCAGGATTTGTTATGAGTTAGTTAAAATATATGGAATGAAAAGGTTGATCTGTCCAAAGAATTTGCAAGTGAAATAGATGAAAGTGTGTATTTTATCAAAACTGATGAAGAACAATGGGGAGATAAATTACGCACTAGAAGTTATTATGAAACTTCCTTTTTGTTCATAAATTTGTTGCAAACAGATGGCAATAGTCTAGAATGCATTTGAACTTGTAGCTTCTCTGAATAATTCATCAGGATGCACTGGTAAATTGAGTGTATTTGGTATAATTTGAGCAATTTTGATTGCCTCACCTGCATCACCAGAGATCCTGCTCCCTGATTAAAGAAATGAAACTCTTGGTGCAGTGCTACTCTTTTAAACCCAGGCTAATTCCCTGTGGTGTTTGCCAACTTCCTGTATATAGAAGATACTTTTATCTGAGGGCCAGGCAGCAGAGCAAAAGTAATTAAACTTGATGTGCAGAAGGGGGAACTTCTTTAGTCATTCTTTACAGATTTCTCGCAGGGTCAAAGCAGGTGAGCAGCACCCAGTGTGACTGTTCAGCCTGTCTGCCTTTCTGTTGTCTGCTGCTGAGGTGTAGAAGCACCAAGGAGCAAGTTCTCAGTGCACATAAGAAAGGAAGAGAGCCACTGAAAGGATGATAATTTGTCAAATAGAAGGATGTTTTACTGTCTTGCAAACCAGAATAATCTGCAAATGCAGCTAATAGTACAGATATATATTGACCTCTCATAGCGTAAATTGGGGGGAGTGGGTTAGCAGGCTGCAGGTTTATTATACCAGTATGAATAGCTATGCGACTCCCAGTGTCATGTTGAGAGAGGCAGATCTTAACACCTAACTCCTTTTGGCTACTGTAGACAAAATCATTGGCAACAGTTGGTGTCTTTTGAGAAGCATTTCCCAATCCCCACTGGGTTTCTGCTTAATCTCCACTTTGCAAAATAAATACATAACCTGGCATATCTTCCAGGGAGCATTGCTGCTCCTTGTGCCAACCAGTGCAAAGAGGAAAGATAGTAAAGTGCCTTTTATAACCTCTCTAGATCTGATAGCACTCTACTTCATTACTCTGTGTCTGAAAGCCAATGAATCCTAGAAGCATGTTGGCCATTTGCTTAAGCAGTTTATAAGATGAATGACACAAAATTTCTCATGAAAGGTGAAGAAAATAAAAAGAGCAGACCATATTCCCTCATTTAGCTTTGCTATTTTTTTTCCCCTGTAGTAATGTGTACACAATCTTTTATACATAGAAGACTGCCATACTAGAGTTTTTACAACTGCTTTCATATGGTATTTAATAACTGGAGAGACATACGTTTTGTTTTTCTGGAGACATGTTGGGAGTACTCAGGGGTAAGTAATATTTCCATAATCTCAATTCATACTCTCTCCAAAAGAACTCTAATGTATGTAGAATTATGGTTCACAAAATGTGTTTATTACTAGAACTGTCTTTTTTTTAATAGTTTCTTTATTAAGCTAAGTAATGATATGTAGCTACTTACACTAAAGTAATATCAATTCTTTCACATTCTTGATTCTTACATTCTCTTCTAGTTAAATATCAATACTCATGTTTTTCTTTTCAAAGAAATCTCAATGATATATTGGTATTTTCTTTTTAATATTAAAAAAAAACCCAAACAAACCCAAACAAAATCAAACCTAGAAAAACCAAATCCCTACTTATTGTAGCTATTACCCAAAGAGGTGAGGCAGCATAAAACAAAAGCCTCTCATGACAGACTGTGGGGATTACTTTTTCCTTCAAAATTCAGATCTCAAGAGAACACTAATGCCATAGAAAGAGAATATCTGTATCCCAAAGTAAAAATTAATCTCTAAGAGAAATGTCACCTTTGAAACAGGACTACAGTAGAAATCATTGAGTAATATTTGACTTTTTATCTTAGTGACAAACGTAAAATCTGGAGATTAGATTGTCAGTTACCATAAAGGAAAACAGCCAGCTCTTGACTTGTACTTTTCTAACACTTCTAGATCATACAGAGTGTAATACCTTTTAAATTTTAGGAATCTCATGGTAGAAATCCTTCCCCTCGAATCAAGGAAAGACAACTGAGTGGTAAAAAGGTGATTACTTTTCTGTTTATGTAAACAAATAAAAGCCTTGTCTGACAGTCAGTATCCTTCTCACCAGTGGAGCTAAAGCAACGTTTTATTTTTTTTACCCCTATTTCCAAGGTCTGGAAATGGCACCTCCTAAAACAATCTTGTTCATAGTGGTCTTAGGATTTGGTTACTTTTTGATGTATTCAGGACCTTGTGAGGTGCTGTGTGAATTCAACTTTATGTTTGAACAAGAGAGTATGGCTGGTTATATTTGTTTCTTCCTTCAGTCTATTTCCTACTGAATATTTATGCAGCACAAACATTGGCTTAAATATGAGCTTTGATATAATAGGAGTCTTGGAGATTTCAGACCAGGCAAGGTTATATGTCTGTGCTCTGTGGTGAGAAGGCAAATCAGTGTTGTGGCATGATACAACAGACATCCCAAAATAGCAATTCATATATTTCAAGTTCATTTTCATAGAAAGGTTGAATCTGGCTTTCAAAGACTTTCTGCTGCAATGTTGTGCTCCTGTCTGCCATGGACCTTTGTGCACTGTGCTGAAGTCTGTTCCAACAAGCCTTCCCTCTCAGCTACAGCAAGAATGCAGCTGCCAAAGCCTTCTGCATTTTTGCTCAGATTGGTTCTGTTGTGGTCTTGTTTCTGCTCTGCCCTCCCCCTTTGCCCCTTGTTGTAATGCCATTGGTTGCTCCTTTGGCTCTGGTGATAGATTACCTCATGGTCCTTCAGATATCCCAAACTGAGAGACACTGAGGAGACAAGTTCTCAATTATTGATACTTGCAAGATATGGGGTATGACAACTGCAATAAATATGCAGTTTCTTCTGAGGCAGCTCATGGAAATAGAAGTGCTTTAACTGACAGTGTTTTCAGTAGCAGAAGCCCCGGGGAGTCTCAGACAAAGGAAATATTCCACAAGACTTTAGGAAACAGAGTACTATTCAATTATTCATATTTTCACTGGGTTTCTGTTTTTTGAGAATGGCATAATTTGCTTGATATGGGCTTGGTTTTGTTTTGCAGATTTTTTGTATGATTACTTTTGTTTAAAGAGTTTTAGAAACTATTTGAAATGGTAACTATGCTGCAAATTTCAAAGGGATAAGAGACTGCCTAGAAGACAAATGGAGTTGGGAACTCAAACCCTTCGGCAAAATCTTAGTTCTCGTGTCCATCATTAAAATTGACCTGTAAATAGCTTAAGGGCAAACAGAAGGCAAATTAAGTTTTTCCCTTATGTTCTAGAATACACACACATAATTTGGGAAGATTATACAAAGATTGAAAGGAAAAAAAAGATATCATAGGGTACTAAAGTTTTGAGGAGAGAGAAGTGAGATGAGGATGATACTGTTATCAAACCACAGTACAAGAGTACGCTTGCAAAGCACCTATGACATTGTATCACCATTTATTCGTTCTGTAGCTTCCTTGGCAGTCTTGACAAAACCAGCAGCTGGAACAAAGTTTTACTCTGTTAAAATGACTTATTTTTTATTGCCTTCTTGTTCTTTATGTCCTTGTTTAAAATCCATCATCTGGAACATAGATCTGTTGTGCACTTCTCTTTTGTAATCTCATTTTACAAAGGAAGAAAGTTTAGGGAATGACCCTTGTCAATGTAGACACAAGGAACAGGAATGGTTCTGGGCCAATTGTAGTGCTAGTAGGTAATAATTAAGAAATACTGTGTGTTAGTCTTGGTAATGGATGTTTAGGAATATGTGAATTTACTTAGAGGTGACTGTCTTGAGAGTCGGGATGGCAGGATAAAGGTATGCTTGAGATGGCACATGCTTGTTGAAAAACAAAGAGAGGCCTTGAGTTTCTAGACTGATGTCCTGTTGAATTTATCCTACTTTGGTTGATGAGGGAGAAGAACCTCCAGCAGTCATGACTGTCAAAGGAGTTAGTCCCTTTCTTGAGATAGTTGAGAGGACTGCCTTGCCCAACAGGAGGGAGCTCTGGTGAGAACTGGCCTAGATGTGCAGATTCTTCCTCTAATCTCTTGGAAAATTGTCTTCCTTGGTTATCCCCAGGAGACAGTCTCCAAATAAGAGAGACATCTGTTAACACTGTCTTTTTTAATATCATCTTTGTGTTATGTCATGTTCCTTCTGGGAGCATAAACTATTTTGAATACAAGCAGATGCTTTGTTTGTGGAATGCAGCAGGAAGAGCAGCATGGAGTATGCAGGGAGTTTGTAGGATGTGGGCCAGGAGCAGTAGAAAGATCATAGAATCATTTCAGCTGGAAGAGACCTTTAAGTTCATCTAGCTCAGCCTTTGTCCAAGCCTTATCAACCACTAGATCATTTCCTGAAGTGCAAGATCCAACTATCTCTTAAACATCTCCAGGGATGATGACTCCACCACCTCCCTGGGCATTCCAATGCCTGACAACCCTTTCAGTAGAGAAATTCCTCCTCATATCCAGCCTGAACCTCCCCTAGTGCAGCTTGAGGCCGTTTGCTCTTGCTCTATTGCCTGTTACTAGGGAGAACAGACTGACACCCACCTCACTACAACTTTCTGTCAGGTAGTTGGTAGAGAGTGATAAGGTCTTCCCTGAGCCTTCTTTTCTTCAGGCTCCAGATCCCTCAGCTGTTCCTCATATGAGAAGTGATCCAAATCCTTTCCTAGATTGGTAGCAGGTTCTAGATCCTCTCCAGCACCTCAATGTCCTTGTAGAGAGGGGCCCAAAACTGGACACAGTATTTGAGGTGTAGCCTCACCAAAGCCAAGTACAGGGAAATGATCACCTCCCTACTCCTGCAGATAACACTGTTCCTGAACCAGGCCAAGATGCCCTTGGCCTTCTTGGCCACCTGGGCACACTGCTGGATCATATTCAGCTTCTGTCAATCCACACTCCCAGGTCCCTCTCTGCCTGGCAGTTTTCCAGATGCTCTTTCCCAAGCCTGTAGCACTGCTGGGGACTGTTGTGGCCCAAGTGCAGGACTTGACCCTTGGCCTTATTGAAATACATGGAATTGACCTTGGCCCAGCCATCTAGTCCATCTAGATCTCTCTGTAGAGCTTCCCTACCCTCAAGCTGATAGACACTTCCACCCATCTTGGTGTCATCTGCGAACTTACTAAGGGTGCACTCTATCCCCTCATCCAGATCATTAATAAAGACATTAAGCAGGAGAGGCCCCAGTACAGTAAAATGGGAAGGGAGACACAAGCATGGAGAGAAGCACGTAGCTCTATAGACAGCAGGTTGCAACTCAAATTTGTTTGCAAATCCAAGCTACTAGGAATCACAGAGGCCTCACCAGGTGAGATGCATTTATTGTCCATGGAGGCAGGATAGAAACAAAGGTCCCTTCTGATTCCAACAGCTAGGTAGGTTTTTGACTTAGTGGTTTAAGAATTGGGTTTCTCTACTTTCTATTATCTTTGACAGTTATACTTTATACCTATTTATTTTAATAAATTATGATATCTTAATCTCAGAACAAATTTACCAGAGACTGTCTTTATAGCTTCGTATTTTTCAGAAAATGAACTCTGTATGAGACAAAGGAAAATTTTCTTTGCAGTTTTTTTATGTTGACATAAACAATACAGCTATTGAATGGTATCATATTCTTTTTTTTTGCTCCACTAAAACTTACAATAGTCTTACTTCCCAGATTATCTCTATTAAACCAGTTATAGTAGTTTTCTGGTATTTGATTTCAGGGAAAAAGTATTTATCATGGTAGAGCAAATGCAAATATTGGGTCTTAAAGTACTGCTAGTTGTTTATGTGTTATGATCTAATTATTTAAGAAACTGAGTCTATTATTACAATATGTTGAGATTTCTTAGTGTAAGCCAGAAACATTCTTATGTTCCTTTCCCCAACGTTTTCCTATCTCAACAATCTCTGTCCCTGAAGTAATTTTCAAGCTATTAATTATTTCTTAAGTTTAACATTTTCTTTTCATAGGGATGGTAGAGTGCATAAGAATCACAAGAGCTTTCCCAGTGTTCTCTCTTCCTCTAAATTAGAATCTAGATATTCCAACCATGAATGTGACAAAATTTTAAATGATTTTAGAGGTATGTTTATGAAACAGATTTCTTATGTGTAAGCTGATTATCTTGCAAAAGGAATCTTGCTTCCTGTCCACTTCAGGCAAGAACTACAGATTAGAGTTTAGTTATGTTAGTTGTGGCCTGACACAGTGCAGGCTAAACCAGAAGACCCTTGAGAGTAATGCAAACTGCACATCAAGAATTGTACAATGTAAATTTTACCATATGATGTGAAAGTTTTTTATTGTCTGTTCTAGGAGGCATCTCCCACTAACCATGTTGTAAAGAGAATGGGAATGCATAGCAACGAAATAACACTTCTTATGAATCACTGTAAAGGAATTTATAAAGCAAAACATCTTGAATTTTGTCTGAAACGTTTGTTTTTCCTCACAGTTTAAACAGTGTTCTTTTCTGATATGAAACTCAAAACATCGAAGCATGTTTTGTGTCTCATATGCCAGGAAAGGTGCATTTGCATTCAAATAGGATTTGACTGTTGTAGAAATAATGAAAATAGGATATATGATTGCTCCCATGTTACAACGTTTAAAACTGTGCAGCTTCGTGATATTAGCACCTGAGAGATTAGCAAATACAAATGGGAAAGGCACTGTGCAAAGCAACGTAAACTTGTTTTATTTCCAAGTTAGGGTGGGTTTAAAGATATACAGGGGTGAGAAGGTGACTTAGAGCACTGCACTGTACTCTCTACACTCATTTAAGAATGAAATTGTAAGAGTCTACCTCAATGCACAGATTTCTAATGTCTGAAGTGTTGTCAAAAGATTGTAACAGGGAGAGAAGAAGGGAAGATGGAGAAGTGCAAAGATGGAAGAGAATAGGGGAAAAAAAAGAAAAGGATGAGGTAATGGAGTTTAGAAGCAATGTTTAAATATTTCTAGGTGAACGTTGTAAGATGTTGCTGAATAAATAGTTGTGAAAGCTGTGGTTTCTTCTCAAGAAGAATGGCAGCTGAATGGAGTATGGTGTCCTGAATTAATGCTCAAGCCTATAGGCCATAATTAAATACAGAATCCGATCTTCATCCTAATGAGTTTGATACCTGTGCCCTAAGCACCAACATCTAGCAAGTCAATCAAATGTGATGTCATTTTCATACTTCTCATGCCAAGCAGTGATGAGAAACTATGCATTGTTTTTGCTTGAGGTATCCATTACTTGTGTGGCTGGTACTTACTTTTTACATACAGGCAGCATCATAATCAACTTTCATTAAGACTAATGCAGACTGTTGATTTACTACAAAGAATATTTCGATTAAATTCAGCATTTTGACTGGGACTTGATAATTATCTGGTTTTGACATTCAATTTGGTAGACCTGAAGTTTACAAACAAATCTCTCATCTTTGTTAGGAACATTAGCAATTGAAATACTTTCCTAAATCACTGTCTGCAAATGGTAAATCTCTGCAATCAATCTTCCTTTTCTTTAAAAATAAATTTTGGAGGAATTTGCATAATTGGCCATGCTTGATAAAAGCCTGATGTATAATGTTGTCTTTTAAATGCACTGCTACCTGAAATCATGATGAAGTGTCAACATGCAGGAGGTAAATATAAAACAAGTATTTAGTAAAGGATGCAGCTAATCTCATGAGGTGAGAAATGGCACCTAGTGGTGTTATAATTTGAAGTGGTTTTATAACTTGATGTAGGGCTTTCACTATGAAGGATGCAAGAGAAAAGGACAGAACCCAATTGCATTGAAGAGCTTTAATTTTCACTGAACTTTGAAGTGAAATTTACACTGTAAAGTGCTTTTAAAACACAATGAGGATGACACAAATTAATGTGCTCACTTCTGTTTGAAAATATGTGAAGCTCACTGTATGGAGTTAGTAAGGACTAAAGACTATGCAAAGGCATGGGTTTCTTCGTAGCTTGATGTCATTCCAGCTACTGCCCTGCAGGCTGCTATGATTGCCAGGGTATTTTACCTGCATATCCTCTAGTAGATTATATTGCAGTCATGTTATTTTGCTGTTTAAATCCTGAGGGTCACGGCCAGTGTTGTCCTACTCCTCAGTATGTGCTCCTAAAGCTGTTGCTGTCAGCAGGATGTGCTCACAAACGCCACTGTGGTCAGTCACACTGTCCACATGCTTGAGACTATAGGGTTTTTAACATACCCACTGCTATGTACTGTAATTTTGCACTTACCTTCTGGTGTATGTTTCATATGAGATGAACATCCACTATGGCTCAAGCCACCGTTAATGGGGTGAAGTGTTAGCACATGACAAAAGGCTACGCAGAGGAAAAGACCCAGAACTACAACAGGAGGTGTGGGTGTGACTGTTTCTGGCTATCTAACATGTAACGGGGTCCAGGCCACAGTGAAGTAAACTCCTTGCGTAGGGAAAACCTGAGATCTTATAGTGACAGACTGAGGATTGTGCATTTTACAGCAGCTGAGTTTGTGGGGTGCCTGTTACTGTAAATTCATACCACATTATTAGTTCAAATGTAGTAGCAGATGATAGTCTGATCTTACATTTTGAAGCTATGTGCAGATTAATGCTCCTAATTCTTTAAAATTGCAGTAGTTCCTCTGATAAAATAAGTAGGCATTATTTCAATGCTCACAGCCTATTAATGGTTCAGAATGTGTTTGTGCAGATAGATAACTCTAGTGCCTTATTCTAATGTCACAAATATAAGGAGTAATTGCAATGATAACGTAACAGTTTGGAGCTTAACATGCACTACCAACAGGAATATGTACCTGATGTCTGTGGAAGGTTTGTATTCTGGCACGTGTGCCAATGTATTTATTCCCATTTGCCAAGCTCATCATACGTGGCTGCTGTGCAATAAACACTGCAGTGATGTTTCAGGTGCACAGTCCATATATATGGAGCTGGTTAAGAGTATGTCTTCAGGAGTGCTGACTGTGTGAAGGTCCTGTGAATTTCAGCAGTGGAAACAGCTGGGGTTTCAGGGTGGGCTGACACAGGTTTAATTGGTGGCTCTGGTGAACCAGAGGTGCAACTGGACGGAAGGGATGGAATCAAAACCTATAAGAGATATATTAGATATCTATTGCATATCTTTGTGCTTACAAACAAAAATTCTTTAGCAAATGGCTCAAACACTTTTCAGTGTCTGCCATTTTAACTGGAGTTTGTGCAGGCGAACTGCCAGCAGTCTACTGTTTAAACAGTCACAGATCAGGACATCCAGATTAGACAGCAATTCATTGAGTATTGCATTTTCTATAACCAGTCTTCAGGAAAATGGACTAAAACATGCTCTTTGTAGCAACAGATGTTTGATCATAAGTCCGGAATAGGCAGTCTGCTGGAGATAGTTCGCATCATCTCATTTCTTCTTTGTTTCCTTGCCCAAGATTTTAACCACTGAAGTTGGAGACTGGTTTTTTTTTCAGAGAGATCAAACATGTGCAGCTTCAGATAATTTAATCTCCAAAATGTAAATAATGTTTTTGTAGATGGATGGAGTCAAACCAACAAATGCAGCAACATTTTGAGAAGTAATAAAGAATGCAACTCTGATTTTAGGCACATGTCTCTGAGACACCAGTGCCTTACACAAAGACAGTATCTTCCCCTTAAAATATAAGGTTTATAAGGAGAAAAAAAAAAAAAGCTTGCTGTAAGCTACTTAAAAATCTCTGTCATATTTAAATAAGAGACAGTGGTAGAACTTATTTCTTTTAAAAAAGTAAACTTTGAACATTTGGAATTTTTTGCACTGGATTGAAAAGAGGTGAAATTCCTGTTACTATCAGAGTTATGTAGTCTCATCTGAAGCAATCAAATTGAAAAAATGCATCAGTTTTACTTTTCTGCTATGGTGCAAACAGTTTAGATTTCATAAGACTGCTGACAGCTCTACTATACCATAAAGCCATGCACTCACCCTAGGGGTCTACAGGACACTGCATGATCATGTAAACTACTGATGGGCAGCTGTCATCTGGAAATAACCTGTTGAAGTGGTTTAACTCCTGACAGCAGCTGAAGTGCCACAAATTAAGAAAAAATGCCATTGTGTTTCTCCACAGCCACTGTACCTGGACAGGAAAAAGGATATCTGCCCAGGCCACTGGTGGTATTTCTAACATCTCCTTCAGATGTGCAAATTTTGTCCTTGCTTTTCCTTTCCCTATGTGTCTGGAAATAGATGTAAAGGAGTGATACATGCTTTCCAACATCTTCTGTGCTTGATGTCTTATGACCTCATCTCAGGAGAGAGGTGAGGTTGCTCTAATATGCCTTGGACTTTTACAATAAAATCACCTGTTGGTATTTTATAGAATTAATATTTATACTCTCTAAATAGTGTTATCTGCTATATTGAATGCTTCTTTTATTCCAGCAGTTCCTTTTGAGACGATAACAATATTTTCCAGCCCCCATTTATAAGTTGTAACTCATGGGTTAGAACTAACTGAAGAAATCTGAGCAATGATGTGTAATATCCTCAGCTGTCAATTATTAAGAAAAGAAGTTCAAATAAGGCTGCAAATGTGATGAGAGATTTGACAATGCCAACAGTGAACTGTGTGCTGCATGTGGTATCAATGTGAGGATCTTAAATTACATAAGAAGCATGAAATATCTAATTTCCATTCTTCTGTACATATGTTAGGGAACATCTGAATTTATGTGAATGGTGTTCTCACTGTGGACACTACTATTTGAAAAAAAGAACGTTGCCTAGTGGAACCAAAGAATTATCATGCAATACCTTACACAGGCAGAGTTGGGATGTTTTTGTTTTGTGTTTGAACCATGACCATTAAAGACAAAATTAATTCAACATCTTTTTCTAGTTGAAATATAATTAGCCATGCCTGTTTTGTATGCTAATTCCAGTCCTTTATTTTCCATGTACTGGAAGTTTTGGTGTGAATAGCACATCAAAGAAACAAGTTTATAGAATTTCTGTCACTTTTCCAATATAATACATTGTAAGAAATAAACTGTTTCTGCTTTGCATATACTATGTTGTAAAACAACATTGTCATCCTGCCGAGGTAAATGCTGGCACATTGTTACAGTGTAACACATGCTTATTATTGAGTTCATATACTCATCATGGTGTTGGGGAGGAAGGACAGAAAAGTTTGTGTGTAGTCAGATGATGGACAAAGTCCACTAGAGTGCAAACTGCTACTTTTGGTGTCTCTCTTGGTTTTCCACAGCCCGCTTGTATGCATGCACTGATGAATCAGGAAGGCTTTTAAGTCTTTGGGGATTCTCTAGAGTCTTGCCTGTAGATTTTTTTTAAAGCCTTTTCATTCTGTTTCTATGAGAATGAAATGATCCACAAGACACATACTGATTTTTAAAGCCTAATAGATGAATTTTCATTTCTGCTGGAACTATAGGCAAAGCCTTCTTGATTTGGATGCAGGGAAGTGACTTTCCTTTTATTTTTCTCTTAAAATCATCATCTGAGTACACTGGTTGTGTCAAATGATGTAAGATCAATGGAGGTCAGCAGCACTATTCTACATGCTCACATGTGCTCAGCTTCATATTACAACTCTATGCCTATGCCTCTGTGTGAGTAGGACCAGAGTACATAGAAGGGATGAGGACTGGGTGTGTAGAAGTTGTGCAGTCTTATTGATCAGTAATTTCATTAGTTCTATAGATAGAAACACTGATGACTTCTCTAAGAATCCATTTCCCTATCTGTGGCTGATAACATAATAGGTTTGAGGTAAAGTCTTATGGAAATGAGAAGCAATTAGTAGTATTGACAGAGATGCCAACTTTCACTATTTTTTTTCCTTTTGTTTTTAACTCTCTGATTGACTCTGACTTGCTGTCCAGGCTAACCTCCTGATTAGTGCTCTACTTTTTCTGCTTATTTTACTATTTTTGTAGGCAAGCTGCAGGAATCTGCCTTCTCTTCTGCTGAAGGCAGTGTACATTAGGGAAACCACACAAATATTTTTGAAGCCCTGATTATCTTTTCCATGTTTAATGTTAAATAGGTGCATTGGGTTACGTGATTTCAACCCAGAAACATATTTTCTGTCATCCTGTGTGTAGTCATAACTGCAGAGAGGATCCACATCTCCTCACAAGTATAGTGGTGTTGAAAGTCCTGTAGGCTCTTTCCTGTCTACTCTGTCCTTTGCGTACTAGAAAGCTTGAAAGTGCAAATGCTAAAACATATCTGTTGCAAATAAGAAAGTGATATTTTCCCCCTCCCATTTCTTTTATTTAGATAACACATTTATTTAACCATAACAGGTCTTGGTTGGGTGTGATCTGGACCAATAGAATCATTTAGATTGGAAAAGAATGTTAAGATCCAGTTCAACCATAAAACTAATGCTATCAAGTTCACCACAAAACCATATCCTTAAGCAGCACATTTACACATCTTTTAAATATTTTCAATTCTTCCTTGGGCAGCCTTTTCCAATTGTTACTGACCCTTTCATCGAAGAAATTTGTCCTAGTATTCAAGTCTCTCTCTGGGAAAAATTTACATTGATTGCACTGGAACTGCTCTGATTTAAATCTTCTGAGAATTTATTTTTTCTGTCTGCTGTCACTGTTGTATATTTTAGATTTATCTGTAATGCCAATTGTTTTGGTACAAGAAGGGAGTTACAAGAAATATTTTAATCTCACATCAGTTCAAACCTTAAAAGGGAACTTCCTGGACTAAAGTTGAAGGTGGAACTTTCTCAGAGTTAGTTTAAAGCTTGTGGAATTATGCTTCTTAAATGTTATTTGGGCAACTCCAAAGGTTTTGTTCCGTTTGTGATCTTTCTGGATTTAAGCCACAGATTATTCTACTTCTCATGACACCTTGGCATATTAAAAATGAACGTTTCTTATTGTGGAGATATTTTCCCACTTGAGTATTTTCAGTGAATCTCAGGAGACAATGAATTAACAGCTGTGTCTTTCACATTCCATCTTGGGAAGAGTAAAGGGAATTTCTCAGACATATGGTTGAATGAATCAGTTCTTCTGTTAATTTTCAGAAAACTGGAAACTAAACTGAAACCAGTGTAATCCTGCAGTCAGCTCAATCTGGACATTGACTGAATCTTTGAAATCAGTTCATGCTTTTCTCTTCATTCTTTTGTTCTTTTGAGCTGGAAGATTGTGAAAGAAATTCTCATGTACGTGAGGTTCTAGTATATGTAACCTAAGATCCATCTGTAGTTATCCCTTGTTTTATACAGAGTTGTTATAACCTTCACTGAATTGTTTAAGCGGAGTTCTGCAGTGTGTGATGATGCTTGGTGTCATGGTTAGGGTGGGCATGGAATTGTGGATGCATGTAGTTTCTGGCAGCCACATTACATATGTGCCAGAGCACTCCTGCATACAAAGTAAATCAGTCGAAATCTCGAGATGCTGAAAACATGAAATTTTCTTGCATTTTACTTGAACACGTGAGGATCCAGAAGGTCCTTAAATACCTTCATGGATTTTGTTTTTATTTCTTCCTCCTGTAAAATGCATTTCCCCTTCTCTATAAAATGGACTTGTAAAACACTGTAGTTTGTCAGTGTCTAACTTCCTTACCTAGTGAGATACTGAGATGGGGAATTTCTGTATTCAGAATATAAAGAAAATAAAAATTATATTGCAACATGCTTGATCTGAAAACATGTGTCACCCCTCTATACAGCCAGGGAAAAGACTTTGATGGGTTCTGAACAGGGAAAGAGAATATTTCTGTGTGTTAATTTGCTGTGCTAAAGCATATTCCTTAGAAAAATATTTATTTTGAAACTCAGATTTTTCTTTCTTTTATTTCTAAGATTATGAATAAAAAAAGGAAATATGATCTGTGTTGATTTGTGTTCCCATGCCAGAGCTATGCCAGTTAATGCTCATAGAGGTGATGATGACACAGTATTTTGCAAGGGGAGAAGGAAAATTGCATGCAGAAGACCTGTGCACTTCATAAACAGCTAATACTGAGAATGCAACTGGCCCTGTACCTCTGCTATGACTTGGTACAGCCAGGAAATGAAAACAGATCTTTAGGTACAATGATTTTGAGCCTTTTCTGGAATATAATCCATAGTTGTTAGGAGACTGTTGATATAAAAAATTACTGTTTCAACTTTAAAAAATTATCTCCTTTCTTGTGGTTGGTGTTAAAACCAGCTGCCTTTAAATTTTTGTATCTGCTGTGAGAGATCAGTACCGCAAAATATCTGCCAGTTTATCTTCTATAATGTAAGGTTCTGAACAAGCAGCTTGCTAGCCTGGACAGAAAGCCACTGGGATCTTTCAGAATTTTCTCTGATGGACTCTAGACTTCAAAGGACACAGAAACTTGCTGATGATACTAAACTAGGAGGAGTGGCTGACACATCAGAAGACTGTGCTGCCATTTAACGAGACCTGGACAGGCTGAAGAGTTGGGCAGAGAGAAATCTAATGAAATTCAACAGGGGCAAATGTTGAGTCTTGCATCTGGGAAAGAATAACCCCATGTACCAGTACAAGTTGGGGAATGAAATGTTAGAGAGTAGTGTACGGGAAAGGGACCTGGGGGTCTTGATGGAGAGCAGGATGAGCATGAGCCAGCAATGTGCCCTTGTGGCCAAGAAGGACAATGGCTTCCTGGGGTGTATTAGAAAGGATGTGGGCAGTAGGTCGAGAGAGGGTCTCCTCTCCCTCTACTCTGCCCTCATGACAATGCATCTGGAATATTATGTCCAGTTCTGGGCCCCTCAGTTCAAGAAGGACAGGGATCTGCTGGACAGAGGTTGGCACAGGACTACCAAGATGACGAAGGGAGTGGAGAGTCTCCCTTGTGATGAAAAGCTGAGGGAGCTGCTGCTCTGGCAAGGAGCTTGGATTGGATGAGCTTTTGAGGTTCTTTCCAACCCTTAAGATTCTGTAATTCTGTGAAAGAGATATTTTCACCACCACTGCGCTTTATGAATTTGAATAGATAGTGTATAATATACCTGATTTTCTAATTATAGTCAAATTATAGACCTGTTGAAGTATTTTTAAGAAGAGATAAGAGGCAAACCATGTTCTCAATGACCCCTGTTCTGTAGTGAATACTACAAAATCTATGCATATCTAAGCTTAGTATAAGAATGCAGCTGTATTGATTCTGGATTACAGCTAAACTGTCAGCACTCTAATTTGGTTGCTTGCTGTTCGTTGGTATTTTAAGTAAGAAGCCTAAATTGATAGTTTCTGAACTTTTGGACCTTTAACTTAACTAGTTTTTGTTCTTTTTTTTTTTTCCCTTTACCCATTTGTTTATAAGTGTGTGTGTGTGTATGTGAAAAGTATAAAGATCTGCAATATAAATATGCTATAAGCACACTTATTTTTTTGACTTCTTTTTTTACTTTATGGTGTTGCTGGGATTGACTACTATTTGAAAATTTGTTATGACTATACCTACATATGTGTGTGCTGATTCCCACTGGCTCCAATGGAATTCAACCAGAATAGAGGAAATTTTCTGGACCAATTCCTTGTTGATCTTGATGATCCTTGTAACAGGTCAAAACAAGATGAAATGAAACACAGACTTTTGGATGAATGACAGCATTTTGAGTCTTTTTAGAACCTGTGCTAAATTCTCTGATTTTAAGTGATTAAAACCACTATCCACCTTTTATTTTTGTGCAAATATATGCTGCAATTTAAAAGTGGGAATGATGACTTAAATTGCTATGTATTATTGATATTCTTGGTGAATCACAAAAGCTTTGACTTGTTCTCTTGACAGGTTGCTTATGCCTTAGACTGTGTCTTTCTTTTCTTCTGCATGTGACAATTTGGATAGGAAAAAGCATTTCAGATACTAAACAGAGAGCTATGGCAAAAATTTTCAGAAAGACTTCTCCTGAGTGGTTGTGTCCAGAGAAAGGAACAAGACATATATCTAGACTATGGAATAAATATCATCAAGAAAACATGGAAACGGGGAGTTATGCCTTTGAGTGCTGGCACCTAGTATTCTTTCCTTAAAAGTACCAGGTAACTATAATGAATGAGAGTAAGTGGCTTCCTTTTATGTCCTAGTTTAAATACATACCTCCAAAAGGAAATTCTCCTTCTAAACAGAACTTACACCTGTCATGAAAACAGCTGGCCTGGCTCTGGTCTCCTCTGTCAGAGCAGATGCGGAATAGATGGTGTAAGTTTTTAACCTTCACAGATGTATGTAAGACTTTTCCAGAATCAGTTCATGGGATCAAACTAGAGCATATCTTAGGCTGATCTTTCCCCTTTGCTTCTATTTCCATGGAAAACCCTTTTCTCTGTGCTTAACCTTGATCAACGGCAGGATAGAAAAATGCTTAGCAAGTGTATTGATGGTGTGAAGGCCAATCACTTTTTACCGTGGTCTGCCTGTGAGTGAGCAGTGATGGGCAGCAATTTTGGTGATGAAAAGCCTGCTTAAGCTGTGTCAATCTCTATAATTTGTGTGCTACCAAATTGCTCTTCAGAAACATCTAGTCACTGTGGGAAGGATTTTTAAAATATTTATCAGATTGCTTCTCACTCTCAAAAGAAGTCTTACTGACTGCAATCCAGTGACCATCACCTTGCTCAAGTTCTTTTTCTTGTACTATCCTACTCAGTGTATCTAGGAGATACAAGTGCCTTCCTCACTGAACAGATTTCTTCTGCTTAAACTCCTTTGGCTACTTGGAAATAATTTGAATTGGAAAGGCTAAATTTATCCCTGAATCCCACCCTGGCAGATAACGTACAGGGAAAAGAGGCAATTCTGTTTCTGTGTTGTGGTTGATTAAGACTGGAAGTCTCGAAGTGGAGTATCAGCTCCACATATAAAGGCTGAATTAGTACAGCTACGCAACTCCATCAGACTCCTGCTTGCTTTGCCATCTGGAAGAACTCTCTATGCTCCTCCTATCTATTTACTGTAGTGGGAAATTAGTGGGAAACCAGGGGAAATTAGAGCTGTGGCTCAGTTGTGTGATGAATTCCTAAAACTGTATGTGAAAAGCAGTGTAGAGACCTGATTTGACTTATAGGTGATGGTTCATCTTAATAAACATCATTACTGATGTCAAACATGTAATGATGCTTTGTTTCAACCTCTTGTAGGGTACCTTCAGAAAGAAGAATAAACCTTGCTTTGTTTTGTTATTGAAATGTTGTGGTCTGGCTTCTTTGAATGGTTCCTGTGCTCAGAGTAGTCAAGCAGAGAGCAAAGTGTGTGCTGCTGCCAGGTTTGTCTAGATTTTGTAATGAAAAGTCACTGAAATGCTATATTAGTGCTGGAGCTGGTGTAATGTAGCATTAGACAGTGAGCTCTAGATGGCTTCTGGAAAGGATGTTGAGCTTTACAAGCAGCAGGTATACCCATTGTTGTATACCGATTATCTGACAGAGCTGTAAAAAGGTAATAATCTACATGGGTGTAGTTTTGGTTGAGGGCTTTCCAAGACTGGGACAGTGCCTCAAACGGAGTAATGAATTGTGTCGTAGTTAAATGATCTTAATTGCAAGCAATGACAACCAGCCGATCCTTCTTCAAGGGGATTCAGAAGCAGGGAAGAAAATGTCAGTCTTTTTCAGACAAAGTGTATACTTTCAATTCTGCTCTCAGTGGCCACACCTAGTGATTACCCTGAGGAGCCTTGTCTGTCAAAAATATGCCACTCATCACTGATCTCATTTAGGCTTTAATAAAGCATATGACCCAAAGTCTTTCAATTCAGTTATGCAGATGCAGTGCCCTGTGCATTTAATTAGGGAGCTTAACAACCACTAGTGTTTCATTCTCTAACCTACCTTGTCCCCTGTCCCATCTCTTGGCCTTGCTTTACGATACTGAAACTGTCATCGCATTGTTGGGGAAAGCAGCCATTTCAGATAACTGAAGGGCTAAAATGGGTGGCCCAATGTGTGTATATACATATAAAATACAACAGAGGAGGCTGAGCTAATAAGATTCAGCCTACTGTAGGGGTGAGACAGAGTAGGTATTTAACAGTGGCACAGGATAGCTGCAGAGTACTTGAAGAGTAAAATCATGGAGGAGGGTTTTAGTGAAGGATTCTGTGTTTGTTTCTTCCCAGGATTTAAATTAATGCAATTTGTTTAAACTTGAATGTGTCAGACTTTTGGAGACAATCAGTACCCAACACATTAGTCAAAATGATTGAGACTAGAAACAACTGCTATGTCATGAGAAATGGAAAATATGTGATTTTTCAAAAGATTATTAGTACTAAAATTTTCAGGAGCCACTACCTTGGGATTACCAGCCAGGTAGAGTTTTGAACTGGTTTTTATAATCTCTTGGGAAGATAAAATGATGTGTGCACTAAGGCTGCTATAATAATCCTGCAACTGGGCGGCTTCAGAATCAGTCTTTTAGCTGTTGCTGAGGTGCTGGAAAACACTTTTCTTTTTAACTATGACTAGTTCTTTCAATAAAGCAGACTATGAAGCTGTGCTACATGGCGGGGGGGGGGGAGGGAAAAGGTCTGTGTGATGCAAGGAATGTTGAAAAAGGCAGACACAAGATAAGCAAATAAGTAAACTTCAGCCATGCCAAACAGAAAATCCCCTGTTTTCTTTTTTTTAAAGCCTGAAACAACAGAGAGACTACATTCAGCAGAAAAATAATGGTACTGTCTCCCAGGAGATAGAGTTGTGACAGATAAAATGAGCACAATTTCATTCCCATAATATGACTGACACTTCTGAAGTACAGTTCCTCTCTGCCACAGGATGATCAAAATATAAAGGAGTACATGGTCAAAGCCAGTAAATCTTACTGCCTTTGATCCATATGATGATCCTTACTAGGAGAAATGAAAAAGAGTGAATGCAGGAGATGTTCTGTGCTGTGCCTGAAAGTGCTCAGACTTCTTGCCTCCTGAGAGATCCTCATCTCCTGCAGTTGCTGTGTTATTGTGCTGACTTTCATAGTGGGGTTTGGAACTGATCCAAAATTTATTCCCATTATGGGAGGCTTTCTGTTAACTCAAGATCACTGCTTGTTACCAGCCACTGCAATAAAATGAATGATGGTCCATAGATGTGGTAAACCCACTGTATTCTTCCATTTTTAATTCAGTTATTTAATTGTATGGTTACAATTTTGCACACAAGAACTTCTGACACTTGCAACCTTTAGAAAATTTTAGAAAATCACATAGAAGCTGAACATTGGAGGCTTTGATACTTTGTTTTTCATGACAGGTTCTTTGTCCTGCAGTTGAAATGTATTTTTGAATCAGTATCATGAGGATACCCTATGCATGTGTAACATAGAAATTATTATTTTCCCAAGTGTTCTTCAAAGTGGGTTGATTTTAATATAAAATGCAAAGTCCAAAGTGATGAAACTTTCATTTTAAACTTTGGCATTGCTTGTTTGAAAAAGCATAATTCTCAGAGGCGTTATTTTCACTTTCAATCATAAGTTAATGATACAATAACACAATAGAGTGATCACAGAACTATCTCCTTATTGCCAACATTGAAAGGATTGAGAACTAGCGTTAATGTATCTCTTCTGAAGAGTAGAATGAGGCACCTTGAGAGCTGATTGATTGGGAATTTCCTTAAGCCTCTCAATTCACAAAGCAAAAACTGTGTTAGTCTCTGCTTATGAGAGAGCTGGAGAACCTTCCCTGTGATTAGACAGATCTTAATTCCAGCAAACAGCAAAATTAGCTATTTAGTAACTGAGAAGGAATGGGTGGAGGAAAGCTAGTCTGAATGTTTTAATCAAATACATGTTCTTCATCCAAGAGGGTCAGAAAGAGCTGTAAAACACAGGGCATGTGGAAGACAAGAACTCTAGCCTGGAGGTTATTGTATGGACAAGGTGTAAAGAAAGACAGATGACAAGCATACTTAATTAGACTGAAGATGTTAAAAGCTATACAGAAAAGATGAAAGCCATGGGTGTAATCACAACTTTCCAGATAGCATTATAAGCTTAGTTAAGGAGATAGCTACCAAGATGAAAAATCACCTCAGGTGTCGATCTCTGTTTTTAAGAACTCAATTTCTGGACCCTCCAGTATTTTCAGGAAGGGTGCAAACCATTTTTAAACTGATTTGAGAATTGCTTTTGCTAATTATCTTTTCTGGACCACATTAGAAGTAATTTGCAGATACCCAGTGACCTACAGGCTCACTGTCCCACCAGCTCCAGAAACTTCATACTGCTGTGAATTTAAGGGTAGATAAGTTATCAGAATTGGAGAAAAATTTTACTGAAGTGCAAGAAGCTGAAGGTGCTCATCCTCTTCAAAGTACAACAGAACTGTGCAGTTCTTTCTCGTCAAGGACAGACACAATCGTATGGAAAACGGATGCGCTTTTACAGCTGCTTCACCTGGTTAGCTACTGCTATACAAGGGCCAGAGTAATAATAGTGAGTAAAAGGCCAGAGATCAAATAGCTTGTTATATTTCTTTTTCTTCTTTGTGTCTCATCAATCAATGTACTAGGGCTCTAGATTTATGACATTGCTCTATATTTGAACCTTCCCCAAGCTCAGAGTTGGTTGGATGGAGAAGAGAGGACGAGATAGTCATCTCTGACACTTCCGAAATAATTCTAACAAAGGGAATGTATCTACTTACAGAATCAGACTGCAGATGCATTAGGTGCTCTAGAAATAAGCACCCTGTGCTGGCCAGTTTCTAGGGAGCAGGGTTACTGTATCCTACATCAGCCTCACAAATCTGCCTCTGGCAAAGACAGATTTGTAAGTAAGATCAGATTTGGGGCCACAGGTTTTGAAATGCATTGGTATTTTGTGCTTTATGGATAATCTGTATCCATTAGCCTATGAAATAAAATGTGTGCTGTATTTTTGCTTTGAAAACAGTCTAAATAGAGTAAAATATTCTAGAAGCAAATAGAACTAGTTCATGCTGCATTATGCTGAATTTCCCCCTGACTTTATTGCCTTTATTCTGCTGCAGCTACAGAAAACTCATTTAAACTATGAAACTTCTTTGGCGTGGATTCTTTATATTGATGAAACAGAACTGACTTTCTCTGGAGAGCCAAAATGTTATTAAAGCACTTAACCTAGCACTGCTGTGGCTATCAATTATACCCTTCATTTACACTATACAAGGCTGACGGCTTATTTGAAGTTCAAGAGGTTTTTTTAATGAGATGTTAATTGAGTACACCTGCAGTTGGCTAAAATTTTCATGGACAATTAAGTGTGATCTTTTCTGTTCTTAAATTCTTTGTTTTTCCTACATTCCTATAATGTATTTCAGGAAATGTGTTCAGTGTAGAAGTATGGACTTCTAATATACACCAACTAGAGCAATAATCGATGCTTGTGATTTATGACTAGCACTTTAATTTTATTGCTTAAGTCACCATGACTTTTATATTAACATGAACTAGAAGACTAAAGCTATGTGTCTGTTGATTTGATTAAGCTAGAAACCATTCTTACTCAAGCAACCAAATTGCCTTGGAAGTGAAGATCTAAGCCTTGGAAAGCCACATTGGTCCCTCAGTGTCCCGAAGTAACCTTTATGTTTCTTTCTACTTCCTTCCAAGAGGACTGGGTAACAGAGCCCTTGCCAGAATGTATAATGAAAGGTTACACTAAAAGTATAGAAGACTCTCCTCCACCTCCAAGTAATACTGTTTAGAATTTGCCTTGTGTCTGATAAATATGTTTCAGATTGGTTGTTTCCTGGTAGACTTGACATACAGAGTTTACGGTACTGCTTGGGTGGATACTTGGGTGGAATGAAATCATCAAAATGTAAAATGCTTTTGCTACTATTCCTGTAGTGCTGTTTCCAACATGCTTAAAACTACATAAACTTATAAAAACAGGAGATAAAAGTAGTTTGCTGTACAGTGGTTTCTGTCATAGGTTTAGAATATAAGTACTTGGCTCTGGCTTTCCTGGATAAACTTTGACATTGCTATGACCTCATGTCTCAGCAAAAGGCAGAGGTCTTGTACAAATACAATCCTACCTTCAGTCCATGCAAAATTTTTTTTTCTGGACTTTGCAGTTCTGCAGTTCAGTGTATCTGACCTAGTTTGCATTAAATTAAACAGCAAATTTAGGTAAAGTGTCTGCTGATGGAGGAATTTGGGGGACAAGAGAATTGATCTATCAGAACAAAACAAAGCACCACTTCTTAAAATATCAGCTTTGAACAGATATTTTCATCCTAAACAGCAGTAAAAAAAGTTGGATTTTAGTATTTTAGTGTTGCATGAAGGAATTTTTAAGCATGCTTAATTCTGCAAGGGTACATGCATCTACAGACTATTCATGTTCCATTCTCATTAACAATGCTGATGGAAAAGGTTTAGAAATATTACTGGCTTTAACATCATTACCTGATAGATTCATCAGTTTTTCAGGTCTGCTAGTTGACCATAGTCAGCACAAAGAACTATTAGCAATGTACCTATTAGCTTCACATGAAGAATATGTATGTACAAAAGAACAGAAGGGTTGAGGTTGGAAGTGACCTCTAAAGGCCATCTGGTCCAGTCCCCTGTTCAAGCAGGGCCATATGTTGCTTCAGTTTACCATACTGGTATTCTATATTTGGAAACTGAAGTCTAAATTGCTTTAAATATACCACTATGGAGACAACTGCATGGCTATAACAATTAATTACTGTCCGAGAACCCGTGGAATCAAGTGCTAAAACATTTGTTTATTTGGTTAATGAGTTCTGAGTGCTTGTACAGTGAGTCTCATTGCTGATCAGGGCCATATGTGTTGCTTAGAAATAAGGTCTTTGTGTCAGTCAGCGATATGCTTCAGAAAAACTAGAGTTGCAGACCAGACTCCCTACTTTTCTTGTCCCTAAAGGTTTATAAGTTTATACACGCTTTAAGTAGAATATCATAAGTATTTCCTCATAATCAGAAAGCAACAAGAGATAGCAAGTAATTTGGAAAAGCCAAGAACAGGTCAGAGCATGGGGTGACAGGACTAGGACCACAGAGTAATAAAGACCAAGTAAAACTAAAGACATCCAAACAACAAGCTGCAATTGATCAGAGGATCAACTAAACCCTAGATTGTACAGCTATGGTGAGTTATTTATCATGTCTTGGAGACTTTAAATTGAGATTAGACATGTTTTTTGGGTAAAGAGAAATATGATTTAGTTAATACTACATTTTTTCCCCTGAAAATGATTCAGTAGACATCATAGTTAAATAAATAATATAAGCATATGCATTAAGGATGTGCTTAATTACTTCTGGTTTAAATTTTGAAGCATTGTGATCAGCAGTAGTATTTTCCTGAATGTAATTGTATTTATTGGTCAAATCTGTTGCCTCTGTAGTATTCCAGAATAGTAGTTGTCATAAAAAGAGTCAGGTGGGGTTGTTGGTCACAACAATTTGTGCTAACCTCGGACTATAGTAATCAACATAGAATTTCTGTCACTTTGTAGTGATAAATCTGTAGTAGGGAATAACATTTGTTAAAGCAGAGGTCAAACAGTCTAGAAAGGGGAAAAGGAGACTTCTGTTTTTATAAATCCCCTGCTTTTGCATAGCAGATGAGCTTGTTTTATGTGCGTGCCACTTCAATCTGGGTGGTCTGAGATCACTTCAGTAAATGTCATACTTAAAACACAAACATATTGAGGAATAAAAAGTTTATAATAGCATTGAGTGAGTTGCATGAGAGATAACCAGAAATAAAGCTGAATAGCAGATTTGAGTCAACATCACTGAACTTTTTGGCTTGAAATTGCAAATATTCAGAGGAGAAACACATTACAATGAGAAAACAAACATTTTAGACATTAAACACTGGAGTAATCTTGTATGTATCTTTCCTCAACTTGCAGAAGGCAGAACCCATATGATTTTTCTCTTCAGGTAGATGTTTTAGCCATCACCCTGTGGGACAGCCAAGGTGAGAAGGAGAATGGGACATTGACATGAATTTCCTGAATGATACTATTCTCTATTGTATAAAGCAATTGAGTGTTCACTGAGCTGGAAAGCAGAGGGCAGAGTTTTTAATTAGGCTTGAGGCTACTTAGTGAGGGGATGGGATAGTTTGTTGTGATGAATCCCCAGCTCTCTGGTGCCAAGGTCCAGGTGGTCACAGCAAAGTAGGCATATACATCTGCTTCCCAGGTTAATGTGTTGACTATGGTGAACAGGAACACACAGTAAAGTCACTACTGTTTATGCTTTGCCAGCTTTTGGTTTGCATTAAGATGTTTTTCACTTGAATGAGAGAATTTTTGGTTTGAGTTACGCAAACCTGAATGTTTTGTTTTAATGTTTGATCTGGATGGCAACTGAAATTTCAGTAGTTTGTGGGATCATGTTTTCTGTATCCTTAGCTCTCAGATGTAAGTGTGAAAATATGAATGTAGAAAAAAAGGAGGAAAAAGAATCTGATCACAGGTAATTTATTACCTTATCTTTTGCTTTGAGCAAGTAGTTTTTGACCTGTGATCTTACGGACCTTTTGAGTTTTCTCTATTGCTTCTCAGGGGTTCAGGAAAAGCAAATTTATACACAGAGTCTACAGATGTGAATGTTCTACAGTCTCACTGGAACATTTTTTAGGGTCCATAAATCAAATGATTGAAAATCCCTCTCTAAACATACTAAGCATACAGCAATTTTCCACAAGAAAAGACTAAAGTGATTTGTTACAATGCAAACTAATTTTAGCACCAAATTCTCTTGTGTATTTGCTGCAGACTCCTTGTGCCCCCAGAGCAGCAAGTTTGCAGAGCAGAAATGTACACACAGCTCTAAAGCAGAGTTTGCTTATTTATATTCACAAGCCTCTAAAACCACAGTGCATAACTTGATTGGTCTTCAGTCAGTACTGCACCTCAGTGGTGTGTGGGCCAGAAAGCTCAGTCTGCCAGGAGAGCTTTTCAAGCTCTGGCAGGAATTATCCACTAATAAATTGAAGGCAGGCTTTGAAAAATCTCCAAAGAGTCAGGTTCAAACTAAAACATTTGCACTATTTTCACCCGAATGACTGCTTAACCTGAAGTCTTACCAATATACAAACACAAGGATGAATTCTGCTCTGGTACAATGATGTAACTGTTAGAATGATCCTGATGTCGATGAGTACACTCCAAGATCAAATAAAAAGAATGATGTTTTGTTTTATCTTCTGTAGAGGGGACCAATTGCTTATCTGACAAAAAACTTCACATAAAGATAATCAAAGAATGTTTCACAAAGCCTCTAAAATTGCATGAATGTTCAAAATCTCATAGAAGAACCTGACAAATTCAAGAGGATTTTTTGGAGCAGGGGCACCTAAAAGAAAAAAAAAATCCCAAAACAACAAAAGAACCTAACCAAACATCACTATAAACATTGAAAACATTGGTTTTGTATCTCTTGAGGGCATACCAGTACCGCTAGTACATCAACTGTAAGTGAAATTATCTGCATCAAGGAGATTTCCATCTGTCTTCACAATATAGCATAAACGAAATCTCCCTTTGGGGCCTGATCCAAAGTATTCAGAATTACAAGGGAAGGTTTCCCTAAATCCAGTGACTTTAAATTGTGTCCTTTAAGGTCAATGGTTCTATGATTTGGGAAGTATTGTCACTGTTCACATGGCCAAAGGTATGGATAGTGTCTTCTGGCGCTGTTTTTGCCAGTAGTAAGATTCTCATGGATTTTAGTTAAGCTATGATTGTACCCTTGTGCACAGTGAATTGCCTATTACAATGTATAGCAATCACTGACAGTTGGTGATATATTTCTTATCGGTCAATTTTAAAC
The DNA here is from genome assembly GCF_028858725.1 of Colius striatus. Taxonomy (NCBI): domain Eukaryota; kingdom Metazoa; phylum Chordata; class Aves; order Coliiformes; family Coliidae; genus Colius; species Colius striatus. The sequence goes on from NC_084761.1 coordinate 11,166,100, forward strand.
GATTTTACTTTTTATTTCTCTGAAATATATTGAGTGATGTCTGGACTCTATTATTCCTGCTCTATTTTCCCCATTCCTATTCAGTATGGTCAGTAATATCCTCTACCCTGTTATTAGTGAAGTCTGTCATGTCAGAAGGAAGCTAACTGCTAGAACCACTAAAAAATATCATTGATTCATCTTTTAGAGGAAGAATGACTCTACTGATTAAGACTACTTCATATTTTTGGGTTTGGGCCAACCTCCAAGATATTAAAAATGTTTTGAGTTCCTGTTATTCACTTGATTTCTAGCTGTGCAGGACAAGTTGCAGGACAAGTCATCACAATTTTCACCAAAGGTTGAGAACAACTTCATAACTCAGAGTAGGTTCAGTGGAGAATGTTTATGCCCTTTAATTGGAGCAACACATTTACCTTGATGTAGCCATTCTTCTAAATTAACTTTAAATAGTATTTGTATTAATGATGATCATTATATATTAATGAGAAATCATTTCTTCCTTCAATATTTCCTAATTGTGTCATGTTTCCCATAGCTGCCAAAATGTACTTGGTGGTGGTGATTACCAATCTGAAAAAAAAGAAAAGAAGAACAGATTACTTCTTTACTATGGCATAAATGATAAAAGAAGAAATAGATCTTGCTCATTTGGCTGATTATAATCAAAATCATTTCATACTGAGATCTAAATGTTTTGTGCCATGTCAGTCTATTTCTCATGGAAGAGTCTGTTTCATATTGTCTTGATCCACCACTCTCACGCTAAGGGGCATGGTTAACAACAAGGAAATAATAGTAGAGACATAAGCCTCTATTGTTATGCTGTTAGCTGCTCCTAAACAAAACTTTCATAGCACTGAAGACAAAAGCATTCCAAGATGACTTAGTCCCAAAGCTGTCTGGCTTCAGGCAAGCATTTGCTGGTGTCATAAAAACCAAATCCAAAAGGAGAATTTACGACGTGTCCACACTTCCTAAGTGATGCTACCTGAGTTAGGTATCTGGAGGAATGATATTTAAAGCTAGCCAGTATGGATTTGTTCCAAAGGAAGCTAACCTTAAAACAAAGCTCCCCCTAGTTCCATTCAGCTTTGGCTGAGACCCAGGAAAACATTATGAAAGCTTCATTTTTGGTTTCTTCTAAATGCAAAACCAGATCTGCAGATTACAGTTTGGAATGATTCTAGAACATCAGAGGTGATCTTCATTTACTGGTTAGTTCTATAACCTTGTACACTGCTAAAGTTGAGACTACCATCTGAAATTATTTCTTAAAAGGTAGAAAAATATCTATGAAATCCCTTCTGCTTTCAGAAATCAGAAGGGTGCTGAAACTTGTTTTTTTTTTTTCTCTTGGAGTATTCCCCAGGCAGCTTAAATGTATATAGCATAAAAATTGTGTGTGTGTGGATCAGATTATCGTCACTGTCAGCAGCCCTGGATGGGATGGCAATTTAGCTCTTATAGACATTGTATAGTAGTAAAGGATCAGCATAAGGTCTTGCACTTTTCTAAACAGCTCAGTTTTCCAGACACTTCAAACCTCTACTGAAATCCTCCGGAGAATAGTTATTGCAGCCAGGGCTTCAGCACTTCTTTTTTCTTTCTCCTGGGAACAGTTTCATCTTACAAAAATGGACTGCTTCAAGGTTTTTTCTGATTGTCCAGATGGGTTAATAGGTAGAAAGCCTTTTTTTAAAATTTTTTAATCACTATTATCTCCTAAGATATGTAACTATGGCTGAGATTTTGAAATGCATTTAGGAATACGAAAGCATGTACAAACAACCCAAATTCCCTGTCTATGCTCTGATGTTGCTCTACAGGCATTGGTGAAGTTGCACAATCCATGCCAGGCATGTCATCTTGTTAATTTAAGAGTTTTCTAGACTTTGTGCCCAAACTCTATAATCAGATTAATTCCCAAAAATGAAACAAGGAATTCCTTTGATCCTGCTCCAGAACTCTTTCTGGTATTCTATGTTATCTAAGTATGTTGACTGAGCTAGTTATATGAAAATCTAGATGCTTTCTGAAGACCTCCAGGTTCTGAGATCAGGACGTGCCCTGGACTGTTCTATAGCAGGCTTTAGCTTCCATCCCACAGATTGAAAGGTCAAGAGTTCTGGTGATATTGAAAGAAAAAGACAAAATACATATAGCAAGGTCAGGGAAGTGAATATCCAGCCTATTTATGTAAGAACAATGCTTGTACCTGCTTGAGAGAATTTGCTGAAAGCAGTGGTCTTTCCAGCCATGCTAAGTTTCTATTACAAGAGTCATAAAAATTTGTTCCCTTCCCCTGTGCTGAAAAGTGATTGAACTTCACTTAAGGCATTAACACCCTTTTTTTTTTCCCCTTTTGAAAGTTTCTGAGCCTGTATGGCAGATGCTTTTTCTGGTCTCAGCTATTAAAAATGTATCACTTTTATTGGTTGCATGGCAACAGATAATCCCTTTGTTCTGTTTTGTTTAAACAGATGCTGAGAACTCTGCCTGTCATAATAAGTAAAAGCACTACCCTCAGGCTTCCTTTATAACTGCAAAAGAGGGAGAGGACGGGGCTTAAATTAACGTTACTTCCTAAAGTAAAACTTTTGGTTGTAGCAAGCGACAAACCTATAATCTGCTTAAAAAGTGATGCTTAAAATGTACTTTGATGCCATAACCTAATTGGTTTTGTCACACTCGCCTGGAAGGTTAACTTGTGTAGACCAGGATTGAGACTCCCTAGTCAAAGGCCATAGCTCCTCTGACCAGAATAAAGGAATTGTTCTGCAGAGAAGTTGTAAATTGAGTCCAAAAATCTTTTGGAAATTTGAAGTATTTTTCATTAACTTTAATAGGCCGTAAATTCAGTGATGTTTAATGAGCCTGTCAGCAGAAATTGTAAGTGGCATGATGAGGCTACAGTTCTGATTTTGGTTTCTCTTGGATTGATATAATTTCCTTGACACCTGAGAAGCTTCTTATCAATTCTTTCAGATGCAATAAGATAAGAAGCAGGCTGTAGGAGTTTCACAAAGAACCATGAATGCTTTAGTGGCCAATATTACCTGTTATAAAATGGATAAGGGCATCATTGCACCAGAGGTTTTTCTGGCAAATGAGTGCAGCTGTCAAGACAAAAGGAAGACTTGCAGTGTATCTGACACAATAGTGTTGTTACAAACATGTGAGAAGCTCATTCTGCCACCTTTGAACATCATCATAAGGAATATACCTCAGCACTTTCTGTTAATTTCCTTTTTTTTTTTTAATAAAATGAACACTGACATAGTGCAACCTGGTGTCTAGATTTCCTAAAGAAGATAAATGAACCTGCAGAAAGTTATTTAGACTTTACAGTTGCCCTATATGATGTACAGAGTTGGAAACCTATGAGGCATGAGAGGGGTGACTCTAACACATGCACGTTCATCACAGACTCAAATTAGTTTAACAGCTCTCCCTATGGGAGAGTTTTAGAAGCACTAGAGTGCTTGGATATTAACATGTCTCCAAGAAAAATTCTCCCTAGCCACTTCTATAGGGCCACACGATTTTATTGCTTGTTTTGAACTGGATCCTCAAAGAAGGAGCCTCTCTGCTAGTTTATTTAGAGAGCAAGACTGAAGGAAGATTTGGTAGATGACAAAAATCTCACCTCCTGATTTACTCTACACTGAGAGATTTCTATGACAAATGGAGGAAATGAAATGGGTCATGAGAAAGCTTGTTTTCAGTTCTGTGAATCACTGACAGGCATGACATAAAAAGAGAAAACACAGGCAACTTCTCAAGTTTCTACTTAACAGCTCCTCAAGGTGGATCAAGATGTTCTGAGCAGTCTCTGCTTTTGAGGGGCTTGAAGGAAGTAGTTAAGATTGGTTCTCAGTGTATTTTTGAAGCTACATGGAGATCCTTGAACTCAGACTTATTGATATCTGTACACTCTGTATGACGTAAGCCTTGACTGTTTTGAATATGAGGGCGAAAGTATGGGTGAGACAAGGCAACACTTTTTATGTCCTTTAGAAATTTAATGTTTGTGTTTTAAATGTAGCTTTTACAAATCAATTGTTAAGATGATGTTCAGGCAGTACTAATACTGTTTAACACTGAAACTAATATGAAACTGGTGTTTCTGCTTTCATACACTTTCTTTACCATTGACAAATGATGACACCACTTCCGTTCTCTTGTAAATAATAAGAATTCCTACTGTGACTAATTAATACCCTCTGGCTTAGACCTAAGGAATACTGGCTGAGCCTTGTAACAGTTCTTACCTGAGTCTTTTACTGGCACATAGATTTCATTCTATTATCTCTTGTGAATGCTCTGCTTAGGCAATTAGTTGCCTTTTGCTTATCTGTTCTGTTGTCTAGAGCCACTGGTTTAAGCTGCATTTTGAAATGAGAAAATGAGTCAGAGTAACTTAGCTAGCCTGTGTTTGCACTATGCAAAAAGAGACTGGTAAAACACACTGCTCTGTGGTATCAGATATTTGCTGGATTTTTGCTGGGTAAAGATAGCATAGTTCCAGCAGTTGATCTTGCATACAGGAGTACAAGTCTGGAATGATTTTGTTAGCATTCTGAGTTTGCATAGGTATAAGTGAGATCACTGTCTGACTGCTGAAGTGCTTTACAGAGGAAAATCTGCTGTTCTCATTCTGGTGGGAACATAGATAAGCATAGAAGTATGGCTTTTTTTTTGGTTTACTTTCCACCTCAAGTGTTCTCAGTTGCTGTAAGTGGAAGTTAAGCTGGAGGGGAGCTTATTCAGTAAAGTGTAATTTTAAAAGCACACATTTTATTGTCACTTCAGTTCGAAAAAGTGCAACAATTTGTCTTAGGGAGAAGGTTCACTTCAGCCTTAACTCATCTTTGTAAACTCCTAATATTATTATACCATCTAATTTGCTAGAGTTTTCTTGTCTTTTTCTGTGCTATGGCACTTGTAATGAGTTGCTTCCTTATTCCCTTGTAACATAAGCCATACCTCTGAAGCATCCATAAATTCAGACTGGCTCAAATACTGTCTTCTTCTCCATTCCTCTGTCTTGTCAGCAGTGAGTTTTTTGGGGTTGATGTCAAACTGAGGCCATGCCTCCCATTTGCTTAATATTTTAAAAGAAATAATGAAGGAACCCTAATGTCACAGTTATAAAATTGTCTGAACACATCAAGTAAATAAAAAAAAGAGATGATTTATTCCGATGTGAAGGCATTGCTAATTAAGTCATACAGGGGAATGAACACTAAGCAAAGAATGTTATCTGACATCAGCAATTATTTTATTGATGCCTCCGCATCTCAATCAAATGCAATTCTTTGTTGACAGGTAGTATTTAGCAATGATGGAAAAATGGTAGCTTTGAGAGGAGGGGAGGTGAGGGTCTCCAGTGAATGGTGGAACATTTCTATTAGCATCAGATTTTCTGGAGTTTAATTGTAAAACTGCTTTAACTTCACCTGGGGAACTACATGAGTTTGTTCTAGACGATGAGTTAGTAGTTCATGCAATCCCAGGTATTGTTCAAATCCCCAGAAGCTTGGTAAAGTTCTAAACTAATGGAATTTAATCTAATGGCATGATCTTTAATTTTGGGTTGGTTTTATGCTTATTCCTTCAAAGTGCCAATAGGACTGTGTTGTTGTTGAAGGTGTTTCATTTTTAAGGTATAACTTTTGGAAACATTACTGTTTAAAGCAGAGATTGCTAGGAATAGTTGCTTTGTTATATTTGAAGATCCAAATTTTAGTCTTTCTTTGGCCCTCACAGATGAAGTTCATGTTTGCAAGACCTGTTGTTTGTATTTAATTGCCTGCTTAATTATCAATTAATCATCTACTCAAAAAGGCACTTCTGTGGTCACTAGAAGACAAGACAACCCAACTTTCAATATGAGCTAAAATTAGACAAGAGTGAAGTGTGTGCTGATAAAATAAGCTGTTATGCATATATAAACGAAAATAAACTTATGCTTAATGAACCAAATTCTTTGGTATCTAAAACGTGAAAAAAAGAGTAAAATAGTCAGAGATCTTTTACATGAAGGTTTCTCACATTAAGAGAGCATGACTTGAACAGTAGGACTGTAATGGTTAGGTAATAAACTTTATAGACTATGTCAATAGAATAAAGGCAGATTAATTGTATCTTAACAGTTATCTCATTCTTTATATTGTTATTCAAACTGCACTATACCATGAAAACAGAGAAACCCAGTATGTGCATGCAGTAGCTGTAGACTGCAGATCACATCATAGTTCTAGCTTGTAAATTACAGATACGGGCAGGACAAATGGCTATATGAGAAGAGTTTTTCAATTACTACTTCTCAGTTCCTTGAGTGCTCAGGATTTTATCATGTTGTGCAAAAAATGTAAGAAAGTTATTACAAGCCCAAACACCAAACATAAGCTCTGAGTCTAAATCTGTACAGGGCTGGCGACCATCACATGGACTCTTGTTCCAAAATCACAACAATGACTGCTCAGGTGCTCCAGAACCTTTCACTATGAAAAATGTGAATTAAAAAAAAGAAAACTATTTGATAAACAAAAAAAGCTCAAATCCTCTATTTATGCATTTATCCAGCTTAGATAAGAGAAGAAGCCTGGCAAAGTCTGAGGTAACTATAGAAAGAAGCTGAGAAATGCTAATAACTTTCTGACCAGGTCCCCACTATTTATTGCACTCATTCTTTGTCAATGGGAAGTCTCATAGCCATAAAGTTCATAGAGCCATTTTTTAGGTGGAGAAGGATAAAGAAAAGGAGATGTGTTGTTCATGGTATGCCATGCCATGGAGACAGAAGGACACTCTCTTGTGTGTTAAGTCTGGTGCTTCCTCATGGCTCTATACTTATTTTTTGAAAGCAGGCAAACCTTGACAAATTAGGCAGCTGGATACACCAGGAATATATGAATGTTTACTGAATTAAAGAGGAAATAAACTTTGTTTAAATAATGTGAAAAGTATTTTGGTTTCATAACACATTGTTGATGGAGAATCAACAATAGGCCAATAGCAAGGCCATGTCTCCTAGAAAGTCAATTTATCTTCTTTATAAGTATGTCTACAAAGTCTTCTCTTGGTGATACAAACTTTCAAAGAAACCTTCTTCCAACAATGACAGATACCTTTAAGGCTGCTATTGTTGCTGGTGATTGTTAACACTCACAAATCAAAGCAGAAAGCTTTATTGTTAGCAATGTATTTAATTAGTGAGTTAACAGGAGGGGGTTTTGTTTTCACTTGCAATCTGTGGTGCAGCTCAGTTTTATGATAGTGCAAATCACTTTAGCAACTGTTTGTCCTTAGGAAGGTTTTCCTGAGAAAATGAGTTCTTGTGAAAGACTGCTTTATACCTGCTATTGAAACAAATCACTCTAACTTGGAATTTGATCCTCATGTCCTAGGTTAGATGTTATCTTGGCAATGAGTGTGGGATGGTATGCATAAATCAGAACATTTAATTGTAAAAAATTTCTTATCCCAGCACTAAAATTTTTTAGCAAACACTGAATGTCATTAAATTCAGGATATGTATTTTTCTTTCCAAGGAATACGATATGATTCTATTACCTTCAAGAAATCACTCCAGTGATTTTAACATGCTGTATGTGTATGAAGGCACTAATTCAAAGATTTCTGTAATACTGTAGTAGTAAAGAGTGATCACTAGTAGTAGCCCTATCTTCTCCAGCATTCCTGTAGACAGAAATAACTCATGGCTTACACCTATATGCATATGACAAGGAATGTGTCTGTGTCTGCTGTTAATGCTATCAGTTGTAACAGCTTGTGCATGCAATGAACGACAGAATAGATGGTCACTAAGAAAGTTATGTCTTACATCCTTTTTACAACTTACTTTGAATACATTATGTGTATATAGCCACATCCCGTTATTGATAACACATCCAGCAAGCATATAGGTAAATAATAATGCAAGAACATAGTTTTAGAGCTCAATGATTTGGGTGTTTTTTGTGTGGTGTAGTTTTGTTTTTTTGGTTTTCTTTGGGGTTTTTTCTGTTTATTTTTTTCCTGTTAAGTCCATGTTCTTACCATTTAAAATTTGATAGCTCTTCTTTGAACTATCCCAAACACATTTATTGAGTTGTGGATACTAAAATGAGAAAAAGTACTCTGGAGGTAGTCACGCCAGTGCCAGACACAGAGGGGACATAACTTTTCTCCACTTCTTTCTGATTGTGTGTGTTTATCTCCAAAGACTACATCAGGGTTTTTCGGTCAACATTGCACAGGTGGGATCATATTGAATCATAATTTCTGCAGAGCACATCCTCCTAGAAGACACTCCTTCCTATGGTGTGTGGACTTCTGTTTCTCCTTCCTGTATGTGTAAACTTAAACATGTTCTTATTGAAATAGCATGTTGGTTTTTTGTGTTCAGTTTACTACGAAATACAGAAAGCTCCCTGTGTGGAATTCCTTCTTTTCACCTTACTAATCTCTTGTTTTCTGTTAAAAGTTTTTCTTAATAATGTTTAAAGACAAAGTCTTCATTAATGGGTCTGATAAAAATATTAAATAGCAGAGGAAAAAAAAAAGCAGATATTGGATGGTATTATAAGAAAACTAACTATTTGGAGGCAGTTTTCTGCTTAGTTTCAGGTCAGCTAAGTGGAAGGGGTTTTAAGCCATGCTAACCTATTTTCTAGTATTTTAATCAAAATTATGCATAAAGTGAAAGCTTTACAGCAGATTGTGTAAACTATGTAAACAGTATCATCTGCACCAGGTAACCATAGAAAGGTAGTTATTTTGAGCTCTGTTTTCCACAAACCCAGATGCATTAATTATACTATTATTGCTGAAATCTTTTTCAAGCTATTCCTGTTACCAATTCTACTGTCCTTTTCAGTACTGTCAGAATGATGTGCCTGGGATCAGCCTCCATGATTGTATACTTCAAATATTAGAGCAGCTTTAGCAGCCTTCATCAGTCCTTCAGAGCTGTGGTGCTCTAGAATTCTTCCTTGATAGACCCTACAAGAAGGCCTCTCCTATATGACCACCTATTTTAAAACTCTTGTATAGAGGGATATTTTTAGTTTTGCTGATCTTAAAATGCCTTCTTCTAAAATGCTAGCTTTTGCTTAAAGCTTTTCTTGTCTACTGTTGAAACACAGTGTTTGTTATCATTATCATGAAATGCAACCATGTTGACCAACTTTTCTTCACAATGTATGTACTGAAAACCTTTTCTTTGTCTGTGTTATTTTTGACCAATTGAAATTCTAATCTGTATATGAAAAGTATCACTACATGGTTTCTTTTTTTTTCCTGTTACATCTAAAAATGTCCTTCTGTTGACCTTATTCTTTTTACAGAGATGAATGCAAGGAGAAATCTATTGCTTTCCTGTACACTTTTGGCAATTTCTACATTCTCATTTGTACTAACATTAAGAATTTTGCTTTCCTTGTATTTGTTATCTATATTTTTTGTACCTGCTTTCACTTCCCACTAAGCACACTTGTTTTTTTAGCAGCTACAATTTTCTTTGATTCAGAGTGTGGTTTTTCTGGACATCCGGAAAAATGTTCTTAAGCTGTTCCCAATTACTGTAACATTTTTCTTCTAAAATTCTTTCTCCCAACTGGTTTGACTCTTCTGCTCCCTGCCCTCCTCTCCCAGCTTCATGAAATTGATCCTTTTTAAGCAGCAGGCATGCATATTAGTAGTTTTGGCAATGTAAAAAGTCTTGTGTTTGTACATGAAAAATGCAATCAAATCATGATCACTTCTTGGGATAATACCTTTTTTTTTTTTGGATCAATTTACTCCTTATCACACAGATGAGCTCTAATATAGAATTATCTGTGTTGGATGCATCTTTTCTGAGTTAAGATTTTATCATCTGTAGTTTCTTAGCAATTGCAAGGACAATTTAACTTTGGCAGCATGAGTTCTCTCTGCATAAATCACTGATTAGATTCTTTTTTCCTTTTGTACTTTATATATTGGTGTTCATTGAGCTGTTCATACTGATTTGTACTGTGATTTGGTCCCCTTTTTAGGGGGGGTGAGGGAGCATCTTTTTGTTACTTGGGAAGGGGTTGACCTGACATGTTTTTACCCTAAGACCATTGTATTTTTTTAGCCATGTGTTCAAATTACAGACTTAATTACATTTGTGTGATACTGTGCTGAACCTAAGAAGCTTGGTACATGAGTCCCTACACCTTTCCCAAAGTGTGCACACACCTCTCTGCCCCAATCAAATATTGTTGACCTGACTGCTGAAATCAGATAAAGCTACCTTGCAAACTGGATCTTGCCTCCTTTGTGCTATTAGGCGGTGATCCCTGATGAACTCCTATGTTGATCCTGAAACAATGAGATTCTTGCTCTTTAAATACTTGGAGATTTTTAAGTAAGTTGCTCTGAGAAAGGAGAAATCTAAACTCCCACATAGACTGCAGACTTTTCTTTGTGGAGCAGTACTTCTGTCTATCTCAAAGAACCTGTACTCAACAACTGTGTGCACCTCTGCCCAATTCCTTCTGTGATTAGATGCAGATGGAATCCTTTAAGATTGTTGTGTGTATCAAGATGGCACACTAACACATGCTTCTTTCTCATTCTGTCACTCCTCCCAATATAATTAGGCTTCTCTGTGCTTTAAAACATGCTTCTTGACAATTACCATGTTTATTCAAAAGAAGTAGACTGGGCACCAGCATACACAGTAACATGAAGATTTGCATAGGAAAATAGCAACTTGGGGTCAAATAACAGACTAGAATTATTGCTCTGGTTTTCACTTCAACACACACTAAAGTACTTTTTATATGCACCCAGGAAACACGCAATATAGTTCGTGCAAATACTTGCCTGGGAGAATACAAAACCCACACTGGAATTAAAATGCTTAATGAAAAATGGTAGTTTGCATTAAATTTCAAAAGGGATTTATGAGAAGCTGTAACAAAGTGACTAAAGTATATGGATCAGGCTGTGAAAGAAGGAAGACCTAGAACTGACATGAAGGCTTTTATACTTAAAAAATGATCTTATGTAATCAAAATGTGTGGTGTTACCATTTTTTTTCTTTCCTCGGGAAATAATTAAGCACTCCCTTCATTTTATGATCAGTTTATGGGATCGATGCTCTTTCAGCAGTGGTGCATTATTTGTCTTTGGGAAGTGCACATTTATGGATGGTAATAATTTTTAAATAGTTGACATGAAATACAGTATAACCTTCTTCCCTTGACAGAGAGTAGCATGAATGAAGGGCTAGGAGATGTATTACTGTCTTAGTATGGGCTGCCTGAGTTAGCTGTGAGTAGGCCATAGTTCTGAGTCCCTATTAAATTTTGCTTTCCTTTCAATTAAGTCACCTGTTTTGTGTCTGCCTCTAGATAAGCGGGAGGAGACAACCCTTGTCTCACAGAACCACCTTTAACATGCACAGTCTGATTTTTATGGTCTGAAATCTCCTGGGAACATTGGGTGGGACCTGAGGAAAACTGGGCACAAGTGTGGAATAAACTGATGGGGAAACAATGATTAAGTTGTCTGTAAACTTGTAAAGGAAAGATGAAGCAGAATAGTTCTTCCTTTGTCTCTTCTGAAGACTTTTCTGTTTTCTCCAAATTGCACAGGTAGATATAACACAGAGCACATTAATTTTCTTCTCACAGTAGCTTGTTTTGTCTTCCATTCTCAGAATTTAAACAAATTAGGTGGGTAGAGCTGGAGAAAGGTGGAATGACTGATGCATATATGAGAATTTGTTTGAATCCCCCTAGCTGCTCCTGCGGTTCCTCAAGAAAATAAGCTGCTGGTGGCAAAGTGAAGAGTTGACAGTAGAAAGATGGAACAGGAGGCTAGGAGGAATCCAGGGAAAGGTGCAGGATGGGAGTACAAATAGGTGATCCAATCTGAGGAATTGCTTACCTTGTTCTCTCACTATTTAGCCTTGTCCTTACTGCTGTGAAAGTGATCACTTTCAGTCTGCAGCTTGTCAGTCTTCCAGATATCCACTTCTAGTTAAAAAAAAAAGCCATAGAACAAAATGCTTCTGCCTTCACCTTGTACACCTGCATACAATGAGCTAAGGCATAGTATTTCGTTACCATGTCTACTGTCTTTACCTTTTTGTGGAGTTTCTTCCTATCAACACTTATTAAAAGGCTCCCTCGAAACCAGTACCATAGATAATGCTGCTAGTAATTTCTGTGCTTTAAAATGCTTGTAAATGAAACCTAAGTAACAGCCAATTCTTGAAATCTAATTACAGGGATTCACTTGAGATGCAAGTTTCTTTGAATTTGTTGAGGATGGAACTGAAATAGAAAAATAAGAACTAACAAAGACTGGTTTCTGCTTGGAAGAAAGTCACCCTGCTCCTCCTTCTGCCACATCTGCTATGTCTAGCATAAAGTCAATTCGTCATTGGGTCACCAGGTCTCAGGTATTCAGCTAAACCTGCTGAAAGTTCACAACAAGTACTAAAATTCTGCCCTATTCTGGCTATATTCCTTCCTCTTCACAGAGACTGCTTTAAGAGTCCACTGAAAGTAGAAGGTCTTTAACTCCCATTGTGTTAGACAGCTTTTATTTTGAAGCTTTCTATTGTATGTGGGACATCTAGAGCTCTTCTTCAGAGCGTTAGCTCTGTGTCATGCCACTGGGATACTGAGAACATGCTTTGTGAGCCTGGATGATACCATACTCGCCTTTGCCAGGGCAGCTGCTGCAGCAGGGATATGGGGGAGGTGATGTAAGAAGCAATAAATTCCTCTGACTTTCATGTCTATGGGAGCTGGGCTGGGCAAGCAGATTTCTGTTCTTTACTCATTGTGATTTAAACCACACATTTTTATGTGTGTATGTGTCCGTGTGGAGAACAGCAGGGCTTTTGCAGAGCTTTCCTTTGAACAGAAAGGAAATAGCAAGATATAAAAAGGTATTTCTTTAAGTGAAGCGACATGGAGACAAATCCAAGAAAGGATAAATTGTTCTAGGAATACAACACTGAGCCTGTGTCTAAGAGCTAGTGTGAAGGGGAGGGAAGCTGAACTTTATGATGCTCTTAATGTTGCTTACCTGTAGAATGGAAGTCTGTGTCTTTAAATGATGTGTAAATTAGTGAGACAGTTTAAGAAAAGTTTCTGCCTCTGTTTTAATGGACTATGCTGTTAGTCTGGCACTAGCTGCTTATATCAGAGCCCCCCTCAGCCATCTCAAGAGGATGGTATGTGGTGGATTTATGAATCTGTAGAAGTTGCAATGCTAAGCATGGCTGTCTTTTTCTCTTGATTACTAGTTTCTCATTAGGATCTATTGCTCTGCTACTGGAGCTGAGTGCTAGTTCCTCAGACTGCACATGGTGGAGTTGCTTTGTGTAGTTTAACCAGGTAATGTGGACAAACCCTGGGCTTTCTGGGAGTGTGTTTTTTTCTCTTCTGATGCTCTTTAAATGTTCCCTCAGGCCTAGTGCAAAGTAAACACAACATTCTCACCTGCCAGAAATAAATTCTCTAGTGAGGGATGGGATTTCCCTAATCCTTTCAAATTGCAATAAAACAGAATATTAGCAGACAATATGATCTCAGGAATCCTTTCTGAGTCAGAATACTCAGATGCCTTTTTACTGCCTTCAATAGCTGACACTGGATGCAGTGTTACAAGGTGCCCTGTCCACAACAGCTATCTCTGAGGAGAGGAGATTCATGCATATTTGATAACATACACAATGGAAACGATACTGCAATTAGTGTGTTTAGCTTGCAACATTTGATTATCAGTGAAACCTAAATGGCATCTAAGCTAGCTCTATAATTGCTCCGAGTTCTCTGATCAGATGTTAAGATGTGGCATGACTTTCAGGGGAAGATCTATAGTATTTGGCAAGAAATGTATCAAATTGTCATTTATTATTATTATTCAATATCATTAATATACTAGTACACGACCTTTCCATATACAAGAGGGTTTGCCTCCCTGCTGAAAGAAACCTCTTCTAACTCAGAAAGCGCGTTTGCGCAGAGAGAGAAAAAGAGACTGCTAAGTGAATTAATGACTTAATGATGATTGTTTATTATTTGTATTACATTAGTGTTTAAACTGAGATTAGGTCTTTTATGTGTTTAGTGTTGCACAAAGGCTGATTGCAAAAGCAGCTTCCCCAAAGAGCTAAACGGAGAATAGATAAAAGACACAAGAAAAATTACTTTTCCCGGATTTGAGTAGAGAAAGGAGCCCCCTTGCCTGGGGTTATGTCTATGATAGGGCTTGGATATGAACCCAGATGTATCAGTACAACTCTTCACACAAATTGATATGGCATCTTGATTTTTGTCTAGTATTGCATTGGTGAAAGCGTCTATGCTTCTTTACTTAAGAAAGCAAACACTTTGTGTAAGATAGAAAGCTAACATTCATGTCTGCAAATACCTTTAATCTCTTATTCTCTCACATATGCATGTTTCCTAAGATACATCTGTCAGCAACTGCAAATCCCATTAGTAATGCTTGTTAGATGTAAAATTACTCTGTCTGTTGAGCACTGCACTGGGATTCAGGCGATCTGTGTGCTAGCCTGGCTCCTGCCAGGTAGACTTAGCTCTGGTAAGGTGCTGCAGGGTGTGTAAGGGTTTTGTTTACTGGTTTGTTTTTTCTTTTTTTTTTATTGCATCTTTCAGCCACACAATGTTTATCACCATCAAAACCATCTCCCCATTGCCCTAAGTCAGACTAGGTCATTGCAATCCTTCCATTTTGTCCTCAACTGAACTGTAAGAGCCTGAATATCTCCCATTCTTGCTCTTTTCATTGGAAACCACTTAAAAGGGAGCTGGAAGGGCATGCCAACACCCTCCTGCAACAAAGTGTGCTGCAGAAAGCCCCAAGCAAGTTCTGAGCATGCCGGTAAAATGCAGGGATAGGGCTGGGCCTTGTTGGGGAGATATCTTGAGGCTGACAGCAGTGTGGATCTGGAGAAAAGCTGAAAGAGGTTTTGGCTACATCATGGCTCTGAGGCAGCTCCCTGCAGTTCTGGCACTAGCATGGTTGTGAGTAGCTGAGGCATTCACACAAGGTTGTGTTTTGCCTCGGAGCTTTCCAGCACTTCTGCAGGGCAGGCGCCTGGAAAAAAGCAACATTTCCCCTGCTGCTGGCTCCCCAAAGCCTGTGCTTCAACCCTCTGCCAGATTCCAGAAGTGAATTATTTTGTGTTTTCATGTTGCTTCACTGATGGTATCTGAGGCTTTTAGTTGGGTTGGGCAGTAAGAGGGAATGAAGAGATCCTTTCATTAAGTGTTTCCTGGTGTTTGCTGCCACTTTGGCTTTGCACAGTTGGCACAGCAGTAATATCTGCTTTATGATGTTTTCAGAGTCTCTCTTGCTGAAACAGGCATTTCACTGACACTACAGGGTTTATGCTTTTGTCTCTTTTTTTTTTTTTTTTTAAGAAAAGAACTGTCTCATTTCCCAAGGCAGAAGTTTCTTTAAGAAGGAGCTTCTTGCTGTGTACAGTATTATTTTTTAATTATTTGAGGTAATATGCAATTAATGTTTATAATGCAAACCTATCTGGGGCCATCCCTTCACTTAATCAGAATGCTTTTAAGTAATTGCATTTTCTTTAGCATATTTTTTTCTTTAGTAACAAAAAATACGTCTGCAGCAAAGCATTTTTCTTGAAACTTGATGTAAGTTTGACTGTCTCTACAAAGTCTGGTCCTCAAGAGACTGGCCCTGGTGAACTTCTTGTTCTTTGCTCTCTAGCAGGTTTGTAACACTTTCCTGGAAAAAAAACCGAACTGGCAACAGAACATCTCCCACTGCCAGGAAATTTTTTAGTCTCATAATTGATCCTATTTCCAGTCTGGATGTAAAATTCCAGTGTAAACCTTGCTTCAGATTTTAACTGGTCTGAAATGGGATTTTCCCTGGTAAATGCTTTTGCTGTTGGATATAGAAAGTTTGTTTGGTTTTAGTCCTGTATTGCTTTTTTCTTCCTCTCTGCCCTCATAATCAGGTTAGAGACCCTATTTTGTAGTATGTTGATGTAACTAGCTTAAGCAAAGGACAACAAACTTGAACAAAAATATATAAAAATCCCTTAATCCTAGTGACAGGAGACACTTCAATGTTTTCTCTATATGTTATATAGACACCAGTAGGTACAGAGATAGAAATAGACATTTAGAAATGCAAGTATTGCATTCACTCAATATGATAGAAGATTGGGACTGGGCAGTCAAGTATCCTTAACTTTTTCCAGAATAGTGAAGAACTAGGAATAACTGCCCTCTCTGCTCCTCGTGTGGATATGCAGATAGGTGTACGTGCAGACTTGCCTCATGGTGTCTTGGAACGATCAAAATTATATTTGCCTGCTATAGACATTCTATATGTGACAATTGCAACTGCAAAATTCTATCCAAATTTAAAGATGAAAGTGTGAATGTCAAATTGTGCTAAACTCTTACGAGTTGCTTTGCATGTTTGAACCAATAGACAAGCTTAATTCGTGCTTCAGCGATGGTAATTACAGAAGACCCCCTGCTTTCTTCCCTGGTATCATGGTACTAACCAATGCATTGCGTGTCAAAATGCAGTCTACTGTTTGCAAAGGATGAAATGCATTGCTCAAGGATACTGCAGCTGATAAGTTTGGCAGGTATTTGAGCACACCTGTAACTCCAGGTAGAGCAGAAATTATGTTAATAACTTTACTTTTTGTTTTGTTTTGATTTTTTTTAAGTAACATCTGTCATCTACAGATGAGAAAGTTAGTTTCACCAGCAGGGTTTTGCACTGCCTTGGTGCAACACCCTGCTAGTTAACCTGCACTGAGATGCACTGAGCTCTTGGTAGTTGCAAGAAAGAGACCTTGAAGGGAGGATTACAAGTTCCGTTGAATTATCCTCTGGAGAGTTTGTCTTTCCCCTAATTGTCTGGGGAATTTACGGAGATTAGCAACTGTGGTGATCCCTAAAGCTGTCTGTTGCAAACTATGTGAACTCTGAGTTATGTTATCCCTGTTTTAAAGATCAGTGAGATGGGTGTTAATATGTCAATGACAGACACAGACTTTAGGTTTTGTGACTCCCAGTTACGTCCTGTACATACTGAGATGAACTATGTGTATTACAAAGGTGCTTGTTATGTGCTTGTAATTAAAACCCTGCATGAGTGACTTCTAGACATATGGGCCATTATTGTCATATCCTGTTCTATGTAGAGTACAGGTGTGCTAAAGGGGTGTGTTTGTGTGAACAATATAGAAAACCTACTGTCCCCAACATATTGAATTAAGATTAACAATGTATGTTTAATTACATGTTCCTGGCAGCTGCCTCGAGCCATCCATCTCTCTGCAGCAGGATGGCTCCAGGAAACATTGCAATTACCTTGCACTGCAAAGGTTCCTCTGCTGCCTAATGACTTCATATCACTATTATAACGCTCTGCTCTCTGCTGCTCCAAATTGGACTCGTCAGAGGGATTATAGTGAACTTGATTTCAGGGATTTGTATTTTTTAAATTATAAATATCCTTCAAGAATAGGATTTGTAATGGAAGTTGGAGTTTTATTATACTGATATAGATAACATATAATTTAAAATAATTAGTCTGTGAAGAGTGAGGTAAGGAACAAAATTTTAGGGGAAATAACATATTTTGTTGCTTAGTGCTGCAACTGGAAAGGTAATCTTATGTCTAAACAAGTTTGTAGGAATTGGCATGGCAAATATGGGATAATGTGAAAACTATGTACCTGATTCTGCTATGTCTGTGCAAGTCATATTTTTTGTTTTCAGCATTTAAGTATGTAAAGTGTTTTCAGAAGCTCAAGTAGCTGGGGAAAGCAATACCTCCTGCTGTGACTTGATCTGAGGGCTCTCTTCTCTAGGGAATTTGGGTAAGTTCTCAATTTAGTTTTAGGAAAAGCTATACTAGGCAATGGTTTTTACTGTGCCTGGAGAAGCTGCCTACCAGGGCTAGAAGATATGCATTGCCCTGGCTTAGGTAGCTTGAATTGTAGAATGGAAATGAGAGTGAGTGGGGAAAACTGTTTGTGGTCTGTTTCTGCAAAATAGTAAGGACTGTCAAATGGATCTTTGTTTTTGAGAGTTCGATAGGAAAATAGTCATAACTGTTCTTGGACTTCCCCTGTGTGCTACAGAGAGTGTCCCTCTGGTCTGCTCATTTCCCAGGTGATCTGTGGATCTTGCTCTATAATTCCACTCACTTTACCATACACACTCCTTTAACTCTCTTCATGGGCTTCGTTCTTTGACCTTACTACCTTTTTCTGTCCAAAAGTCTGTTAATATTAATACCTAATTGCTACAAATACAACGCACTCTAATGGGGCTTAACTGATACGTTCCATCCCTGAGTATTGGGTGGTAATAGTTACCTGGGCAGTGGAATTATCAGGTTCCTCACCCTGAACAATCACATCAGAGAGCCTTGAAAACCCTTCATTACCCCAGGATTCCTCATTTTTTTTCCTCTTTTGGCTTAGAATTCCATTAAAATAAAAGAACTGTGTCTAGGATATTTATCCCTCTTCAGTACAGTGAGTGAGCCAAATGGTTGTTTGTCCCTTCATGCCCCACAGTTCTCTAATTTGAAATGTGTCTTGAAGCCACAGCAGACATGTATTATAGCTAGCATTCAGAGGTGAAACAGTGGAGGTTGTTTGAGGATATAATCATAAAAAGGAAAGGAAATAGGAAAAATACAGGGTAGCTGTAGCAGTCAGAAAGATGACAGATGTTAGGGAATTGAGACTTTCAAGACATATTATTTGTTAATATCCCTTCATGTTTCAGACTTAATCCTCTTCGATGCTAGAGTCCAGTGTTGTGTAAGTGAAAAGAAGAGTATTCTACTGTGCCCTTGCTATGTGGGAACCAAATGTCTCTCTACAAGTAACAACCTCTAGGGCTTTCTTAACGTAGTAAGATCATGTCTCCTCTCGCTGACTGGTGAAAACATGAGGAAAATGAGAGAATATGAAAGCTTGCTGTAGTCGTGTGGGTTTGAGTGTATGCAACAGCACCCAAAGTAGCTTCCACCTGACTTTTTTGAGATCTTCAGCATAATTTCTGTTTAACATGTCTGCATTAAAAAGATTGTGCCTCATTGGAAAATCATGCTACTGTCATGAAGTTAAGTGGGCACAGATGTATAGAACAGCGATTTGATCGTACAGCAATAAATCATCTTCATACTATTGCTTTTTGGGCTGTTAATTAGAGTGAACTGTTTCATGCTAGAATTAAAGTAAAATCCATTATGGTTTTGGTCAACATGGAAGTAATTATGTATTTTTTATTTGATCTGTGTTGGAAAAAAGGACTTAGTGAAAATTGTGGTGCTTCTTCCTTCTGAAATAAGAGTGTTTCAAAGTAATTGAAACTTACCATCATCAGTGCCTTAATGGAGGAAAATCAAGAAGGAGGCAACACCACTGAATAGGTCAATTTGTAGGGCATTGAAATAAATATCCAATCATCAAAGTGCTTTAAAAACACTGGTGAAAAAAGCCAGAAACTGTGACCTTAGAATTAATTTTTTCTTATTAATTTGAGTAACATTTCTTCTGATTGCACAAATTAAAACCTAACTGGGGAAATTTATTTCAGGCATGATTATGGGTTTTAGGAGTATGCATGTGTGCAGAGGAAGAAAAATATTTTGAAGTAATATTGTAACACATGACGTGTAGGCAGTTCTTGGTGCAGAACTTACATGCTTTGTTCTGTGACAGACTGATTGGACTTGTGCATTGGAGAGATATTCCAAGGAGGAGCAGGTGGTTCATCAAAATGATGTATCCAGAGACAAGTCAAGCCCTATTTTGGGGAAAAAAAACAGAGAAAGAGTAGATATGCAGTGCTTCCTTCAATATCTTCTGCTCATAGTGTACATCCTTTCAGAAATGCCATTCAGAATGACTTAAAAGAACTCATTATACTTCAGAAAGAAGAGTAAAAATAAACAAGGTATGTTATATCCAAATGAAGGCTGTAGAGCATCAATACATGTTGCCATAGCAATGCTTCATGTAGGGCGTAAAGAACTGGAATGGTAAAGAGCCGATAGGGTCATTAACATCAGCAGCAGCCTCAGTGGAGCACAGCTCTATGGCAGATAAAATGACTTCATGTTTTCTTCAAACAACATCTGTGAAATTGATGCACAAAAAGAGAAGGTGGTGAAAATACAACAGTGGTTGGAGTCATTCCCATGATAGGATCAACCCTGATATCTGTGGCAGCTGCTTTGGTCCTCTTAATGCTGTGATGAATTTGTAAAGCTCCTGCATTAGGGACATCTGGGGACATCTCTTTTTTGGAGAGTTTCTTGTAAATACTCCAAGGATGTGTGCTTCTTTGAGGTGAAGGGTAAGACTATGACTCAGAAATGCTCTATAGCATTTCTAGGAAGGTTACAGACAATGTGTTCCATTCTTCTCAGCAAGACTATCTGGAATTCTTCATGGGCTTTGATGTATTGAATGAAAGGAGTAAAGTGAAGTTCTAACTATGTTTACATGGGAGACGTAAAGAAACAAAGGTAGAAAAGAATAATAGTAATACACTAAAACTAAGCCAAAAAAAGAGTTCCATATGCTAAAGCAACAAGGAAAGACTATAAATGCTACTGCTTATGGGCATTGAGCAGATTACATTGTGTGATCCACTATGTGGGGATACATCTGTGTTACAGCGACTTAGCTTTTGGCTTGTACTACCAACATTGATGCACATTTATTTCTTTCCTGGGTTTCTTCTAATACCATTTCCTGAATTTCCAGGAAACAACTGTAGGAGGGGAAATAGAATGACTGATCCAATATTACTGCTGCTGTAAAGTCATCTCCAGATGTCTGTAAGCTTTAAGCTATATAACTGAAATCAGTGTGGTCTGAAGAGTTGGACAGAAATCAGGGTTAGTAATAACATGTCTGTATCCTGAACTTCTATGAGATGGGATAGCTGCTCTCAGATGAGGAAGCTTCTGCTCCCAAATATTAGTTTGTGAAAGGATTAGATATTTTACATTGGTCAAGTTTAGCAGTTAAGCAATATTTAAAAATTTTTTTAAAGATATTACTAAAAAAAAAAAAAAGATCAACGCAGCTTTAATTATTACTTTTAGCTCCATTTTAGTTGCTCTGAAATTCCTTTTAGTGCTGAAGTAGTTTTTTTTCAGAATTCCTATGGTGTTTAATTAAAAAAGACAAGATTTGGAGCTTGAACTTTCTGCTTAAATTAAATATTTCTGTTTAAACAGGTGTCATCAGAAAAAATCAGAAATTACTAAGCACAGAAACAAAACTTATGTCCAAATAGTTGAATGAAACAATGCTGACTAGTGTTCTGTCTGGTTTTAATGCCAGAAACATCTTTTGAAAAGAATCATACTTTTCCAAGACAGTATCAATGAGGATACACCTTATCTACATTTCCGTAGAGGAAAAATGCTTTTCTGTAACAGGGATTCATGTCTCATTGGTAATAATAATGCTAAATCACACCTGTTAGACTTAGAAGAAGCCCAGATTGAGAAGAAACTCTCACCTCTGACCTCTTGTTTTGACTCTTTTCCTCAGCAACATGCCTTTGAGTTGAAGTGCATTTTAACAAAGATTTTTGTAGACACACGCTCTCCCCTCACTTTGGGTGCACTTTATAGATGTATGGAACAGATTGCTTGCAGCTGTTTTGCAGGGGAGAGAGATGTAACTGGGTTGGTAAGTGAGGTCAAAATGTATTATGGAATATATTCTGCCTTTATTCTCTATTGATGAAAAGCTGCAGTTCAAAGATGGTGCCCATCACCTCTTCACCTCACTATCTGCAGCATATGATTCTGCTTTTGGTTGCTTCCTTCCAAAAAAATCATGTCTTTGCATCCATTGTGGATGGAGATGAGACTGAAAGGATATCACAACTCTTCTCCCAGCATAGCAGAGATATTTGCAGCCCAGGTTTGGAGTAAAGGCATAGAGTAAAAACAGTGGCAGTACTCCATGCTGAAGGGAACACCTATGCAGGTTGTTTCCGTCTACCGTGAAGGGCATGACAGAACTGTAAAACTGATGGGACTGTTATCTCTTATCTGGTAGCAAGCTGCAGAAATACAAAACACAAAGGAATCTTTCAAGCTTTTGACTGTCATGCCATTAAGGTTCAAGAGATTTCAGTACTTGTGACTCTGTTCTGGAGAAAATCCACCATACTGTATCCTAACAACTTCTACTGGTAGTGCTACTATAGAGCTGCAGATTCTCCAAGATCCAAGTGAAGCAATTAAACTTTACATTATTGTGAAGAATCTACAAATGATCATTATTGGTAACGAAGCTATTGATCTAAAAGTATACAAACTAGACTGAAAAAAAGAGTAACAGGTGAAGGCTTCAGGTCAGATCCGTTGATAGCCGTCACTGGCACATTAATGACCTCAGTGGGGCTGTGTTGAGTAACATCAGCTGAGAACATGGCACATAAAATTTAATGTTCCTTGAACTGTTTCAGGATTTAGTAATAATGTAGCTTATGTATACACCTATGCTGGAATTTTCAAAGCTACCTAGGAGAGTTGAATGCTAATTGCGATGGAAATGGGCACTCAAAACCTTAAATGGCTTTCCAAATCTCAACTCCATTGCATGGGGGAGCATGCAGTCACCCATTATACACATCTATCGCTCAGCTCATCACTGCTTTTTATGTTTCTGAGGACTTTTGCTTCACCCAGAAATCAGTACCTTTCCCCTTCTTTTAAAGAGCCTGAATTGTAATCATCATGATACAGGTTTTGAATGCTTTGCTAGCAAACTTGTCAATTACTAAGAAAGAGCAGTGCAATATAAATTTTCCAGTTTTTGGTTTTAACATGACTTAGTAATTTAAAAGTTAATTTAGGAAAGACATAATTTGAAACTCACTGTTGCTTGTACTCTCACTGCTGTTTTCTTTTTGACTGTTCCGAGTACAACTAGTTTATGAGAGAGAGAATAATATGATTTAAGTTGTTTCTAAAAATTCATCTTCAGCACAATCCCATTAAAAGTAATGGAATTATATCAGCATTAGTTTTGACCCACTTTAGAGATTTTAGACAGTGAGAAAAAAAAATCCCATTATGATTGTTTTGCGGTAAAATAAGTCTGACCCTCCCGTCTATGAATTCATACTTCATCCTTCATTAATATTAGAGGGCAATGATGCTCTGTATTACTTTTCTATCAGCTAAAATATGCTATTTTAAGGAATTTTATTTAATCCTTCAGGGACATTCATTACTACCTGCAGCAAAATATATCAAGATGTGCATATGTGTGTACTTATATAGGCATAAACACACATATACAGGTGTAACAACACACAAAAAGACAAGACACCTCTGTGTATGGGATGTTTTGAAGCTGTTTTGAAGGAACAGATAAACCTTGCAATTTTTCAACCTGGTTCTATTTATTAAATAACTCTAAAAATTAAGAGCAAAATAACATCTAAACAAGTTAAATCTTACTATTCATCATGAAAGATGAATCCCTAACGTCTAGGCATTTAGCTGTGCTGCTGCTTTTTTGGTTGGATCTTGAGAGAATTTTTATTAAAATGCAAATAGTGTAGCTACAACACTGTTCCCTGATTAAATGGAAGAAGCATCACTTAGTACTCATTGAAGTCAAATGTAATCAAGATAGAATTGATTTTATATTCAGTTCATGTAAACACTGCTCATTCTAGCTCTTAAAAATCCATAAAATAACAAAAATGCCAGCTTTATTTTTCAAATGGCTACAAGGTGAAGAGAAAACTGCTTATATGCTTTATACATTTATAATGGAAATAATGCTAGCCCAAGTTAGGTTCAAGAATGATACTCTCCACTACTATAAACTTATATCAAAGCTATGGTTCTGTGATGATATTTTCCCAGGGTGATTAAAGTTGAGATCTTTCAGCAGGTTTACAGCTCTCCATCTGTAGGTTACTTACCTGGGATAGCTATTCCTCCTTCCTCATCCACTGTGAAGGGGTCAAGCTCTCTTGAATCAACTTGCAGATATCTTGTGTCAGGAACACAGAAATACCAATTGCAGATCAAGTATTGCCTCCTGGCTTAACCTTTGGTATCTATACCCAGAAAATATCTGGTTACTTGTGTATCTCCTGTTGACACATCACACCACTTGATCCAGGATCAGGGTACTGAGGGCCACGGGACTGATGGAAGGAGAGAAAGCCATTTGGAAGGTTCAATTAAGTTTATGGAGTTTTAGGCTCAGTTAAATGAGGTTGCAGTTGTACCAATGGAGAAGTGCATCTGTGTGAGTGGAGCTGTAAATCTGGTTGGTAAATCTCTGAAGATGAGCAAATGCACAAGTGCAATTGTCTGCTCCTGCAAGTACAGGCAGCATTAGAGGAAGAGCAGATGTTGTGTTATAAATGGTGCGCTCTATGTACCTGTTAAAATCTCTAACATCAGACACTTCACCATTGGTGCAGCACCCACTGCTCAGGAACTTGTGGTGTATAATTATGGAGATTTGCTATTCCACATACTTTCTCAATGGCATTAGGAGATAAGTCAGCTGATTTTTCTGCCTGAGACAGTGACTGTTTCATGTGCCTTTGTGCAGGCACAGAGATACACACATGCATGCTCAAAGAAAACCCTTACAGTCTGTACTAAAAAGACATCCCTGTCTCTGCCTGCCTGACTATGGCTCTGAGGAGTCACTTTGTATTAAGAAAAGTAATAGTGTGCTTGCTAAGCAATGTATTTTGCTTACTGAAAGGTAACTCAGAAAAATGTGTCTTAAGGCATAATATCTGATGAGTGTATGAATGGCAGATAAAAGCTTCTATAGACATTGTGTTAAAGCAAAGCAAGGGAAATGTTTCTGCGGTTCTGAGTTTTCTGAAGTGTTAGTTGGGTTTTGTGAAGATAACTCTATCATGAGCAATGTTTCAGTTTCATTAACTGCTGAGGAGGAAACGTGGTAGAGGACTATAGGTGTTATGGCTTGTATTTTCCCAGCTGACTACTGCACTTGGCCACAATGTATGCAAGAGGTAAAGAAATCTGCCATACAGACAAATGGGAAAATCTCCATTTTTGGTGAAGGAGAATGCTATGAAACCCATCTTTAGAGTGCATAAACCCCCGTGAGCTCAGTTTGCAGTTAAAGCATACAGTAAAGATATCTCCCTCACTGATTTCTTTTTCTATTAGATTTCACATTTTTTTCCTATTGATCAAAGGAGAGCAATTGAGCTTTTAAGTGCCTGGGGTTTTTCTGAACAACAGTTTAGGTCATGTGCAACAAAAACATGAGTATTAATGCTATGATGGTCTTTTAGTAGCTAAAATTAGATTGTCCAGGAAGATAATGTTATTTTGAGTTATGGTGAATTCTCTTGATTTTGAGTATTTTATATTTTTCTGTGTATGATGATGCCTACTAATAATCATTATGCACATTTCACAGACATTAGACTGAATGATTTCAAGTTTAAGTAGTTTCTTTTTTAGAAGCCAATCTTTACAAGGAAAGTTAGAGCACTGGCCCATTTTAACACAAATAGTAAAGTGCAAATGAATATTAATTCAGTTTGCAAAATGTGTTTCGGGATGTGTTTAAGCAAGTGAAAATCAACAAATCAAAGGTCATTCTTAGAAATGTGAAGTGAGTATCTTGGAGCACGTCTCCTAATTAAATCCCTGTAGAGGAAATAATGGTGAAATTTAAAGACCTGAGTCACTGCATATAGGACAGATCAACACATCAAATATAAGATGACTTTGTTTGTATTATTGAAAATGACTATAGCAAAGAAAGTAAGCTACTGTGTTCAGGAGTAACAAGATGTAGTAGATTAATAATTTCTACTAGTAATAACCTGTTTCACTATACATTTCATATGCTTCCACTTAATACTACACTCCATTTCCAAAGGAAATACTTCTACATCATAAAAGTGCTATCAAATACATCATTGGAAAGAAAAGTTGAAGCTCTGTTAATCTCATTCCTAATGCATCCTTTGCACCATGATAAATGGTCTTCAAAAACCTGTGAGGAAGGGCACCAAGGTAATGGTGCTCAAATATCTGTGAAATGGCTCTTTAATCCTTCTCTCCAAGATTTTTTGCTAATCCCTCTTGGAATTAAAATTTTGTAATCAATTTATTGTATTGAATTTCTCCTGTTTCACTGTGCTTACTCTCTTTGTTTATATTGAATATTGTTTAATGTTAGTGAACAGCTCACACATAAACAATTCATGTATTCAAGGACACCAAAAGAAAATTCTCTAAGATTTTCAGTGCCCACATCAGCGTTTCATGTGACATCAAAAATTAGAGAGACCGTCTTTCTAAATGCATGTGATCGTCACCCTACACTAAGGAGACAGATGTTACCAAGCCTTGGGAACAGGGAATACTGGTCACACCTGCATAGGGCAGAAATGCTGGAGACAACTAATTTATGCATCTTTTAGTACAAGTGGCTTTATTTCAGATTTGAAATGTTGGTCTTAGGGGTGCAAAACATTCAGATAGTTTTTATTTTGGAGGGAATGGGGTTTGTTTTGCTTTTAATCGCTTTAGACTGACAAAGGCTGTCAAACCTGTCGCTGTGTTATGTTTTAGTTTGGCTCTGTTGTAAACAGGTCAGTAGTACAGGTAACCTCAAATTCACGGAGGGACTGAGAAGAAGAGAATTAGCTGTTTCACAGGCTGAATAGAAGAAGATAGGACGAAATCATTCCAGAGGCAGAGAGGAAATGTGATTTCCATGCTGCTTTGTGATTTATACTTCCTGAGCTGTGCTACAAAGGACAGCAATCAAAGGAGAGCAAAATATCCTCTGGTGATATTTCAGTAACACTACAGATTATGGAAGGATCGTAGCTGAAAACTGCCAAGCTCTTCTAAGCAAGGCTGTGCAAAAGAAGTGCTGATATTCCCTTGAGTCCAGCCCTATCAGTGTTTCTGTACTTTAGTCAGATCTGTGCATACTGTATGACACCCTCTATCTTTGCCCCAGTGTTTTCTTTTCCTCCTAGCCCTGTTGATAATTTCTAGAGTCAGGAGCATGACTATGATGAACTAGAAGCTCACAGTAGCTCTCCTGTGTTTGAGCGTTATCTGTAGGCCCAAGTAGGCTTAACATTGTGCATTAGAAATCAGTGTAAAAAGGATTATAGTGTATTACAAAGAAGAGAAGGTATAGACAAAATCTGTGATTCCTTAGCAATTTTTCCTGAACGTGTTTGAACAGTGCCTTCTTCTGCTGAACTCTGTGAAACCATAGAGAGGCAGAGCAACAAATCAATTAAAGGACTTTTTGGTTTAGCGCCCAAGATTGGAAGGTTAATGCAAAGAATGGTTTTTCCATCCTCATTCAAGTCAATCACTATAATAGGCACAGTCTTTCTATGCTTACATGCATAGTAATGTACCCAATAACAAAAAAACCCAACCACCTGACTTTTCCACAACTTCTGATAACTAGTTTCTGTTAACTGTGACTATGGCTTGTCATCAATGGTAGAATTGAGGAAAAATATTTTCTGGGATAATATATAGTGATAGTCAATGCAAACATTCTCCTGCCTTCTGATTGGAGTCCAGGAGGCACAAGGCTTAGCATTAGTGTGGCACGAAGACCTCTGAGAAGCATAGTTTGTAACTGAGGTGGAAATTATCTTTAAGGTATGAAAGGGAGAAGACTGCTGTAGCTGAGGCTTGGTCTGGATATCTAAGCTTGAAACATGTGGGTATTTTCATCACCTTACTACTCCCTTTCCAGCAAATTTGATTCTATTTTAAGCAATTGCTTAAATGTAAGACCCTCTGTCATGTGCAAGGGAGAAATGAACAAGAGTCTCTGTGACCACAGCAACATCAACAACTATGCTTCAAAAGGATGCACAGGGAAAAGCCCTACTCAATTTCTCAGGTTTGTAATGTCTTTCATGTCTATAAATAACCATGGTAAACTAATGAATGACTTCTGAACAAGATTTCAGACTCTTGACTTGGTTCTGTGTTTTTTCTTTCTTCTTGCACTCATGAATTTTTGCATTCCTCACCTTACTTACGGTAACTCAAGTCAATACTGTATCTTTGATTCACTATAGAAGTTGTTGAATGCAGTCATAAAATTTAACATGCTGCTGTAGTGCCTTATGACTCAAGAAATCCATCTAAAAGATGTCACATTCAACTTCATTGGACTTCTAGAATAACTGACTATACTAATACTTCTTTGGGCTCCATAAATGTTTTGTTCAAAGGAACTTCTCTGAAATGATGGGAGTTTTAGTATTTGTTTTAGCAGAGTGAGTTTAAATCCATTCAATCTTGTGGAACTTGTGACTTGTCCAACAGAAGTGAAATGCTTGATGAATTGTAGTATTATGGATATTTCTGCAGGGATGCAGAAAGATACTGAGTCTGAGGAAGAGGACCATATGTTTAGTGGAACTCTGGAGGTTTCAGGTTCACAAATATGAAAGAGTGGTCTATTGTTTCCTGCTTTACATAGGATATTCCTCAGATGCAGACAAAAAACTTTAAAATATGTCCAGACTGTCTTCATGAATACAAGTCAGATCTAGAGGGATAAAATCCTTTCATGTATTTTCACAAACTTTATCTTCCAGACCACTGAGTATATTCAGGCCATGGCTTGGGTCACTGACAGAATCAAGATCCAACTCTTTCTCAAGCCTCCTTTTCTCAGAATTTTCTAACTCTGGTGTTTTTTTTTAACAGACTTAGGAAATTTTTAATTCTTTCTGTCCTCCCTCAGGGGGTAAAATTTCAGGTTCATCCATGCTCTGTACTGGCATCCTTCCCAACTGGTCTGCATATTGAATTATGGTATGATGCTGCAAGCTGGATATGGGACTCTCATTGAAGCTGTGTAGAACGAATGACTTGTTGTCTCATATGTCTCTGTTTAATGCTATGATGCTCACTGAGCTGAAATTTTATTCAATATAATCCCTTGTCCACAGCCTAACCAACACTGTAAGAAACAAAAGCATTCCCTAACAGGATTGTTCAACCTGTTTCATTGAAGAGCTACCAGATATTTTTTCCCCTTCTGTCTGCTCTTGGAGGAATAAACAATTTGAACTATTCCAGCTATCTGTTGTTATTGTAAGTGTCGGTTTGTCTCACGTTTGTTGCGTTGCTAGGGAATGTGTGCAGCTTTTGTTGCTTTTGAATTATAGCTGCTAGCACTTATCTTCTCCTCCAGCAAACAGCATTTATAGCAAGTTCTTTGAAAGCAATGCAGTCGTTTGTACTTAAGACAGAATTATGGCAGCAGCAAACAGTTACAGGGAAGAATTTAGCCCAGTGTTGCTTCTACACACAGGTAACTTTGCTTACTCACATTCATTATTCATTTTTATAAGAACAATTTCCTTAACTTTCTGTAAGAGTGGAAGAACAGGTTTTTACTACTACTGGTTAAATCAGAGAATTTCCATTTGTCAAATATGCTTTCTGTGAAGCTGTAATGTTTAGTGGAGCCCTCAGTATTTCAGTGATCCACTGAGAAGGGGTGAGGACTGAAGGAGTAAAAGAGGGTTTGGGGATGCTTATTATGACACTGATCTGAGAGGAGAAACAGTGGCTTAAATTTTCCATATTGCTTCACTACAGCTAAAACACTCGTGTCCTATTTACAAATGGAAAATTCAGATTTTATTCATAAAGTGGACATTTTTTCCTCATTTTTATGGCAAGATTTTGAAATGGGTTTGGTTTTGTTCTGATGCAAAACAGAAAACATTTGGAAAATATTTTCCTCATTTTGTTGTGGTTACACTGAAAGTTCACACAAACTGGAATTGTCATTGTCTGATCAACTCCAATTTGCTGGCATTCAGAAATTATACAAGACAATTACATATCCCTATTTCTGTTTTATGGACATCTTGTTGCATGTTGTAGCAACACATGTTGTGTTCTGTAAATCAAGACAAAAAATGGATTGAATTGGAACAGAGATTTTTGTTTAAAACTCTGTAGATCTGGTTTAAGCAGGGGACATCTGTGCATCATCTTCACAGAAAGAAACCAATGCTTTAATGCAGTGCGAGTCAGCTGTGTCAGCCTGGAAGTCAAATGAGAAGATATCAGAAGTTAGTGCTGAAAATTGCCCTAGTGAGGAATAGATTAAGTTCTCTTTTCTTTCATGTTATTATCTAAAGCTTCTGGGGAGACAGTGAATATCGCTGGCATCATCCTGATGAAGAGAAAGAGCTTTGTGACAATACAGTCAATGTGAAACTGTGTTAAGTGAAAGGTTTATTGTTTGAGTTCTATACTTTTTCCGGCCTTTCTTATTTTGAAATGCTACTCACTGACTTTGCTTGTCAAAGTTGAAGAACTTAGTGTTCTTTTCAGAGCGCCATTCCAGCAATGAATGCTTCCAGTACTTAACCCATGTGGTGGAAATCAGCTAATAGTGTAGGATTCTTTTTTTAACTCTCCAAACTATAAGAAAAAGAGATACCCCTTCCCCTGTTTAGCCTAATACATTAGAGTCATGTAAGCACAGAATGATATATGTGTGTCTTTGGTTTTCTGTTTGTATTTTTTGTTTGTGTTTCTTTTCTTGCCTTTTTTTTTTTTCCTTCTAACCATCACAACTTTATGATGGGAATTCAGAAAAGTAATCTCCATCTACTGACCTAATATAATTTGGATGTGTATTTCAGACAGAACACTGGAATGGGCTACCCAGATAGGTTGTTGAGTCTCCTTCTCTGGAGACATTCAAAAGCTATCTGGACAAGTTCCTGTGTGACCTACTCTAAGTGGTCCTGCTCTGGCAGGGAGCTGGACTAGATGATCTTTCGAGGTCCCTTCCATCCCTTAAGATTCTGTGATTCTGTCCTTCTATGACTCAGTGTCACGTATCTCTAATTATCTTTATCTCATTCAGATTTAAATAGTTATGGTCATGATGTAATTTTGAAACTCAGGCCTTAAGGCAGTGAGGATAAGTATTCTCTGCATGTTTCTGCATTTAAAAAGGTTGCAAACAGAAAACTGACCAATGAAGCCTCTCTGAAGCAGAGGTGGTGCTGGTAGATAGGCTGTTCTGGCACAAGGAGCAATTCTGTGAACAATGGAATGAAATTTTTTTTGTGTCAGGGCAAAAGGAAAACTGCAGGCAGTCAATTATCTAGTATATAACGTTTTTCTTTGCACATTTCCTTAGGGAAA
Organism: Colius striatus; assembly: GCF_028858725.1. NCBI lineage: Eukaryota > Metazoa > Chordata > Aves > Coliiformes > Coliidae > Colius > Colius striatus. Next base: position 11,197,381 of record NC_084761.1, read on the forward strand.
TGGAGTACAAAGTTCCTCATAAGTTAACCTATCAGGGAAGAGTCAGATGGTATGATATTTGGTCAGATATATTAATCATGAAATCCTTTTACTGATTTCATGTATGTCGAATCTTGAAGCTGGAATGTCTCTGTTCCCTGACTCTAGAAGTAGAATGACACAATTGTGTTTATGTGCCTCTCGACTAGTCATCGAGTTCAGTAACCCAAAGTCATTGTGTGTTGATGTATCTGCTGTTATCATCAGGGAATTGGTTTGACTTTGCTGAAGCTCTGCTACTTTACATCAGTCTAGGCTCCTCCACTTCTGATGACAAAGGGAATAGCCCAAGTTTGCTGCCAATGACATTTTCATTCTCTTCAGCACCCAAACCTCTCTGTAGGCAAATATTTCCACAATCACATCTACTGTGAAGAATGCAATTTCTTGTTCTAGCAAAATACACTGATATAATTTTTTTGTCATTTTATGTTTCACTCCTACTGTCTTATGAGGTTGGAAAATGTAACTAGCTTGAAGCCAGTATATAATTCTCTGAATATACAGTAAGTGAGATAAAGGTGTTTATAGCTTCAGAAACATTGAACCTCAATTTCTAGTCTTTGAAAGAAACTGTTCACCATTGAGTGTTGTTGATTCTGAATATCTGTGGCTGTAGTTTTCCTCTGTAGCACTGCTAAGAATTTACAGTAAGTTGGACAGATCAGCTGGATTCTCCCTGGTAGGTATCTATAGTAGATCCCCGTTATCTCCATAATATTTTTATATCAGCTGCAAGTTTGCTCTATGTCTTGTTTTAAATTTCCACAGCTGTGTGATGGAGGAGGATGTATGTTTCCGGAGATACTTGAGTTCTCCAGAACAAGAATGCTAAATAGATAGTTTCATTTTCATGCTGAAGTGCTGCTTTTTAGGTTCTACTTGGAGTGTCTTAGCTCTAGAGATGTTAGTATCTTGTTTTTTGGTAAACTATTTTTGAGATCTCTGTTGGCCGTCCAGCACGCACAGTGTGTTATCTACAGCTATTGCTTGTCCTCCTGCTTTCAATTCAGTACTGTGACTGCACACTTGATGTAATTCTACTTACTGCTTTAATTCTCTTTCATATCATATATTAGTTATACATCCCTATGTTAAACTACCTGTGCTATTATATACTCTAAGCATCATTTTGGTCGTAGCCCTCATTGTCATTCTTTGGCTGAAAACTCAGAAGGTGATTTTGCAACAAGAAATGACCCTAGGAGAGAAAAATGTTAATGCAACAATTAAGCACTTCTTTAAATGGAATCAAATGCTTGGTTAGACAAAGAGGAAGCTCAAACTGCTCATTGTCTAACCTTTTTTGCTATATGGAGACTGCTAAAGGTGGTCATCAGCAAAGGTAGACTTAAATAGGGATCTGTTGGGCAAATTCATGTGGAAGAAGAGAGTCTATAGATCATGGAAGGAAGCGATAGCCACTTGAGATGAATATAAGGCTGTTTTCAGAGGATGTAGGGAGGCAACTAGGTAAGCTAAAACCTCTTTGGAGTTGCACCTTGCAAGGGAGGTCAAAGACAACAAGAGAGGCGTCTTCAAATACATTGCAGATGAAACTAATGCTAGAGGCAATGCAAGCCCACTGTTGGATAAGGTGAGTGACATGGTGACAGAGGATACAGAGAAGGGAGAGCTCCTAAATGCCTTCTTTGCCCCTATCTGTACTGCTGGAGACTGTCCTCAGGAGCCCCAGACTCCAGAGGAAGTCATGTTAAAAGAAGAGTTTTGTTTGGTTGCTGAGGACTCTGTTAAGGATCAGTTGAACAGCCTGGATGTGCATAAATCCATGAGCCCTGATGGGATGCACCCATGGGTGCTGAGGGAGCTGGCAGAAGTCACCGTTAAAGCACTCTCCATTATCTCCAGTACATCATGGAGAACAGAAGTGCTTGAGGACTGAAGGAAAGCAAATGCCATTCTAGTATTCAAAAAGGGTAAAAAGGAGAACTCTGGTAACTACAGACCAGCCAGCCTCACCTCCATCCCTGGAAGGCTGATGGAACAACTTATCCTGTGTGCTGTCTCCAGGCATTTTAAGGACAAGAGGGTCATTGTGAGCAGTCAACATGATTTTACCAGGGGAAGTCATGTTTGACCACCCTAACAGCCTTTTATGAAGACGTAACCAGGTGGAGAGATAGTGGTAGTGCAGTGGATGTGGTTTATCTTGATTTTAGTAAAGCATTTGACACCGTTTCCCACAGCATCCTCACAGCAAAACTGAGAAAGTGTGGGCTGGATGATCAGGTAGTGAGGTGGATTGTTAAGTGGTTGAAGGGAAGAAGGCAGAGAGTGGTGATCAATGGGGCAGGGTCTAGTTGGAGGCCTGTATCGAGTGGAGTGCCTCAGGGATTGGTGCTGGGAGAAGTACTTTTCAGTGTATTAATTTATGAGGGAACAGAGGGCACTGCCAGCAAGTTTGCTGATGATACTAAACTGACGGGAGTGGCTGACAGACCAGAAGACTGTGCTGCCATTCAATGAGACCTGGACAGGCTGGAGGATTGAGCAGAGAGAAATCTAATGAAATTCAACAAGGGCAAGTGTAGACTCTTGCATCTGGGAAAGAATAGCCCTGTGTACCAGTACAGGTTGGGGAACGAAGTGTTAGAGAGTAGTGTAGGGTAAAGGGAGCTGGAGGTGCTGGTGGATAGCTGGATGAGCATGAGCTAGCAATGTGCCCTTGTGGCCAAGAAGGCCAATGGCATCCTGGGGTGTATTAGAAGGAGTATGGCCAGTAAGTAGATAGAGGTTCTCCTCCCCTTCTACTCTGCCCTCATGAGACTGCATCTGGAATATTGTGTTCAGTTTTGGACACAGTTCAAAGAAGGACAGAGAGCTGATGGAAACAGTTCAGCACAGGGCTACCAAGACAATGAAGGGAGTGGAGCATCTCCCTTACAGTGAAAGGCTGAGGGAGCTGGGGCTCTTCAGCTTGGAGAAGAGGAGACTGAGGGGTGACCTCATTAATGTTTACAAATACATAAAGGGTAGGTGTCAGGAGGATGGAGCCAGGCTGTTCTCAGTGATGTCCAAAGGTAGGACAAGAGGCAACGAGTGCAAGTTGGAACATAAGAGGTTCCAAAGAAATAAAAGGAAGAATTTCTTCACTGTTCAGGTGAGGGAGTACTGGAACAGGCTACCCAGATGGGTTGTGGAGTCATCTTCTCTGTGGACATTCAGTACCCACTTGGATGAGTTCCTGTGTGACCTACTCTAGGTGGTCCTGATCTGGCAGGGGGTTTGAACTGGGATGATCTTTCGAGGACCCTTCCAGCCCTCAAGATTCTGTGACTTGAAGCCTATAAAGCAGAGGTCTTTCTTCTCAACAGCTTTAACAGCTGCACAGCCATCAGTTTAGGGTATGCAGGCAATATAGAGGGAGGAATATAACCTGAAACACAGCCTAAACACTTGCTGCCTTCTTCCATCAATATGCTGGTGAATTTAGAAAAATCCTTGTGTCCACTTCTCTGTATGTCAACAGCAGCAGGTGACGTGGCCTGTAAAAGAAAGAGAGATAATAGAAGAGGTGAAATGAGCCAGAGGACCTCTTGCCTGAAACAAGTAAGAAGGCAGGAAAGGGTGGATGATGGCATATGGCCTTTAACCATTTTCAGGACTGTTCCTGGGGCACTTCACTGTTTATGACAACAAGAAGAGGAGTTCAAGTTAATTCAAACATTAATCCCTGGAGTTGTGTCATACTCTGAAAAGAAAGGGAGAAGAGGATAACCATTTTGGACCTTGTCTGTGCTTAAGCTGTGAGCCTGTAGTATCACTCATTGATGTAGACGCTGAGGTTGATTGAAGTGGACCAATATTGTCATCTTATGTCATCATCATCACACATCCTGGCATCTCAATTACAGTTCTAAAATAATGAAAGGAGTTGTCAGGTCAGGTAGGTTAGATGAATTACCCAGGTCAGTTACTCTTATCTAAAATAATCTGTATCACTTTACTGAGCATCAGCATGTTGCTTACTTGAAAAATTGCACTTTAACATGAGTTCCTCTCAGACATAAACAGTCATTAAAGAATTCTTTGGGGTTTAGGTCTCTTGATTTAGTACATAGCAAAGAAAATGTCAAACTATTTCTATAGAAAATATTTTAATACTGGAAAAACTTCTAAGAATATAGTAGAGGTAGAAAACCTACTAGGGAGAAAATAAATCTGTTTACAAATGAAGGATTTTAATAAGGATGAACTTATTGATTTCTAAGTTTACCTTTATGAATAAAATGGATGCTATGCAGTTGCAAAAAAAAAAGCAATACAGACCCTGAGAGTGAAGAACCCAATAGCAGTAATGCTATTATAGTTCATTTTCACATTTTATTATATTAGTGTTTAATCTTGTCACAACAGTACTAAGCTTTGTATGAACAAGTAAGGAGACAGTGTCCTTAGAGGTCTTAGTATTTCAAGGACAATCTGTGGGTTCATACTATTTCGTTCAGTAAGATGAGAAACTAGGGGAAAAGGGAAAAACAAGTAAATTGAAAAACTGCAAAAAAGCACCAAGTGGTGAATTTATAAATGCCCTTTGATTCCCAAATTACTATTTCTTTTTTAGTTATTTTGTTAATAGAGTAGGAGCATCACATTGGGTTGGTGCTAGACATACACTGACTGGCCTCCTTTGTGTGTAAAATTAATTTTTTCCATGTGATGCCCTGCTAGAAAAGTGCCTAGAATGGTTGACCATTGCATCCTCCTTGTTAGTAATTGGAAAAAAACATTGGTCTTAATTTGAATATTGGTGACTGCACTAAAAGACAAATTGTCCTTGACAATGATGTGGTTTACCTCAGTTACCCAATGATACAAATTCAGTTGCTGCTAATTGTGGCTTTTCTGGTGTCTACATGGGTTCTGTGATGTTTCTTGGTGAGGCTTAAATATGCACAGGATTTAGTTTTGGGGTATATAATCCAAAATATAGAACAGAATAACTTTAGGTAGAGAGGGAGAGCAATTAATAATACCATCTAAACAAAATTGCACTTTTCCACTACCAATTAGTATTGTTCTAAATTAAAGCTACCTCTGTGTACAGTGATAGTAAGGAGAAACTCAAATAAATTAGAAGATATGAATCCAGAATATGAATATTCTAAACTATGTAGAAAATAAAAACCAGAGTAGGTGAATATTGGTCAAAAGCATGGATGAAAGAACAGCATTAAATTCCAAGAGTAAATGTGAGCAGATAAAATGATACTTAAAATGAATCAGGGTCAGCTGATGACTACAACAGTATACTATAGATAAATGAAGATTGATTGAGACGTTGAGTCTTTATTGCACAAATCTTTAAACCATTTAAATAATTGAAGTAAAAGGGGCTAAGAGTCAACAAGAGAAATTGGTGTTTCGTGTTACTGAGTGATATGAAATAGGAAAATTAAGGATAGGTTTTTCACCTATAAAATAATGAGAGTTTTTAAGTTCACAGGGATTACTGCTTTGGGGTCCTTCATGAAATACAAAGACATAAAATGTCAAAACATGACTAAGCTGATAAAGCAGAAGAAGAACTCATTTCAGGGACATCTTAAATGTGAAGGAAATTAACAGTAGTGTTTGAAAGCAGTAAAGCTACTTGGAACACAATGCTAATGTACTTAAGAAACTGGTATAAATAACTAACTCTTCCTTGTTAGCGTTTTTCAAAGCTGAATTCTAATATACTTGCTTGTTCTTCATGATACACGTGTCCTGAATAAAATTCAGTCCCTTTCACTTGTTTTAAAAAACTAGTTAGTCCAGAAGAGTGGATGAATAGAGATGGCAAAATTCTGTTAAAATAAGATCAAAGTGTTAGTATGCATTCTTTTTCTTTTTTTCCAGAACTGTTGACTTCAATGAAATCTGTGTTTTCAATGGATCTTATTAGAGTTGCAAAGTATCCCAGTGCTGATCCAGCTTGGGTTATGATAATGGGCTGCATCAGGAGCAATAAGATCAATTTTCAGTGCTTTTGAAAACCCCTTCTTTCTGTCAGTTCTTAACCAGCGGTATTCAGGTGTCATTTCTATTTGCAGAAGCTGTGGAAACAGAACCACTTCTCTTCCTGTTCTGTGACTAGCAGTTCAGAAATACTCTCCTGGATTTTGATTTTTTTGGCAATGTGACTCAAAATTTATTCTGTCTATGTCATCTCCTAATATTCACTGTAGCTTTCCTTTACTTCTTCCCCCCACTGTTAAACTTCAAGCAACTCATTTGCAGCAAGTATTTAAAAAATATATTAAAAATCTGGACACAGTGTTTTTGGAATGAGAGGCCAACAGTCAGTTAAATTTTCTCCTTGAAGTTTTGAATGCAAAATGGAATTGAGCTTCAGGTTTTGAAGCTCAATGTGACTTTCGTCCCAAAGTCTACATCAAAAAGCTGTCTAATTTCCTATCAGCTTTCATCCTATTTGTTATGTAATGAATATAATATGTTTATTTTACATGTAGTTTGGTAACATTTTATACTAATATTAGCAATGGTTGGATGAATAGTAGAGAAAACAAATCAGGAATCATCAAGTCTGCTTTTTGCAAACTTTATATTAAATAGGCTTGGTAACATGGAAAAAATTACAAAATCTATTCTTCACTTAGCTAGGCAATTTGGGTTTTTTTGGCTTTTTAAAATATGTACAAGGAACGTGGCTGTGGTATAGTAATTTGCAAATATAACAAAGTATTTTCAAGCTCCAAGGAATGTTAATATAGAGAGGCAAGAAACAGAGGTAGTAGTTACTGCAAAGCCAGAGATATGCCTTCTTCTATCACTGCTCATTTACTCAGAATAGTCTGAAACTCCTTGTTTGCACTTGGTGAGCTTGTCCCCTTAACAGGCAAAAGCCAAGAGTAGAAAAGTCCCGGAGACCCTGCTTGTGAGTTTATATACAGCTGTATCAGAGCATATTGAATGTATTTATGGTTTGGAGTTATACCTTTTCATAGCTACATTTTTTTGACATATGATGTACACCTGTGGATAAGCTGATTGCACCTTTCAGTGCAGTGTGACAGTTTTTTGGATTCAAACTCATCTTGCTAATTTCCCTCAGCTATGAATAGTAAAAATATGCATACAACAAAGTTTTTCAGAGGGAAGGATAAAGGTTGTTAATGGCTCTATATTTTTCCAAATACAATAGATGGGAAATTATACTGAACCTCTGTTGACATATTCTTAAACAGTAAGGTCTAGCTCCTTAGAGGTGATCTTGGAATGTTCCATATGAACCAATGTTAAGAGCCTTGATGTAAGTGACAGAAAAAGTAACCTGTCTAAGGACACCTAAGAAATCATGCCAAAAGTAAACTTAGGTCCCCCAGACATGTTTCCTAGACAGCCAAGCAACCAAAAAGGAGCTGTTAGAAGTGCTGTTGATAAAGAGGTTTCCCCTGTACGCTTAGGCTTCACAGTGGTCCTTCTGAAAAAGTAGTAATAAATACGCAAAAGGATAATGGAGCTTAATGATGTGCAGTGTGCTCAGTGTCATGTGACTAGGCTAATTGAATAGCATAGTTGCAGCAAGCTTGGGAAAGCTCTGTTCATCCTGGGCTCTGACTGGTGGTTCTGAGGAAGATAAGAAGTTACGATTCCTATCTTAGCTTGAACACCATAAAACAAGGCAAATCTCATGCCTTTCTGTTCTCTCTGTGATAGCAGTATTATGCTGTGGAATGTAACAATGTTCAATGATCCTGCTTTCTTCTCTCTGGCTGGGCACAATGATTGTATACTAGATTGTGGGGAAAAACATAGATTAGTGTTTCAAAATGATCATAACGCTTTGTTGCACTGGTTTGCGATCTTCCAAAGTGCTTTACCGATACTCCTTACTCGGTATCAACCCAGGGATGAGACAAAGATTATTAGTATTCACATATCATAGGTAGGTGCATGCGGAATAAGAGGAATGGTTATGGTGACTGGTTCTGTTATATTCACATATGTCTTCACTTTATATATTCATGACTGTAACAGTTTTTGTTCTGATTGCTATAGCAGCCTGCCTATACCAACCTACCTCACATTTGCACACAGTAAAGGATGTCTTTATATATATCCAATTCATCTGTAAGTGAATGTGTCTATGCCCTAACATGTCAGAGGAATGCTTTACTTGGGCAGGTCTTCTGTGGAGGTGAAAACCTTTGTTAGGGAAAGAAAAGAATACATCTGAAGAGGAAAGGTAGCTCCCTGCTTGCTGTCTGTCAACACCTACAGGATGAGTTTGGAAGACCTGTCAGCAAAATTAATTTGGGCAACCATATGTATCCTGTCCCATAATAGCATGATGCCTCAAAACCAGGAATGCATGCTGTTTGTCTGAACAGCATTTTCAGCTGGTGTGGGAGGCAGCTCTCTAATTGGAATTATTAACTTGGTAGAAATTCTGCTTTCAGACATTTTCTGGGGAAAACCTGATTTCTCAAGCATTAATTAAAAACAAGAGAACTTTGTCAATTAGTCCCATCATGTTATTTTTAACTCTGAATATGAAGAGCACACACATGTGTGTCTGACTGCCGAACAGCTGCAGACCACTAGGGAAAATCGGAAGGCAAAACATAGAACAGAGATTTTGTTTGTCTGAGCAGATGAGAATAATTTATATGTACAAGCTATTTATAGAAAGGCTGCAGCAAGCAAATTAATTGTTTATAGGGAGAACTTTAAAGAGCATAACCTGAGATCTGACATTCTGTGTAATAATTATAATTAGAGAGGAGCTGGAATAAAAAAATCAGGATGTGGACACATACATTTGGAGAAAGTTTTGAATCTTATCCAGATCTCAATTGTGCATCTTTTTGCTACCATTAGGGTAGGATAGAATGAAAACCTGGATTGGAATTTGGCCTTCTGTGTTTTGGTGAAGTGCAAATTTGGATCCACATAATGTGATGAAGGACAGCTTCTAATTAGTATCTGGTGTACTGAGAGAACAGAATTAGATAGGGTTGCTCTGCCTTTATTGGAACATATTGTTTGATGTTTTGGTTGCTTTGTTATTTTTTTAAAGTAACTCAGAAAAACTTACTAAATTATGCATTAGGATCTTGGAAAGCTAGCATTGACATTTATAAGGTGATCATAAAACTTCTAGATTATCTTAGAAAGAGTCTAATTTCTGTGAAGATCTCTTGAGTAGTCTTACAATAAAAGAGTGGCCTGCTGGTGTTTTTTACATTTTAAGGAGCAATGGAATGGAATTTGAATGCTCAGCTTGGAAAGGTATCTGAGGTATAAGCATTGATTTAAGTCTAGAACTTGCTAGAGCTTCTGACAATAGCACCTGAATATTTTGAAACTTGTTACTGATTCTAAAGTAATTAGAAATCAACTACTATGTGCTCTGTAAATAATAGTGAATCAGATGAAAGACCAGTTAAGGAGCCAGACAGTTAAACCTCAGTTAAATGTTTATCTTAGTGTATCTCAGTTTATATGGGATATCTCTATGCAGAAAGAAGATGCATCCAAGGAAAGACTACATTCTGCCTGTGTAATTCAGTTAGCAAAAATGCAAGAGATTTTCAGATTTTGTTTGTTTTTCTTCCACACACCAGAGATAATTGTTGAAGTGTTTATATTTTTCATAGGATACTGAAGAACTTAAAAGGCTTCTTTATCTCTGTGCAGCAGCTAATCAATTTCTTAAGGCACATCCATAAAAGCTCACGGAGTAACAACACAAGTGGGCACACTTCTTTTGCAACCAGTGCAGCCAGTGGATACTCAGACAACAGAGGACTTGTATCACATTTGGGTCAAGTTAGACTCTGTATAAGTAGTTCTGTCCAATATTTAGCATCACATAAGTAGGGCCCTTGCACACTGCTGTGCTCTTATATCTGTAGCTATGAGCTGTTTTGCTGTTGTTTTGATCCTTTTGATCTCAGACAATGTTTTTTTCCTTTCCTGGCTGCTGTGTCTGAGCTTATGCTGCCTTTTACTTTCCCTTTTAATTTCTTCTCCTGTTTTGTTATGGACCTAAACCTTTTTGCATGACAAATGTGGGACTGTTTTTAGCTTGCTGCCAGTGAATTTCCAGACAAACAAACCTACTTTTACTGGATCAGTGGCTGAGCTGCATAATCTTTTCCTCCAGGAGCTGTAGCTTTAGGCTAGCAGGATCTTTACTGGAAAGTAATCCACTCCCTCTGTATTCAGCACATGCTAGAAACTGTTAGTCCGAACTAAATGATGACATTGTTTTACCTCATGCTTCTCATAGACAATATTTTGTGCCTTGGGGCAGGTTCTCCATCACCTAAATATGTTGCTATGAAAACATTCTTCTAGCACAGTGCCTTAAAAGAGTGGCAGTTGTTTTACACAACACAAGCTAAACTGTAGATCTGAGCTATCTCTGTGGAACATTGCTGCTAATCCAGTGCTGCTCAAGGAACTATTCATTATTCTTGTCTTCTTTGGTGAACTTACAACCCTGTCTAATAAGGACCACACATATAATCTTTTATTTATGTAATGGTCTATTTTTCAATGTGAGGTGAAAATTTGACCTTATTATACAAACTATAGTATTCCCAAGATGTGTGAAGACCCAGTTTCCTCTTTCAGCTCAGCCCTTCATAACCCTTTTGCGTTTTCATTGCACTTTTCACTATGTAGCTAATTAAGCCATGCTCATATATAAACACCATACCATTGCAGAGCTTACCAGCTAGTAAAAAGTTCCCACATATATCTATATACATACAGTGATATATAGTGCAAGCAGCATTAGATTATTTTTTTTTTCTGAAGTAGGTTTTGGTTTAAATCAAGCTGACCTTTTACTAATAACAATGGTATGAAAGCAGACTAATACAGTCTAACTGGGAGATGTTTTTCTCCTTCTGGAAACAAAATAAGAAGAAATGCAAACACACAGTATTTTGTCCTTTCTTGTTGCATTTTGAGCCTAAATTAAAATTTCAGAAAATACAAGCAAGCCAATATTGAATAGACATATAGAAATTGCAGCTAAGCTTGGATTTAGGTCTGAAAATCTGACCAGGAACAACAACCCTGGGGACAGAAATCAACCCTGACTTGAGATGATATTATGAGATCTTGTTCTCCATGTACATGTTTATCTTTTGTAGAACTTTTAAAGACAAGAAGAAAATCTGTATGCAAAGTGATTCGACATGCATACCTGCATCTGTCAGTTAAACCTGGGCTGTTGTTTGCATCTACTCTGTCCTGCATCGCTTTGCAACAGCTTCTCCTTGTCTGGCATGTGAATTGTTAATTCAGAAATTTAAATTTAATCTAACTTGACTCTTCAGGCAAGAGTCTAAACCCTGTGAACAGAAAACCAGAATTTGGTTTACGATCCCACTGTGAACTGAGGCATGGAAAGTTTGTCTGGCCCTAGTTACCTGTTTCCAGGGATACTTGAATCTGCTTAAGTAAAGTTCCATCTTCCTAATTTTCACTTTTATAGGAATCATGTGAATTAGATTTCTTCTGGCTTCAAATACTGTCTGAGGGATGAATGAGAGTGGAGCTCAGTTTCTGTTAAAGAATACTTGATAAAGTGCATTTTACATGTTTAATGACACCAGGTCACTTATCTAATTCATAATCAAATTCTAGAAGACACACATAGCTGAGTGCTTCATTTCAAGGCTAAAATATAATCTATTGGATTTGATGTAAAGTACTGTAAATACAGGTCACTAGACTTATATATGTTGTTTTTTCTTCTTTTAATGGATGATTCCAAGTATCTTAGGATATTATATTAAACCATGAAGTGATTACTCACATGCACAAAACACATGTAACATTACAGGAATGGGATATGTACTACTATGTTTTCCCACACTGGTTGTGTGTTCGAATCATCTTTTTTCATCATTATATGCTTCTGGGCATTAATAAAACAAGCCCACTACTTTAACAATATTCTACAACATTACCTCAAGTAAATATTTTGTTCTGGTGTGTAAAAAAATAAATGAAACGTACAGAAAAATTTCTCATCACCACTGGGACTATATGCCAAGATGATTTCTCAGAACTCCTACAGTTTCACTGCTTTTCCACCTTTCCCCCTTTCTTTTATTTTTAGCTTTTAATTTATTGTTTTTAAATTCAATGAGATAACATAGCTACCTCAGGGGAGGAGTGTTATGCCATTCCACTGTGAAAATGGCATTCTTTAAAACGTTATGCTATTACTTTACAGCTTTTAAAAACCATATATATAAAACCAATGTAATGAAATCTTTTTAGTAGATTGAACAGTTTCGAAATAGCCATGAGCCAAAGTCCTGTCTTAAGCCTCTGCCAGCTAGCCAACTCCCAATTAATCTGTATTTCATTAAGAAACAAAGGCTTAGACTGTAATAGTTTTCCTTTAGACAGAAGTATCAGGAAGCTGTGAGAGATCTTAAAACCTGATTCTGAGTTTTACTTTCTGACATCTGTGGAAGTTTTTAGCATAAGAATCAGTTTTCTTAAATGTTATCTCTTCATATATGTGGATTTTTTTTTGTAGAAAATATATAAAGACCAAAGGAGGAAAATAATTTTACATGTTAAACTTACTTTTTGCAGTTGTTCAGAAGTATGGAAAATTCAGGATTTCAGGAAAAAGGGCAGGATTATGCATGCAAATCTTCCTTCCAAAATTGGGTGAGGTAATATTTAGGGCATTAGATTTTTTACTTCTTTTTTTTTTCCAGAGTAAAAAAGACTGGAGAACCAAGCCAAGTTGTCTTCACTGTGGAAGAACACAGTAAAATATTCAGCAGTAGAGGGGGTGAAAAATGACCCAAAGCTGTGTTTTCTTTGAGATATTTATAACAAGAAGAAAGAAAAAAAAAAATTCTAATTGTCATTATTTTGGATACTTTAGAATTTCAGGGTAAATGCCCTGAGCGAAATACCAGTTTTCTGTTGAAAACCCCTAACAATTAGGGTAATAACTGCAGCAGAGCTTCTTCTTGAATCCTTTTTTCATTTGGTTCTGGTAATTTTCTGAAATTTCGTTTTGCCTGAAGTTTCATACAGTTGATTTCTATCAAAAGAAACCAAGCATTTTTAAGTTTGCTCTGATTTGATTATTTGTACAAAAATCCTTCAACTACTTATGAATTATGTGAATATGGAAAACAAATATAATTCTGAGTTGTATTACTCTCAAACTGGATGCTTCTTTGTCCCTTTTGGCAATAAAAATCCCTTTAAAAAAATCTAACCCATAATCCACTTATTTCTTTTGAAAATCAAACTCAATGGCAAAATGCGCTTTTGGACACTTAAGTACCTTTGTAATACAAACCCAGGTCAGGTTCTGAAGTGAAACTGTAATTGCATGTCCTGCTTAGGCCATATATGAGATGTTACCTATGTTGGGGCTACTTCTATGTGATCATCTCTACCTCCTTTCTACCTCCTTCTCTCCTAAAGAAGGCTGCTTGTTGCCTTGCCTGTGCTGGTCATGGCTGCCTGGGTGAAAACAAGGGATCATGATCACTGCTGTTTTGTTGTGATGTTGCAATAGTGATAGGGCTTTGGTACCAGTGATGGTCTAAGAGACAACAGAGGAAAGCTAAGGTTTGTAGGTAGAGGTAATATCTTTTATTAAAGTGCTGTGGCTGGAGCCCGTAACGTGTTTGCAAACTTGCCTGCTTCTATATTTCAAGCTAACAATAGTTATTACCTCTCTTTATTAACCTGGTTTTATTTTTTTAGACCCAAATCAGCAGGGAAAATGGCACTTAGAGCTGATATTTAAGCTCAGTTCTTCCATTTAAAGAGATCACTCTTTCCCCATTGAGCAGCCAATCCACTGAGCTGTGGCAGGTGGGCAGTAAATCACTACCTCCTCTTAGCTGCTCTGTTTTAGATGGAGGAAATAAAGATTCAAGAATGGGAAGGAGAGAGGAAAATCATAGTTTGAGAATGGGATGATCCTGGCTCCCAGCCCACTCCAAGGGCTGCATAAATGACAAGGTCTTTGGAATGAATGGAGTGTTGAGTGCTCTTGGATCTTTTTCTTAAGATCTTGCAATCTTATTCTGCTTACTATATTATGTATGGAACTAAATCCTGAAGAAATCTGGAAGGCTTCAGTGAAAAAGAGCTATGTTACAGTGCAAAAGGGACAGCTTTTTCACTCTTGCTGGCTTCCTTCTGTCATATGTCTCAATTAGACACACACTCCGGCAACTTTAGTTCAAGTGGATTCAGGAAAGCACACTTCCACTCATGTGTGATGGCCTTTTGCTATGAAAATATCTGTTAGCATTTTACAGTTATGACTGCATGGATGGGTAGCTCTGTGAGTTTCAGAGTTGTCAATACAAAGGTTAATGATGTGACAATAAATGAACAAAACATTTCTCTTGGAGTTCTTGGATCTGTGTAAAATGGGCATGAAAAAAACGCTAATTGTTCTGCAGTTGAGGGTAATGTCAGCATATGAGTCCACCTGGGCTCTCTTGGCAGAAACAGTCCTCATCTGACAAAGGTTGGAGTTGTATTTCCTTGTAAGAGTTCAAATTCCCCAGTGAAAGAGGAAAGGAGATGTGTGCATTTTACTAGAGGAGATCTGGTCTTTACACCGATGATCTGAGGCATTCAATGCTGTTTTACAATTGGGCTGGGATTTGTCTACAGCTATCTGAAATGGTGTCCAGCCTGGGTGAGTTGTTCAGCAGAACTCTTTGTTGTGAGAAATACCTTTGCAGAAAAATAAAGTCTCTCCTGACCTGAGGCAGGTGGGGCAACCACCTTTTGGAAGGATCTGTCTCTCAGTATTGACTCTAGAAGGATTTTCTGCAATAAGCTTTGACAAATTTCTTACCACCTGCTGTTGTAGGCCTTCTTGAAAATCGTATCAGGCATGAAAACATCTGTAGAAACCTGGGCCTATGTTACTTTCCTGATGCAATAAATGAAGCATAAGAGAGAACAAGGAATATTGGTATCCTGTGTAGAGAGCATTGTAATGCTGACTAGACTCCAGTTCACTTGGGTTTTCAACACACTTGTATAAAAATATATCTGTAGTTATTACAATATTATGACACTGCTTTAGTCAGCCGCCTTTGTTTTCTTTCCCTCTTTTCTACTTTTCATAGTGAGAGGGGAAAAATCAAAATACAGACCTATGCCCATACAGTAATGAAGCCGTTTGTGTCCCATCAAAGTGCTGTTTTCATCTTTGTGTTGAAAAGATATTTATTCTATTACTGGCTCTGACCTTACAGGCTTCTGTTTTTCTGACCACATATTTAACATAAATTACAAACCTCAGAGGGGGATATGATGGCCTGTCTATATAACTGCATTAAAAGGTGTTTCATGTTTAGAGAAAAAATATTCATTTTGTCAGACTTCAACAAAAAGGACCTTTTAAAAAGATTTGCATTTCAATACAAAAGTGGTCTTATTGGCCCTTACTCATTCTGGTGTTTACATATGCGTTTCCAGCTCCAAGAATCACAGTGGTTCCAGTTATTCCTGTGGTAGTTAAGACTTTCTTAAAAGAGCTATGATTAAGCTGAATCACCTCCAGCCATTAGAATTTCAATGGTCAAAACTCGGAATTCTGTCCAACATAGAAACTTCATGCAGGCTTTCACCCACACAAGGAATTCAAGGTTTAGGCAGCACCCTGTGTAGTCTGGAAAATGTTATGCTATTTGCTAAAGTCCACTCTGGTGAGAGCCATAGACACTTCCTCTCATGATGCTGACCTGGCTTCTGCTTATCCATCAGCCCTGGGGATGTCTTGCTTCCTCTTAACCCACAGAGGTCCAAACAGGATCACTGCTCTCAATGCCCATAACCTTTGGGATAATATTTCAACAAGGTTTTGTGTCTCACTTGCACTTGGACTATTTCACTGTATCTGCAATGTTTCCCTTGTCACTCTGTGTGGGATGATTCTGCTGGCTTGACTAAAGCTCTTTCCTAGCATACTCTGTGCCAGTGATAGGATACCAAGGGAACCTGGATCATATACTCATCCAAGCTTTCATTACTTTCTCCTAATTATGATTATAATTTATTTTTTTTAATCTGCAGAGATTATTACAATTGTATTGAGATTCTTTATCTCCTTTGTGCATACTTATCCTTTGATGATCTATGTATGGTATTAGCTACCTCTCCTCTAATTACATCTGCCTGATTCTTCAGCAAATCTTTTAAGGCAACATTAATCAACTGATTTTGGAACAGAGAGCACCTGAGGTGTCTCATGCAAACCCTCAGATTGAATTTAATTTGTGTTCTCAGAAATGAAAGGCAATTTCCCCAAGTTTTTTTCCTTTTTTAAATTTAACTTCAAAGCCTCCCAAGTATATTTTAGTTTGATAGATCTCAAAAAGAAGAACCTTTTTTATTGCCAATATATTTTGCTCTTAGATATATTCAGTTTATTCCGGTAAGTCAGAAAAGAATCACTACTCCATCAAACAACATTTAAGGACTTTGCAGTAGCCACCTGGGAATGATAAATAAGCTAGAAGCTTGTGGCAAAAGAGTGTATTTTATGTATCCATAAAGAAAAGATCTTTCTTGGTTAAAGTGTTGTGTGTTTCAATACATATTGCTGACTTTTTTTTTTTTTTCCCTTCTTTTTTTAAAAAAAAAAGAAGTTTGGGCACTTTTCTTGCAAAAATAATTTTGGACTGGAAAAGAGGCAATGTAGAGATTCACTTTACAATTTGACAGCTGTTCCTCAGAAAGTTTGTAAGAAAGGCATTACAAAGATATTACAAATTCCAAACTCAGGTGAAAAATTGCAGTTGAGTATTTCTGAATTATCACAAAATTCAAGAGATGCTGCCCCTTAAGTGTAAGTCAACTTGGATCAGCAAACTTCAGCTGACTCACCTTGGTTTACATCAGGCTGGAGAGTTTAGAGTGCAATGCACTTTGCATCAGACATTGAAAAGCAATTTGAGGATGTCTGTTGCAAGAGATTTGGAGCTGCAGCTGAATTAAGGACATACTAAACCATAACTTAAAATCATAGTCCAGGACCTCTCCCTGGCAGAGATCACACTCTTCTCTACAGAAACAAAACTTTGTTCTAGTTTGTACTCACCTTCACTTCAGTTTTGTTCCATAAACTGTGGATACCACAACTAGCTTTACTTTTCCTTGTGACAAAAGGATCTTTAATGTGCCAGGTACAAATTAGGATTAAGTTCAGACCGATGTAATCTTTGTTCCCCTTTTAAAACTTAGAAGGTCAAGTGTACCCCACTGTAGCATGTCTTCCAGAACAGCTTGTGGAGGGTTCACGAGGGTGGGCTAATGCTGTTGAGCGGTTTCTGTGGAAGGAGATGATGACGTACAAAGCCTATGAGGGCAGAGTCTTCATGTAATTTTATATTATCAGACAGGTAGAAAGGATCTTAACATATCAGTTATTATAGCCTCAATGCATGGACAATGTAGAACCATTCACTTTTTCATCTGACTAGTTCCTCCTTTGAAAAAATTACCATCCAAGTTGAAGGTTTTACAATTACAAAGCCCTTATTGCCTGTGACTGAACCAGAGGTGTCCACTGAAATGAAAGCCATGGGATGTTTTCCTTAGCTCTCCGAAACTGGCCACGGTGAAACTGTGTATAAAATACACTCATTAAAAATAAGAGAAAACAGAGTTTTTATTAGCAAATTTAGTACCAAAAGGAAAAAAGCAGAAGGGGAAAGAAATAATGGATTGTTGTATTAATGAATAAAGAATTTCCAAACTAGAACTATTGGTCATAGGCCATGACAAATATTGATATGCTTGAGCATCAGCCTAAAAATATTAAACCTGGCTTGTCTTAATTTTATCCTGACTGCACAGGAATGACAAATTCATGACTTTTCTCCATTAGGTTCAAATAATCTTAGTGAAGTACTAATTTTTCCACACTTTTGTCACACATATGCCAATGAATCTATTACCAAGACTGGCAGAATGAATCCAAGCAAATCTGCCTGACACAGCTTTACTCCACTCTTTTTTCCTTGTCTGTTTTCTTTAGTTTATTTTCTCCATTCAAGAGTCCATTAGAGCTCTAAAAATAAATATGAAGAAACACTTTTATAATGACTTCCTGGGCTTTGATGTTTACTTTTTACAGTCTACTTTCCTACTGCTAGAGGAGCACTTATGCCATGCTTTCAGTGACTTTGGTAGTCTTTTGAAACTGTAGCAGTAAAATTGTAATAGCATCTAGGAGTCTATATGGGCATTTTCTACTGGCAGCTACTTACATCCACAAAAATAGGGTGGAGAAAGAGGGTGGTCAGGAACCAAGATGGGACCTCAGCTCAGGGATCATGCACCTATGCTATTAGAAATATATTGACAGTTTCAGAAATGATTCACAGTGCCATTTGTGTATTTAATGGTCCATGAAGCTACTAGGCATGTTAGAGTGAGCAGAGATCCTGTGTGCTTCAATAGCTTTAGACTAGACTATGTTCTTTTTGAAATGACAGGAATTACTTGGTTTGGGAAAAATTAGAGAGTTCCTAACGTTTTAACAGCATTATTACAATAATTTGTGTTTGTTATGCCTTTACTGCTTTGCCTCAAGATGCATGCAGATTGTGCTGAAAATGTGGCATGAACAAACTAGGCTAAACATTGAAAGCTTCTTAAGTCTAAATCACAGCTTCTTGTTAGACATCACATGGGGGAGTCAAAAATGTTTTCCACATTCTCTGTGCACCTTTTCATATAAGAAATATGCAAATAATGTGTCACTCACATTCATATTTGCACTCTGACAAAGAAACACTTGAATTCCTGTGTGAATTTAGAGTGGTGAGTGGTTGTATTTGATTCAATGGTAACATTCAGTTATTTGCAAGCAAATGTAATATAGGACTGGCAGCAAGTTCCAGTCCTGAAAACAAAATGTTCTGGCATGTGTGTGTTCTTACTGACAGTGGTTTTGTGAAGGAAGAATTAAAAAAATACTTCATAGAAGAAGAAAAGACTTGGTGTGAGAAATCTAGAAGTGTTTCTGTGCATTAACTACTACCAGCTGACACTACTAGGTATTAGCTGAAAAAAATGAAACATTCATAGATGCTTACATGTCTTTGTATGTAGTAAAAACCAAACTTTTAAACTATGAAAAGTATTTGGTCCTCTAGAGTAGGGGAGCTCATTTTTGAGGCTTGACTTGAATTGTCTCAAACCTGAGCCAGGTGCCAAGCCCTGGGGTGCATATGCTGAAGTGTAGCCTGCTCTCAGTTCAGTGCTGTGCTTTGTCAGCTTGAAATGTGTTTACTCCAAATTCACATCTTTATGCAGAGATGTTTCATGAATTCTGCATGCCAGGTCACACCATCTATGCACATTCCCATTGTAAAATGCAATTGTGCTAAATGGTGGAGAGAAGTAGATTTTTTTGTTTAGGACTGAGTCCAAGATTGTTATTTCCACTTTTTTCTTGGTTTGTTTGGTTTTTTTTTTTCCTATTTCTTTTGTAAAAGCCAGGAAAAGAAGCCAATTTAAGCTATGTCCATATTGTGTCTCTGGCACCAGAGAAATAAATCAGTCCCAATTTACTGAGACAATATGTAAATACTACTTAACCTTTCTCACATTGATCACTTGATTGCCAATTTGGCCTCTGTGCAAGTACAGTGTGGAAGAAATGATACTTCTTTAAAACTAACATGCCACCACTATTAAGCTCTCCATATATTGAGCATTTTTCTGGTTTTAATTAGCAACTTTGATATTAAGCCAACTGGCAAATATTTATTTGATAAAGATTCTCCATTCATTAACAAAATGAGGAAAAATGAATGTATAATAGCATGTAACTGCCCCATTAAGCAACATTAGCTATCCATTTGAGAGCTAATAATGTAAAATACAATTTTCCGACCACCAGATGTTGATGAATAAACTGGTGCTGAATTGGTGGCAGTAAAGCAATAAACAGGTCAGAGGTCAATTAATTTCACCAGAAAGAAGCAACCCATTGGGAAAACGGCAGCAACACCGTGATGGATGCTTAGGGGGTGACTGATTGATGTTCTATTCAGAATTATGTGCATGGAGCTGAGATATAGGTGAAATTGATGTTTGCCTTTGTGGGGTACTGTTCTTTCTTGTTGTAGTAAAGCTAGAAGATCTCAGCCAGGTCTGGGGGCTGTGGCAGTGCTGTCTGCTCCCCAGGAAGCTGATGATGCGAAACAATAATTTTGGCTACACTAGAAGCAATGAGTCAAGAAAATCTATTCAGCTTCACTGTGACTGAGAGTCTCCTCAAGTGCTTCATCCTGTACAGGTGTTTGGATATGATTCAGGGTTGACATGAAAGCCACTGTACCTCTCCTTGGGTGCAAATCCAAAAGAAAAAAAACCAATTCTTACATATAATTCCATTGTTCAAGAGGAAAACACCTCAGTACATGCTGAGCTTTGATTTAAGATGACTTGAACAAAGGAAGATGAGAGCTATAAGATGAGGAAGCTGAGTTGGAGGATGTAGCAAGGGAGCATGAGATGAGAACTGAAAAAGTAGTCCCACATTACAAAATCACTGATTGTTTCAGTAACTTTTTGAGACTAATGCATGGTTGAGGAGGGAGTATCATGGCTTCAGCATTGTTCCTTTCATTTTGCATAATTAAGGTAATCATAAGGAGTGAGAAGAGTTTTCTGTTTCAATGTGTCTTTAAAATAGTGCTACAGAAATTAATCAACTTTTTTTAATCATCTATTTTATTCTGACCTATTACCTTTCCTTACAACACTAGCATGTAAATCTTATGAACATTGTGTTAAACTATGTTAATGTATTCCACAAATCACTCCTCAGGTTTGATGCATTATGTTGAGCAGAAATGTGATGTGACAGATAATAGAGGAGAGAACACTGGCACCTTTTTGGAGACATATTCCAACTCTAATTAAGTATAAGTCTTATGAAATAGTCTCTACAAAAATTACTCTCTGCCTTACAGTGCCCTTTATTTTCATTCCCTCTTTTCCCCTACAAAGCAGATTTAAGAGCTGAGAAAAAGTAAAGACCCATAAGAGTGCAAACTAAAGAGTTATGAGCTGGTGATATTCACTGTGCGTTACCTGGCAGATAAGAGATGTTAGTAATCCACTTTACATTTTTGTGCTGCTTATTGTCTTTGCAATATTCAGAGTTTTCTTTCTCTGGAATAAAAGATCAGTTTTTCTATCTGAATAGCTATTTCCTCCTCCTTGTGTACAATGCAAAAGCTAACACTTAAGTATAAAAGCATCTCATCAAATCTCTGCAGGATGTTCTTTGACCAAATCTCCCTTTAAAGACATTTTTTTGCAGGGCACTATCTGAATAACACCAGATATATGGCAATTTTTGGTTTTTTTTTTTTCTAAAATTAGAGTGAACAAAAAACTGTTGGAAGGGGTTGAGTAGAAAAAACTTGTGGAGTTTTCTAAGTAAAACTATGTGTGTTTTTAAAATTTGAACCTCTAAAAACTCTATATTTCCTTTTTTCTCCAAAATAAAGCTATACTTTCAGAAAATTCCACTGGGTGCATTTAGGAGAGAGAGTAGAAATACTCAGTGAAAGTTGAAGCCATTTAAAATCCAAAGAAGTTTCATTCTGAATTAATGCAGTGATCTTGCACCCAGTGCTTAGCTTTAACCATGTGGAAATCAATTCAAACCAACTAAAAATAAAAAAGCTGAACTTTTTATGATTGTAGTGATATTAATGTTAAATTTGTAAGCTATAGGTGATACTGATAAGCTTTACTCCAGCTATACTCCAAGGTACAGGTTGAGGGCATCCTAGGTACCCTGAGATGGTATTTCCAGGTTTGGGTGGCAGAGCCTGCCAGCCTGGTATTGCCCTGATCTGCCTCTGCTGCCTTTGGGTTGGAACCGAAAGCACTTGTTCCCAGTAGGTGAGGCCATGCAGCTCTCATGGGTGAGGAGGGAATCTGATGTGGCATGTGTCACAATACAGAGGTGAATGTGTGAGGATGATATGAGATGTACTGGGTTAGGTGGCATGAGGAGGGGGCACTCTGCTATGCTAACCTGTGGATTTAGGGCTGCGTGTGCTGGAGGCACTGAGCTTCTCACAGGAGATGCTCAGAGACCCCCAGTGCTGGGCTTTGTCTGTGTGTGCCCATGGCCATGTTCACCCTCTGTGTTCCTCTGCATGCTCGTGGTGAAGATTGGGTGAAGAGCCAGCAAAGGGTGAAAGTATGTGTGGAGGACTGTGTAACCATGGGATCTAGAGGACATTTAAGACTTCAGAAATCTGAATTGGAAAGCACTGTGCTGTACCTCTGGATGTGTCTGATGTTGGCCACAATTTCTATCTGATGTTGACTACAATTTCTCTTGGGAAGATCAGATGTGCAGCTGAGTGCTCATTAACACATGTGGAACAAAACATACTCAAATGATAACATCTAGTCTCAGTCCTTCTCTCTCTCTTCACTTCCCACACCCCCTTTCTAACTTTACTGAAGATAATCACTTTCAAAGTCTTGATTGAATATTGTCTTCCTTTTCTTTCCATTTCTCTCTACTGTGTTTTACAAAATCATGTACATATTTTATGATAGGGCTAATTTTATTCTCTCTTCTTTTCCCTTAAAGTAAGTACTGATAAATGTTTTTTTGTTTTTGATTCATCCTCTGTAATATCTTTTTTCCCAAGCTCAGAAAAATCCTATACTGAGACACATACACACTTTCTTTCATAGAGGAGATATATTGACTTCTTACTGTAAAGTCTGTGTTTTAATGCTCTTGTATCATTGTCCTAAGGTGAGCACCTAGATACATCTTCTTCAGACAGATGGGCTAGTTACTGTGAGTCAAACCCAATGTGGATGATCTCAAAATAAGTTCAAAAGAGTTAAGATACTGTTATTTTCAGTTCCTTTTTTTTTTACATTCACTTTTAAACATGTCTATGTGTACTTATACATGTATATACATACACATATGTGTGTATATATATATACAGAAAGGTACTCTACCTTAATTTTAGCCTGTATGTCTCAGCAGATACATATGCAAAAAAATGATATGAATAATTCACTGATGCACAGTTACAAGTGGATGTTTGTTTCTGAGAGCCTAAAAACTTGTAAATGTCAGTCCAGATCCCCTGGCTTCATCTCCTGTCAGCTTTCACACTCAGCTGGGACATACAACACGTAAACCTTTTAGAAAATTGAGCTTTCAGTTAGGGTATGTATTTTAACTGAATTGTGAGAATCTGTCTTTGCTGTCTGCTGTTTTACATGGGGGACTGCATTTACAGAGAGCCAGCAGCTCTATGCTATGCCTTGTGGTTAGTGTCTTCAGAGCTTTGAACTTCAAGCTGGGACCCGACTGCCCTGGCAGGTCACTTCTACTGTCCTGCCAATTTATATACATCAGAAGAGAGGTTTTAAAGAAATGCCTGATGCGAGCTACCTGATGGCCATGACATCTTTTGCAGTCTCCTTGAACTATAATGCTCCAAATTCAGGTTGTTCTCCTACCAAAAAAGAGAAGGGAGTGAACTCATAAAAAGTTATGTGCTTATTCTTCTCTGTCATTTTTTTTTAGTTGTTTCAAATTTCTGAAATGCAAGTTCAAAGAAAGGGTAATTACTTTCTGCAAGGGGCATTCATCTAATGGGAGAGTCATTTGCAATGAAAATATTTTAAGACCTAGGTGAAATGTTGCTAATGATTTGCTTTGTCAGGTCATTAGGTAGCTTTCAGGCTTCACTGAAGGTAGCAGGAGTTTGTTCTTAGTATGACTACCAAAGTAACATTGTCTTTGTTTCTGATTGTATCACACTTGCTTTACATAACATCAGTTTATGATCATAAACCTGTCTCTCTGTGGGGGACAAAGATGGGGGAGAAGAGGCTGGATTGCTGGAATCAGAGCCAAGCCATTGGATGTGTTAGTGCAAATGAACTCAGAGCACTCACTGTCTTCCTGGAGCTTCTCATACTTTTTCCTTGTTGCATTAATGGATTGATTTCATAGTCCAGAAATATTTAGTTTGTTTGTTCCTTCATTTTTCTTTCCTTTAAAAAAAAAATTGAAGGGGAATTTAAGATATTGTAATTCAGCAGGCTGTGACTGGTGTGTGCTCCAGGGTGCTGTTTATACCAGAATTGTTTTCCACAGGGTATAATTCTGTGTCAGACTTAGTGTGTACTGCTTGAGCCCTCTGACAGACAATTGATTTCGAGGAACACACTCTATTATAAGAATCTCAGATTTGGGCCATCTGCAAAGCACAGGATCTCCGTGCCTTTATAAAAGAGCTAGCTGCAATGAGAGAGAATCCAGGCACTTGGGAGTGACACTTTACCTGCCATTATTTGCACCTCTGCAGTTCTGCACACAGCTCAAATCTATTTAAGGCAGGAGCAGAAAGGGAAGGTATTAAAGTCTATCTGATAATATAAGAATGGCAATATAAGGAATATTCTTTTTTATATCATGTTTTTTTCCAAAGCACAGTGAAATCAGATTTCCAAACTACCCAAAACCAGCTTAAAATGTCATAATCATTTGTCACTTGACACCAGCCAGTCTACCAGTCCACCTCGACACCAGTCCAGGATCCCTGTGAGGGATCTGTGACAGGATGCTCAATGTGACCTGGATGTTTGTCTTCTGATAGTGGACTTGCACAAACAGGAAATCAAAATATTTAATCAACACCGATCCTGTTTGATGATAATCTTGCTTTTTAGCCTTGATAACTTGAAAGATCACTCGTAATATTTTTTCCTGGGAGTGGAGGGAGGAAAACATTTCTGTTTTTTTTTGTTTTTCCACCCTATTTTAATTGTTACCCAGTGTTTAAGGCTTTCTATGATAAGGGACTAAAGATGTATTAGAATTGGGAAAATATTACAGGTGAATTATAATATTAATATAGGCACAATATGGTACTAATCTTTTATAATTCTATAATCTCTACTTTCTATAGAAACATCCATCAGACTGTTAGCAACCTACATTTATGTGTTTCAGACAGTACAAAACTGCTCTTAGAAATATTTTATTGGGAAATTTTGCTTATTTGGTCTAGTTAGACAGCTTTACCTGTCATCAGTATAGTCTGTTCATGGGTGGTTGAGGCATCACTATGAAGAAATGAATGCATTTTTACAAGAGAAAATTCACACAGAAGAACATTTGGTGCAAGATAAGCAAACACTAGATTTCTTGGTGTGTTTTCTTTTATTTCCTCCTGTTTCCAAATGAACTCTCAGATCAGGGTGGGTATAATATAATTCAGTTCCTAAACTCACTCATTTAATCTTTTGTCAAAGCCATACCTTAATATCTATCTACAGCCCTAATAGAATTAAAAATAAAGAGTGTTGTCAGGTCCGGAAATGCAGTTACTTCACTTGTCATTTCTTGTTAGTCCTTTCTTTCACCCATGATCACTGAGTAGATAAAATATTTAAAAGAATGTGCTAGGTTCTATCAAACACACTTGAGATGAGC
Organism: Colius striatus; assembly: GCF_028858725.1. Lineage (NCBI taxonomy): Eukaryota > Metazoa > Chordata > Aves > Coliiformes > Coliidae > Colius > Colius striatus. The sequence goes on from NC_084761.1 coordinate 11,222,942, forward strand.
AACAGGGGCTATCAGCAGAAGTGGTTGTCAGGCAACTTCACTCTTTGCTTTCTTTTGGGACTTTAGTAAGTCAAGTGTTATGAAAGTAGGCCAGTCACACAGAAGAATCCAAGGTTTAATACATAGCATGTGTTTTCAGTAATAAAATTTAACTTGGATCCCAAGGATTACAATGACTTATTTCTGATGTGTAGTATTTCAGATCTCTGGGAAATTGGTAGAGCATAAAAATTTATGTGTGTGAGACCCAATAGAAGTGATAACTTAAAAATGGATTAATTTATGATACAGGTATATAATGCACTTATATTAACTAGATACTAGACTTGTATCTACAAACTAGCAACTTGACAATGCATAGAAGTGGGGGATAATAGTCTAAAAGGCTCTAGATAGATATAGGCAATTCAGGCTGACTTTGGGTCTGATTCCTGAGTACTTATTATTTCAATAGTACTTCAGGTGTTGACACCATCATTTCTATTTCTTCCTCTCTGAAGCATTGTGGTTTTTGGGCTTTCTTTTTTATTTTTTTTAATCAACTGGAAACTCATCCCAGCTGAATCCTGTCCATTTTTAAAGACAAACTTAAATCCCTTTTCACTCTTTTCCCCTCACCTTTCCTGAAGGTCATGTCCACCTCTACCAGACAAATTTCAGCTTGTTTTTTTTAGTGTTGTGTGAATGAAACTCATGACAGCACTGAGACACTCAAGTGAGCACAACATCCCAATCTATTGGCTGATGCTCAAATGCATGATGACAAATGTCACTCTAAGTGCAGAGGGAGAAAAGGAAATAAAGGACATGAAGTAATTAATCCAATGTCAAATTATTGGCAGGTATAAAATCTGCACCTCTTCCACCAGTTTCTTTGCCCCTGTTTCTTTCCTCAAAAAAATAAACCACCATGATACAGAGAGGTTTGTGTCCTTATCTTTCTCTCCCTCTTGGTACTTAAGCACAATTTTGGTTTCATTTTTCCTGATCTAGCTTCTTTGCAAAACAAATGTTTTCAATAATAATTTGAGATTATTAAATATTATTTTAATACAAATATGATTAAAATAATTAAAGGTAAAAACTATATTTTACATTTCCGAGCAGCATTCTGCAGATTTGAGAACTTTAGCAAGTAGATCCAGTTTAACTGTTGAGTTATCCTGCTTCCAGCATACAGATGATATCACTGGACAAAGATATTCTGCAGTTATTATAGGTACTTGCATGCTTATGACAGCAGGGCTCATCATCCCACCTTTGAATGGAAGAGTCACCTGGATGATAGATAAATTATATTCTATCTACAAATAATAATAATAGGTAATAAGAGGAGTGCTTCTAGTTCTGTTATGTCTATCAGTATGTGTCCTGCTTGCCCTAAGAACATTCTCTATTTGCCAGGATTTATTTGAATGTTGCAATTACACAATTAGCATATTTACCCTATGCACATAATTATACACAGTTACTGTAATCATGTCAATATGAGATAGTGAGAGAAAAACCTTACGTTTAATAAGTCCCAGTGAAATTCAAATGAGAAACTCAGCATTAAAGGAACATTAAGGGCTTGATACAACACCAAAATGTTTCATATTCAAATGCTACACAAGAATATGGGATTTCCAGAGAGCTGCTTAAGTATTCATCTTTCAGTGTGAATTTCCTTGACTGTTTATGGTTCATGGCAAGCTTTTCTGAGAGAATAAACTCAGATGCAGTGAGTAACAAATTTGTATGTGTATTATACAATACTTCAGGTGTATATCAGGTGTTCTGAAAGTGATTATCTTTACCACAAAGCCGTAGCATGTTTACACAAAATAGTACAGCAACTCAGACTTGTTGATTTAGTATGGGGTGAAAGAAGGAGCAAACATCCTCACTTACCCCTTTAGTCTTGAGATGGTGTAAATAAATAAGTAGCCTAGGATACTATTTAATAGCATAATTATTTTTCCTACCAACATTCATCTTCTCTTTTCTTGTTCAAAGATGAACTGCTATGGTTTTGAGTCTTTCCATTGTTTGAGGCATCCTCAGTGAACTACTAGGATGAGAGTAGATACAACATAATTGTTCTTGAAAGAACAACTATGCAAAGGAATTTATGTTAAAGATGTGGTTTGCAGCTGAATTGCCATACCTTGAGGTTATAGGTATGTTTCTTATTCAGAGGATAAGAAAGCAGGAGGGAACACTGAGAGGTCACATAGCCCCTGTCTGTGCCCCAGGGAAGGCTCAACTATTGCTAAACTGTACATGACAGCGGATTTCCAGCCTGTTCTTAAAAACCTTCAATGATGTAGTCCAAGTTTCTATAAATAATCCATTTCAGGACTTCATTAGACTTAGTATTAGAGAGATGTTCTTACTGTCTAACTTAATTCTATCTTGTTGCTATTTAAACTTGACGTTTCATGTCCTTACTTTTTTGTAGCTACCTTGAAGACTTTTATCATGTCTCCCTTGAGGCTAAAAGGTAGAAAGCTAACAGCAGCAGCTTGAGGGGAGCTGGGAACCACTGCCTGCTTCTTGTTTTTCCTCCTCCTCCTCCTTTCAGTTGCCTCTTCTCTCGAGTGGCTGCTTATATGTCATGTTGTGAATCAATAGGATTTATAGAGAGGGGTAAAAAGGCCTATTTTGGGCACTTAAGCTGCTTACTACAACTCTGAATGAGTAGAAATGCAAGTGAAAGTGCAAAATATTGGTTCTTCCAATATTTCATTTTGAAGATGGGCAAGGCAAGCTCCTCTGTCACAGAGGAAACGCACTGAGAAGAGGAAAGTACTCCATGAGTCATTCCCAGCAAAGGGGCTGAATCTCAATGGTGTAGTCAGATTACTGTCACTCGGTGTTATGGGAATATATCTAAGGTGAAGAAGAATATAAGAATCTCCCTTAAAAATGCTTCCTAGATGTGACTTGCATCAACAAACATATGCCAAGTGAAAAGTGATTGCACCCCCAAAAAATTTCATCTCCCACAATTCACACGTGTCTATAGATTTAAAATTCCCCTTAAATGGATACTGATTTCCTTGCAGTGGGGCATAGCTGTAACTAACTTTTACAAGATTTATGTGATTTACATCATATTCTACATAGCAGAGATACCTGACATAAGTTGTTGAGAGATCTCCTGGGTGTTGAAAGCAGCGTATGGGATGCTGTAGGCGATCACGGAAGTTTTATGAGTGACTGCTTTTTGTTAATGCACTGATTAGTAGAAAGCAGCCAGCTCTTTCAAAATCTTCCTTTAGGGATTTGTATTTTTACAGTAGAAATGTTAAACTGAATTCCATGTTGTGTATCCAAAACAAGCTGGCTCGTATGTGTAAGACATACTGTGCCAGCCTTTTCTTACCACAGACTAATCAGTCTCCCATCAGGAGAGACCATTGCAAAATAACACAGCCCTGACTACTTCTTTTTAATAGCTTATGACTTTTCTCCAAAGCATAGTTGCATCTAGAAGCTATTACCAAACAAGATGGTACAACCTGGTACCAGCCATCGGTTCAGCATACAGAAACATAGTCATTAAATGAGAAACAGTAGTTTTGTAACTTTAATTGCTAATTAAAAAGTATACTTTGTGTTCTGTGACCTTGAGGCTAGAAATTCAAGAGCTAAAACGTGGCCTGCATTTGACAAATACTGTTCTGATGTGACCTATATTTCACACATATCATTTTAATTGGTTGCTAGCACTTACAGCAGCAAAAAGTATTTCTTTTTCCTGATTCTGAGTCATTGACTGCTGTCTATTACATCATTAATTTGTGGGTAGCTGTGTTGTATTGTTTGTGATGGGGAAATTTAGATGCCTAGAATTGTATTGGTTTTCCCTTGAATATTTTGGACAGCTAAAATTTTTGTAGGTTTAGAATAGCTAATTCACATAAAATTATAGATATTATAAAGAGACTAATTCTCATAAATGCCAAACTCTGAAAAAAATGAAGGACCTTAACTGTGGTCAAAGCATGTAAGACTTAGGCTTTACTGTTCCAAATGTATTTTGTAGGCTGAGGTAGGACAGGACTGCTGAAGACCGCTCCCATTCCTTTAACGTCTACAAAAGCAGACATGTATTCTGACTTTGATGTGTACCTAGACAATAGATAATTTTTTATTTATGCTCAATATTTGGCTTGAGGTAAAGGCTTCATCATTGTGAAAAATGCCAGATCTGTTTTAAGTGATAGAAAAGGAACTTTATGCTTTCAAAAAGGAGCCTATCACTTTAGAGAAGAGGATGTGTTGTGATACCACAGTTTTCAGGTTACCTTGATGATCCGTGCAAATTTGCACTACAGTTTAAACCACTAAGAGATTTAGTTTATATTTTATTTCATTTTCCTTTATTACACTGTTCTTAACCACTAGTTTTCCTTTTTTCCCCCAATTTTCCTCCCCGTCACACAAGGGCTGGAGGAAGGAGTGACGGAGTTGCTGTGTGCTGCTTAGTTGCTGGCTGGGGTTAAACTATGACAGAAAGACAAGAAGTTATCAAGAAATTGCTGTAGAGCAGGTGGGTATTTTTCATTAGATTACCCAGCACGCTGAGCATGAACAGCAGCTGCTTAGGGAAGAGCTCTAAAAATGTATTCTTGCATGTCTTCTGGAAGAGACTTTGAAGCAGAGAGGGAGTGCATGTGGTTGGTTCAGCAGCCAAGCAGAAAAAAAATATTTGAAATCTCACTATTCTGTTTACTAATTACCTTTGGGAACCCAGGAGAAGTGATACTTTTACAAAGTAATCAGCAAAAAAGTTCTGTGATCTCACCCAGTTTTGCTGAGTTAATCCAATCCTGGGATAAGGTGGTTTTCAGTTCATATTTCTTAGATTTCCTGTAGGAAGAGAAAAAAAAAAAGTCTGAAATGCCCCTTGAATGGAATTTCTGATTTTCAATATTTCCCCATCATCACAAGATTTGGGACCTTCTTCTGCAGCAGCTTTCTTGTCAGGACACTCAGCAGTGAAGCTAACCTTGGAGCATGGTGTAACTGCATGTTTTCTATACCAACCATAGAAAGGAAATAGAAAATCCTTTAGATAAAATTTTTGCTTTGCTTGAATTTTAAAGGGGCAAAACTCTCAATATAGTTGATTTGAGAACATTTTCTTGCAGATCCAGGTAACTTCAATTCCTGAGTTTCTGTTGATTGCAAGATGAAAGGTCAGAATGAGCAAAAAAAGTGAATTTTTAAGAAGTAGCTTCTGGGAAAGATAAGACTGTCTTCCTCCCTTTATACTTATCATGTAGTTTAATGTCCACATAAAGTGTCCTTAAAATATTCCCTTTCACTCCTCTGTTTCTAGGGAAACAGAGTTTCTGGTTTCTGGGAAACCAGTTTGAGATTTTTCTCAGTAAAAGGAGGTGAATCCCTTCTACTCCCTGCAGCTCACTTTTCCCATGTGTAAAGGCAGGTTAACTATATTTATTTGACAAAGACCATGTTATTATCCCAAATGCTTGGAGACTGAAACATCTTACCCAGCTATATTTTCACCATTACTACCAGTAATGCTAAAAAAAGAAAGGGAGGAGTAAAAAGGCAGCCAGCATTCACCTTCAGCAGTGCTTCATGCCTGACTCTTCATGCCTTCTCATTTACAAGCGCAAGAAATAAGGGATGGTGTGTCCAGGATCCTCATCTTTGGGACTCTGGACTTCAACTGCCAACAGGACTTAATGGCTTTCTGCATTACAGGCCAGACCAAAAGACATGAGAATTGACCTGACAACTTTTTGGGTTTTTTAAAGAAGAAATTCTCATAGAAAAGGAGAGAGCAGCAGTTTGCTTTCCTTGCCATTCTGAGTGGGGAGGTTGGAACTGGGGATTTAAAACTAGAGAAAGAAATAGCTTCTGTGTTACGGCCAGATTAAACTTGAATTTGAAGAGCTGATGAAATATTTCTATTCTAGGTGCAGATTTTGGGGATTTATGTAAAAATTATTCTGAAACATCTTTAAGAGAGTCCCATATGCACTAGGAAAACTCTTCTGGGTAATATTGATAGGTTGCTTATCCATTTCCTCTGAAAGTTGAATTCACTTGGTAGAAAAGTCTCTTTAGTCGGTTTTTCTGCTGAGCCATGTTGTGTTGTCAGTTGGGAAAGGCCATGGTTTTACAGACCACATTAAAAGTCCAGCATGAGAGAAGGCAATGTACTTCGAAAAACAGTTGTGAAAGAGCTGCTCTTCTGAATGTTTGTTTATACTGTGTTGTTGATTACACACTTTTCTGTTCCATGCAAGAAAGAACACTAGAAAACAAATGAGAGGTTTGGAACTGCTACAAATGTTTTCATCAAAAAGACATTTTCAATTACAAAACCATTTTCCCCAATATTTGGAAAACCAATTTTGATTATATTTCTTTTTGTTAAAAAAAAACCCCAAGGGATTAAGTGCTTTGATTGTGTCAAAAGACTATTTCAATTTCTGTGGTAGGAGCACTTTTTAAAATTACAAATCAACCTTTAACAATGAAGTACAAACGTAAGTATATTCTTATGAGATGAAAACCATCTCACGAGATATTGATGGATCTCAAACCAAATGAGGGGGAAAAAAATCCCAGAAAATGATTGAATTACTAACATTGTCATCATAGCCACTAGTAAACATATGGTGATGGTTTTCAAGGACTAAAAATCGCAGAGTCACAGAATCTTAAGGGTTGGAAGGGACTTTGAAAGATCATCTAGTCCAATCCAGCTGCCAAAGCAGGTTCATGTAGAGGTAGGTTACACGGGAATCCATCCAAAATCTTTTGGTTTGAACTTACTGACATTGGCTGATCTGGCATAAATACTGTGCGTACAGAAGGGCTGTTGCTCTCAGACAGAGCCTTAGGCTGCTGTGTAGCTTATAAGCATGAGGGATATGTTGGACATACTTGTTTCAAAAGTGTCTCCTTCCACATTTCTTTTGACCAAATGCATTTTTGATGCACAAGAAAAAATGCAGTAATTCAATGTGCTAAATTCTCAAGTCAGTGATTTCTGTGTAACATCCATTGTATTAAGGTGAGCAGGAGAAGAAATTGAATCTCTATGGTATATGGCATAAAGAAAAGAGAGTGCTTTGTTGCTGCCTATATCTCAGACTTTCCATTTGCTGCCCTGCAGGCCTGCTCCTCATTTGTCTTGCAGCCCAGGTCAGGGCTGTTGAGTCCCATGGCTGCAATCTTTGCCATGCTCTGAGCTGCGGCAGCCTGAGGCTCACAGCTGTGCCCGGCTGCCTTCCTGCCTTCGCCCTCAGCATCTCTCTGTTTATTCTGTGCCTCAGTGTCACAGAGGGTGCATCCTACCATACACATGTGCTTCAGTTTTGTGGAACAGATGCTGCCTGACTCTGGCTTTCTGAATTTTGTTTAAATTTTGCATAAGAGGGATCTCCTCTGAAGTTTTGTTTTCTTCTTGCAGTCAGTTTTTCCTGTGATGTTGTATACTGCACACTGAGACTTTTCCTTCCAGCGTTGCAGACCTGCTGATTAGTGCAATTTACTTGTTTTTAATACAGACTATGCCTCCTTCCTCATCCTCCCTCTACCCATGACAGTTTTGCCTGGGGAAGCAACTAGAGTCCTCTGTGTGCTGGGAGGTTTCACTTGAAACAGTGTGAAGCTCTTAAATCTGCCGGCAGCTGTGATAATTTTTCTTTGCAGCTTGTTTTCTGGATACAGCCTTTCTGTCATGCCTTTGTTTGAGAAAGAGGATCTGTGACTTTCTCGTGATAAAAGTCTCATTGCTACAAAATCTTCCCAAGAGCATCAATAGGGAGTGGCTGTGTAGGAGTTGCAGCTGGATGCAGATAAGATGAAAGCTTGTCTATGCAACCAAGCTGTATCTTTGCTCTCCTTTCAAGAGACATGCAAGATCCCTGCTGCCCACTGCACCAGAGATGATGTGCCCTCTGAATCTGAACAATATAAAAACATTGCCTCTGCTTCCTCAGGCTTGATTTGGGGAAGGCTGTGAACCAGCAACTTCTATGTGTCTCCCAGCTGTGTTTTTTGCTTCCACAAATGAGCTTTTATGTGTCACGTGTAATGCAGCGAGTTCTTACTCATTTCAGTAGCCAGTAGTCCTGTTTGCAATGGCTATTTAGCAATTGGGACTCTCAGAAAAGTTTAGCTCAAAGTCCTGATAATGCTTTTTAAGGATATTTTCAAAAAATGGTCAAAAGTTCCTGAGGAATTTAAACCTCATAAGAGCTGCAACAGGAAATAAGACCTTTTACCTCAATGTGGGCCATGCTGTTCCAGAGACAATCTACTCTTTCAGTGTCCTTATGAACAGAGACATCTATCCAAAAGAAAAGAAATTTGATTTCTTCTAGGAATAATCCTGTCAGTTCATTGTCTTGATTTGCACAGAAAATGCCAGATTTGCACAGAAAGTCTCAAAATTGCAGAGTGCTAATACTTTTAAATGTTTTAGGGAAAAAATCTCACCCTTTATTTTCTGTATCTCACTGACTTGACTGGAAATCTGTATTTCAATAAACAGCTGAGGCCAGAGTTATGAGGTAATCTGAGTTTGTACTTTTCTGCCCTTCAGAGGCTGTACATAAATGATCCACTTATCAGTCTAATCTGACCCATACTAAACTAGCCATGTTAGTCTCATCCCCTCAGTTTAAATATGAGTGGATGCTTATTCATTTCTTAGTGTAGTTTTGCTTTAAAATGATTCATATTCCGTTTCATCATTTTAATTGCACTTCATACCAACTTGGCAGAGGCCTGAAGGACCTTTCCTCTCTCCAGCTTGTCACTCCAGATGGCTTTGCATTTCCACAGTAGTTGAAATGCTCTGGTTGTGGCAATGCAGTTGCATGCATTTACTAATCTGCTTTGCCAATCTCCTGGACCCTTGTAGGATGCTTCTGTGCACCACATTTGAAGAGTCTGCATTTAAATTGGCTTTTGAAATTCATGTTTCATATTCCTATTTTAATTACTGTCCCTGCTGCTCTCACAGTTAGTTATTATACTCTGCTGGAATATTTAGGGACTATTCAGGCTACTTGTGATTTTGGTCATAAATTTAGATTTGATATTACTGCTATTATACCAAGATCTAAACACCTAGTTAGTGTCTTCATGTATTTTTTTGAGTAACACAAAACATCTGTAGTAAAAATAGCAAAAGGGTACTATCTCTGTTTTACTGGTGGTGAAGAGAATCTCTGAAAGATTAACTGATTTACCTTGAGACTGTGGCAGAATATGAGACCTCCATTCTTTGTGGCTTATATGAATTCAGCCTCATAAATTCATGAAACCTTGTGGGATCAGACCCACAGCAGCAGCTTGGAGAACTGATCTGATGCCCAAAAGTCAGTAAAATGAGATTCCTCTCAAGCACAATTTCACTAAAACAGTGGGAAAATGTTTCTGACTATTAATTTACTTTTCAGCTACACAAATATATTAGAGTCAGAAACCCTATGAAATATTGTGCCATTTGCAACTGAATCGGAGTTTGGACAGTGTCTGGGTCAGCCAGGACAGTTGTACTGAGCACATTGAGCCTGTGTATTTCAGAAACTCCCCTTTAGGCAGTTACTGGGTGGTAAACATGCTTCATATTTGTAAAGTGTTCTTTTTCTGAAAAACAGTTCTGTTACACTGAAATATATTTACTTGAAATTATGGTCCTATTGTGTTACTCTGAGTCTGCCTTTGAGTAATCCTCTGGCTTTTGCCTCAGGTCTTGGTGTATGACAAGTGGAACCATGCTGTGACACTGGTGGCCTCAATTTACTACCCTGATTTTGTAGTTCACAGAGTAAAGATAGCAAATTGATTCATGCTTGAATTAGTGGTTTCTGCACCTCGGCAGATAACATCTCATTCCACTTTCAGGACCAGATGCCTTTTTCTGTTTGCCTGGCCCATAGAAAGAGTTTAGCACTGCATGCAGTGATGTGTACATTGAAGATACTCTGATTTATCTGAGATTGTTTTGTTTAACATATTGCATAGGCCTGTGAAAAGAGAGGAAAGCACTCTTGAATTTGTGTTTCTGCAGGCGAGGTCTTGCACAAACGGTATTGACAGCTTGTGAAGATGACGGAGACCTGGTCTGTGGTGTAAGCACATCTAGTGGGCTGTCTGTCTTTTTGGCTGAGACTTACAGCTCCTGGCAGCAGCACAAGAGACATAACTGAGAAAGTGGATGTTGCTGAGAAGCTGTAATAAAGAGGAGACTTTAGTGGTTGAATTTTTCAGTTACACTTAACACTGATTTTTGGTTGTTATGCTGTTTAGAAGAGGAAAATATGGGGCATTGTGTTTTCATGTTCCTTGTGTAGAAGCTGTGTGGGACCAGTTGGGATCAGCTGTTATGCTTTGCAGTGATTCATGGTGCAAAAAAAGAGTATGTTTAGAAATCAGAAGGTAGTAAGGAGACTTGTAGTCTTCAGCAGGGCTGAGAAACTGCTTGGCTACCTGGTCCTGTCTTTTTGTAGGTCCTTACTAATTCATTATGAGTTCACATTTAGTGCTAGAATGAATTATTCACCACTAAACTCAGAGGAAGAACTTTCAGCTTCAAGTGTAGGCTGTTTTTCTCTAGCCCTCATAATAAGAGGAAGCAGCAGTTAGATAGTTAGAGATGTTCTAGGAGTTCTTAGTTGAATTCAATTATAATTAACCTGGGGCCAGAGGAAAGGAAATCTGAACATCTCTGAGAAAGCATAAGCATGGTAGTGATTTCAGACCTTTTTTTTTTTAATCCCTTGTTTGTATTGAATAGAAATTTAAGAGGATTTTAATCTTTATGTATCAAATGATTGCAAGTAGGGGTTATTTATTACTGTAGTTGCATTTTTTTTTCAGCATATTTCCTTGATAACAGATCCATTTGCGTTGGCAGGCTCCAAAATCCTCATTCCTCATAACTCTATTCCTCTGACAGGTGAACCTGTGAGAAGACTGCAAGTGTGTTAAGCTAAATGCCTATCGAAAAGAGAAGAGTTTTAGCTAGCTAGTTCCAAACTTCTCTTGTTGCAATGTCTAGCAATGCCATTACTATTGGATCTAGCGTGGTGGCTTAGCCTAACCCTTCAGTTATGCACTTAGAAAGTCACAGCCTGTCAGAATAGCATTAGTGTCATTTCCAGCACTTCGCCTACCCGCTGCCACCTCAGATCATGCTTGAAATATTAACTCACGTGCTCTCTTGTAGCGATAAAGGGAGGATGATCAGCTACTTGTCAATCAGCCTTTCAATCTGAGCTTCGAGCTTGCTCCTAAATGATACTACCATTAGCTAAAACAAAGTGGGTGGTTTTTCTCATATTTCTCATGTATTTTCAAATCAGAGAGAAATCCAAGATGACATAGCCATGCTCTGAGCTTAGAGATGCTGCAGACTAGATTGTAGAAAGCCTTCTTCAGGTTTGGGTGGGTGGCTGCTCACCAGTCTCTGTCATGGTTCTCAACATTTAATGTGCACATATTCACAGTTAGGAATTGACATCCACAATGAATGTTGCCATAGAAGAGGACACATCTCCATGTAATTAAGCCCTCAATATTTCTCAGCATTCCTATTAATTACTAAGGGCAGAGACTTTGTCTCTAGAAGATCATCATGTTTAAATTTGCATTTTCTCACCAGGAGGAAAGTTGGCAATGAGGGAGCAGTTCACTCTTTCAAGACACCTATTGTCAGAGAGAAATTTTTCGTAACTCCAGTAAAACATAAAAAGCACTCAAACTTCAGTCAAGATATAATTTGTGGAATATTTCTTCCCTTCTGAGAGAAAGGGAAGTAAATTAATTTTATAATTATATCCCTGAGGGAAAGATAAGGATACCAGGCTTACTGGTTACAAGAAAATCTCTTAGCTACTTGGGCAGTTAAAAGGAGCATTAGAGTAGTTGTAATAAAAGTAGTTGTAAACGTCTTTGTCAGATGCTTCTGTCTAACTTTTAGCTAAAAAAATTAAGGTATTAAGGAAATCTTCTAAGCAGTACATACAATAATATAGCATTAAAGCCTGGGAAAGGATGCAGATAACTTTGCTTTGTCAGGGCTTGTGCTTTTGTAGGTATTCTCCAAATTAAACCACAATGTACAACTGACCACTCCACTTGGAGCCAAGATGTCAGAGCATGTCCTACGATACCTAGTGCACTTGGTTTAGAAATTTTCACCTAAGTGAAAACAGTAACTCTCCTGATCTTTCCAGACTAATTGACACTGTGATTACAGAATAAATTAAGGCGTATTAGAGAGACATCTCCTGTTCTATCTGCTTCATTTTACGGTTATTTAGAAGCAAATTACGGAACAGCTACCATAGTCACAGCCTTAAGAAATAAGGACAGTAGCAAATCTTGTGAGCTAAAATCCAGTACTGCTACATGCATGAAATCCCAGATAAATATGACAGCATGTGACATCTAAGATATAGTTTGACTTACCAATGAGGGACAAAGCTGAGATAAGACATCCTGCCTCTGGAGGGAAAAAAAAATGAGAAAGATGCACCGTAGAAATCATTTTGATTTTTGAAAGACATCACAACACCTCAAAATGATTGTACTCTGGTTATAACATTAAAAGCAAGGAAAAACTCCTGGAAAACTGTATTTGCAGGATTTCCATTTAACTATTTGCAGGCAGGTGAGTGAATAAAACACAGGAATTGTCCAAAGCACTGACTCTCAGCACATACAGTTCACTGTTGTTGTCCATGTAGTTTATAGGACTGGATAGACTATATCCACAACTTTTCCCCTCTGAGACTCCCTGTTTTAATTCAGCACCTTATTAATAATTGTTTTCTCTCCCTCTTAACCCCATTTCAGTAAATGCCATCCAAAAAAACTTACTGCACAGAGCAGGCAAAGAAATACATAGGAGAATGTGAGGCTGCTAGTCTTTCTGGATTAGCAACAGAGTTAGATCTGTCACTTGTGTTCACCTCCATTCTGCTCAGTATGTGACCACAGGAGACCAGGGCAGTTGAGATCTGGCCTCTTTGCCTCTCTGATTCTGTACATAAAGTACTTGTTCATTATAAAAATGCCAAAAGTTGTAACACTATATTCTCATGGATATGGCTACAAAACAACCCAAAAAATTAAAGCCAAAGAAAAGACAGTTGACAAAGTGACTGACATTCCAGTGTTAAAACTGGTGTGTCACATTGATGTATATAGGAATGATCTGACTCCACTGCAACCTTGAAGAGGCCTCAGTGACCTTGCTGAAGATTCTGGAGTAGGGTCAGTCTGAGCACAGCCAGCCTGATACCTGTGAATACTGCTCAAAAAGCCAAATTAGCGTGCACTTTCGCATGATCTGTCTTTTGCTGCCTGGGCATTTTCACACAGTGCTTGGAGCTCTGATTAAGGCAGTCAACCATAAATCACTAAGGCACATATCAATGAAGCCCTTACGATGCCACTGGGGATAGAGGAATCATATCCTCTTATTGCTTTAATCGCGAGGCTGGAGCCCATTAAAAATCCATTTAAATCTATGAACTGGTGCTAGTTTTAAACTGGTAATTTATGTCCAGTGAATAGTAGCAACATTTTTTTTCCCCCTGTATCTGAACTATTGCCAAAAGCTGCTCTAACTAACCTATGTTGTTCATGTTCAGGCTTGTACAATATAATCTCCTGCACTTTCTTGAGTATGTATCAGCAGGAAGCAGTAATGGGTATTGTCTAAATCTAAGTGTCTTACATAAATGTTGCAAATCGAAATGAAAAGACTGGAATAACTCACCATCTGCACGTGAAATGATTCCAAAGAGGGAATTGATCAGTGGATTTTCTGCCATCATCTTTCAAACTGTGTTCTGGAAGGACTCAGTAGAAACTCAGTAGTATGTACCTGATACCATATATCCTACTTTTAAGTGACAAAGATGAGATTCCACAAAGGGATTTGGTCAAAATGGTGCAGAATTGATACATATTGTGCTGTTAATAAACAGCACAGAAGAGAAAAAGCAACAGCAATGGCACAGCTGGCACCTATATTACTATGTTTACAAGCAAACAATGTAGAAGCTAAGACAACTTGGGCAGATGTATCCTGAGGCTGGGATGGTTCTGGCAGCTTCTGGGTGGCAGAGTTTGGGCAGGGTCATGACCCATTTAAAGCATTCTGACTTTTTCCCTCTGTATTGTAAAAAGCCTCTAACTGCTTTATGGCAGTTTCCATTTCAGTTTTCTTGCAGAAATGGACCTTGAATCACAGAGGTCAAAGTCTTTTCATTTACTCAAAGTATTAAAAAAATCTGGAATTTAAAGCAAAGAGAAGCAAGCCCTTTTGTTCCCATTGACTATTTTCCACTCTGAAATGATGTTTGAATGTCCTGAGGACTGCAGGTAGTTCAGTTATCACATACAGCTGTCATTGCTGGGACTTTTCAAACCTCCATCTCTAGTCATTATAATTCCTTTATCCTCCTACCCCTCTGCTCCAGAGGTCCACTACCCACCTCCTCACAGTGTGACAGGCTGAGCTGCCAATGAAAAGCCAGTGTACCTACAGCGAGTGCCACAGGGGCATGCCAGGGCAGCGAGGATGGTTACCTATTCACAAGGCATCTATCTCCAGCTATTTTGTCCATCTGTTTAGGTTTCTTATTACTATTAGCAGGTGAGCACCTTGCCCTGGAGGGCTACAAAAGCAGAAAGGAAACTGGCACTAGAGGGACGATGAGATAAGCATAATATTGGATGTAAATGTGTGGGTCACAGTTGGAGATCCATATAGGGAAGAAGGAGCAAATGTTGAACTCTGTGGTGAGGACTATTTTCCCCTGTATTGAGAAATGTTTATCAGAGTGCAATGAGGCTGGCCTGATCAGCCAGAGATACACAAAAGAAACCAACTAACACAGGCAAAGGCTCAAATGTTCCTTAGCTCAAGTGCTGGTCGTTTGTTTTCTTTAAAAGTAAAACTGATTAATTCATACTGGAAATCTACCAAACTATTTGCTCTTACTTCTGATAGCAGCAGCCACAGAGGTAACCAGAAATCTCTAGATAGTACAGGTGTTTGCTAGCACGAGCAGCTGTTATTATTATGAAAAAAAAAGCCTCCCTTCAGTTTCAGCTTCATAACCCAGATGATAAGTTCTGAAATGTGTTTTAAAAAAAAATCTCTAACAGATGCTTCATCAGAACCTGTCTCTTTACTTGTCTTTGCAGCTGTTTTGCTCCTTCTGGGCTTTGGCATGGGATAGGTGTTGTGGGGGCTGTGTTCTGCATGTCCTTTTTCTGACTCACCTTCCATTCAGAAGCCAGTTTCTTTTTTTCTCTAATTTTTTGCTCATTAGTGCAAAAGAAGCAACTGTGCTGCTGCCTTAGCTGATGCCTCAGCTAGACAAAGGAGAACAGCTTCCTTAGGCAAATGGGACATGTTTCATTTTGTACTAGGTGCTCACTTGGGACAAAGAGTAAACTACAAAACCAATTAATTTTCCACATCCTAATGTTTTTATTAGTTTTCTCATATGAAGGTTCTCCTTTGAAGCAGCAAGGTTCATTGACTGGCATCCAGATAATGCCTTAAAAGCCAAAATTATACTTATGTCAGCAGCATTAGAGAATGTTAAAGTTGTAGATACAAGCAATCGAAACTAATCTAGGAAGCTTCTGTTTGATTCAAACAGCTTATAGCTGGCTATCACTGAAGTTTGCACTTGACAACTGCAGAAGTATACCCTTTAGATTGTTCCTGTACAAAGTCTTGCAGCAGTTCAGAAGTGAGGAGCAGGGCCCCATGTGTACAACTGAGTAGAGAGAGCCAGAAGCATTTTGAAATTATTCAGCACAAGTTATGTTCTGTTCTTACTGTTTTTCTTTTTAGTGCTAGAAACCAGTGCTGATGTCATTCTTGTGTTAGTTGCTTGGTTTAGTGAGAATAAAGGATAGCTAAATTGGGACCCTGCAAAATGCAATACCCAGATGGCTGAAAAGACAACTGAACAAGGTGCTGAAATGAGAGGCTTTTGTCTTGGTTTTGAAAAAGAAATCAAATGGATCAAGCAGCATACAAGTAATACATGTGATCATAAACAGAAGTCAAGCGCATTTTGAGCCTGAATTTTGCAGTTCTTTGCACTAAATCCAGAAACCAGTGTTGCTATACTTATTCGTCTTTAAAAATGGAAGCAGAACCAAAACCAAGGCAAGGCAAAGAGAATCAGACCTCAAAGGAGTCAGAGCTGGTGAAGTGCACCTCACTTTCAGCCTCTGTCTAGGTCAGGTGGTATAAGAGACAACCGTCCTTACAGTGGTCCGTTGCAGGGGCTTCCTAGCCAGAGGTTCAAGTGTCAAGGAACATCCCAGGTTTTGTTTCTATCCTAGATCCTGGATATTTCACTGAATGCATTTCAACTCCTTGTCATCACAATGTTATTGCTGCAGAATGACAGCCAGCTAAGCCAGTGAGTCAACCTGGATCTTGCTGTAGGAGATAGTACAACAGAGACAAGAGCAGTGGCTACAATTTGGAGGACCACTAATGTAATACTTATAAAGTAATTACACAGGCACGGTAAGCCAGGTATGGCTGCTTTTAGAAATGCCCCAGGAGGAAATGGAGAGGGAATTATTCTAACATATGGCAATTTATCAGTTGCTAACACCAGAAAGACTTTGTTAAAAGATTCCCCTAGGGTTCTCTATGACAATGTCGTGGATTTACGACTGGTGATGAACATCTCTCTGAATAGTGCAAAATGAAGTAAAGGATTACAGGCTTCTGGGTACTCTGTGATCTGGGATACAGGTGAAACAATTTCCACCATGGCTAGTGTCTTGTCACAGAAGGCAAACTGATTGCTGGTTGTCTGTGTGATTGGCAAGGTATAATCTTATTTGTTAAGATTGTTTCACATAGGAGCTAAAGGAAGAGTTGGTAGCTAAAGAATCCAGAAGAAACTTGCTTACTTTATCCTAGAAGACACTTTTTTATCTGATGTTCTCTATTCTTCCAGTAGTACTGGTTATGTCAGACACAGAAATATAACACATAGGTTCTAAAATTAACAATACTGTGTTGTAAAACCCTCTTTTAAAAAATGGTGAATGGTGGGAGTTGCTCATGAATAAAACTGAAAAAGAAAGAGTAAGGCATCATGGAAATGTTGGCAGAAGTGCTTTTTCAAACCTGAAAATGTGGAAATTTGTTGACAAGCAATATAGATTGCTTTAGGTAGGGCAGCGATCATATATGGATTAAGGCTTTTTCTTCCTGTGAAAAACGCAAGACAGGAGGTACTACGAGTGTTTTCAGCCTGGTGGGTTTACATGGAGAGGTGGGTTTTGTTTGGGTTACTCTGTAGGACAGGGAAGGGAGATGTCCTCAGGCTAATCCAGGAGGACATGAGGTGTTATATCAAAGCCTGTTTTTCCTTCAAAAGGACCATGGAAATGTGGGTAAAGGTCTGACACTCTGATGCCCACCTGTGCTGGGAGAGCAGGTTTGCTGATTGCTCTATAACTTGAGCAATCTTCCTTGCTCACTGCAAGGATACTTTAACTTCTTTTTTCTCATTGCTTGAGCAAACAGTTTCTTTGTTGGGATTGTCTTTGTGTGTGCTGGAGCTGGTGAATGGATGTGATATGACAGTATAGGTACAATTGCAGAAAAAACAGGAAGAATGGCACTGTTTTTTTTTTCAGGATACTCCATCCTATTCCAATATTCCTTTGGCATGTTGATGTATTAATGCCTCACATGCTGCAGCAACTGACTTTTTGATATAGAAGTTTAGCTAGAGCAAGCATTATATACAGTGCCAGCAGGATTTTGGAGAAGGTGCACAGAAGAGGAGAAACTTTCTTTTTCTTAAAAAAAAAACCAGTAAATTCCATCATGGGAAGTTATATAACAACTGGCCCATCAAAGTAGCTGTAAGAGTTAGTTTCCAGATACCATCTGATAGTGATGAAAACATTCAGAGTGTGACATTCATCTGTGTCCTGAGCAGTCATGTTGTGGAAGAGAGGACAAGCTCATCCAACCAAGGATTTCACACCTTTTAGCAGGTTTCTTTGCATCAGATACATGAGACATTTCATGAACTTTCTGTAAAGGTGGATATTTCTGGCCTTTGAGTATGTTGTCAATAGGGGATTGAAGAACCTCAGTCTCTGGTTGTCCATGTGCAAACAAGCATAGGGAGAGCAGGAGAATTTAATTTGGGCCAGTGTTTCTAAGCCTTTATGGCTGTGCTCTTTGCTGTTGATCAGGTTTTTCTCCTATTTTATTTAGACTTGACCATAATGAATGAAACTAATTAGACTTGGTTATGTTGATAACACCACTGCAAGAACCCAAAGCTGAGCCCTCCTTGTCTCTGTCAAAGAAAATAAATATTTTGATTCTTCCATAACCTCATTGCTCTGTTTAGCAACACCAAACTTACATTATGCTGAAACTTATGCACATAATTAGAGCTTTGGGAATTTAAAGGTGTGTTATCCATAATTAGGATGAAGATTTTCAACAGTAAGGATTTGCTTTTTATGGTTTTCTGCATTCTTAATAAAAAAGAACCAAACACTAAGTATAAAGAATTGACCCCAGATCTAGAAAGAATTCTCTGGAAGCTGTCTCTACCTCATGTCAGTAAGGCTTTCACGCTGGCATTTCTAATCTTCCTTAAATTGAAAGTCATACAACTGCTTCAGTTTCTCTGACAAAAAAGGAGATACCAAAAGAGATAGATTCCAGGTAAAACAGTGATAGCTCTTCCAGTAAATACCTCACTCCACAAGTCATTGCAGTGGGATCAGGGCTATATCTTCTAGAGAAGAGTAATATCCCCATTAAAAGGGAACTCTAAGCTGTACTTATGCATGTTTAGCTATGTTTAATTTCTGTCACGCTCAAGTGAACTGATTTTGGGGGTAACAGTTACATGATCTTTGTTGTGTAATAGGTTAAGGGAAATGTTGTGAAAGGTTTTGCTCTCACACTGTACAGCATATCTTACTGCCTTTTGGGATATTAATTGGCTTTCTTTAGGTCTCTGGCAGCAATAGAGATCCTACCTTGGCTTTAGGTAATTGCCATAGAACATGGTGAAACATGTCCAGACCTGAACAGACAGCTATCTTCATTCCACCATATTGTCTTGCACAGGAACGTACCTGCAACTGAGTCTTCAGAGAGTAGTGTAGGGTAAAGGGACCTGGAGGTGCTGGTGGACAGCAGGATGAGCATGAGCCAGCAATGTGCCCTTGTGGCCAAGAAGGCTAATGGCATCCTGGGGTGTATTAGAGGGGATGTGGGCAGTAGGTCAAGAGAGATTCTCCTCCCTCTCTACTCTGCCCGTATGAGACTTCATCTGGAATATTGTGTCCAATTTTGCGCCCCTCAGTTCAAGAAGGACAGGGAGCTACTGGAGACAGTTCAGCACAGGGCCACAAAGATGATGGAGTGGAGCATCTCCCTTATGATGAAAGGCTGAGGGAGCTGGGGCTTTTTAGCTTGGAGAAGAGGAGACTGAGGGGTGACCTCATTAATGTTTACAAATACATAAAGTGCAGGTGTCAAGAGGATGGAGCCAGGCTGTTCTCAATGATGGTCGATGATAGGACAAGGGGCAATGGGTACAAGCTGGAACATAAGAGATTCCAAAGAAATAAAAGGAAGAATTTCTTCACTGTTCAGGTGAGGGAGTATTGGAACAGGCTGCCCAGATGGGTTATTGAGTCTCCTTCTCTGGAGACATTCAAAAGCCATCTGGACAAATTCCTGTGTGCTCTACTCTAAGTGGTCCTGCTCTGGCAGGGAGTTGGACTAGATGATTTTTTGAGATCCCTTCCATTCCTTAAGGTTCAGTAGAAGTACTAGTAAGTGCTGGAGCTAAGCAATTTGGCTTGATCAAATAAAATATTTCTAGTGCTATTCAGAGACAGACACAATCTCCAGTAGTATTTGTGTTGTAAACCCAAATAACTTGTTTTTTACTAAAAGCACTGTTGTCTGAATGGTGCTAGAATTATTTGGAAAAGCCATAAAACTGCCCGGTTTAACCTAATAGCTTTTGCTACAGGTGGAGCATATTGCAAAAAATGAAGGCTTCCCAGTTTAAACAAATTTTTTCTGTACTGCAACTGTACATATGAGCAATTACACTACAAACTACTTCAGTGAGAACTATAGTGATCTACATCCTTGGAAGGAAAGTACCAAAGACAAAAGTTATCAATAACAGCAATAGGTAAAAGAAAAGGAGGTTTTAGGAAAAACTTCAAGTAAAGAAGACTTACATCTCATCCACATTCATCCTTGGTTCCATTTGCTTGCAGTGCTCTCTTGTCTTACAAAGGAGATCAGATTTTGTGGGGACAGCTGGGACTGGGATGGCTTATTGTCAAGTCTCAAATGTCAATGACTAATGCTGATTTACATGCAGATTGCCTCTCAGCTTTATTTTATTTGGTTATTTATTTATTTCTCAGAAATGCTGTCATTTGCTTCTGAAGAACAAATCAATAAGAGAGCAAGAAAGATGATGTAATCTTATTGTCAATTCAGGAAAAAGAATAATAACAAAAAGGAGATAAGCATTTCAGCAAATATATAACTGCTAGTAGTTTTTCTGTTCAGGTGTTTGCCAGATGTCAGTCTATTTGGGAAGAATGCATGTCACTGTAGATCTAGAGCTGCAGTTGAGCTCAGACTCTGTGTTCGGTCTGCTGTTTGAGTTAGCCTTTTAAGTCTTTCCCTATTGATACAAAACAAACACCATTCCATAAACGTTCTTCTCTGACAAACAAAAAAGTGAAATCCTGTAACTCTCAACATCTGGATACAAGCAGATATTTTTTTTTTTCCCCCACTGGGAATGTCTTCTTTACAAGGTATTCTGAATTATAGCTATGTGCTTTACTGATACAAATTAAGCTCTTGTGGGCTCCCTATCGTCTGGGTTCAGTGCTCTAATTTGTTTCCTTATTTCCCTCTCCTCTCCAGTCTGTTTCCATCCCCTATTCTCTATGATTGGATACTCTGTGGGATAGGAATGAGCTCTGTATCTTTACAGTGATTTTGCAGTCCTTTCTTCCATCCTGAAAAATGTTTGTTACTGTTGATTACAACCAGAAAGAAATCAGGTCAGTATTTTTACAGATTTCCTTTTGTGTTTGGTAAATATGCATTTGGGAAATTATAGTCCTAATAGTGATGAGAAGAATTGAGGTACAGCCACTGAAAATGAAATGTTATGCACTACCAGATTTATTTTGCTCGATAGTTTCCAAAATACAATTACATTGTCCTCAGTCCTTGTTCATGTTTGACTTCCATTGACTTCAATGGGAATTTGGACCCCAAACTGTTCAGAAGTAGCAAACTGCGTACTAGTTTAAAATGCATTTGCATAAGTAAGGCACTAAATGCAATGTCAAGAGATCTGGGTTCATTTTCTAGTGTGCTGGCAAAACTCCAGCTTTGGATCCAGCTTCACTTAATCCATTAAAAATGAACAGACATGTACAAGCCTTTGGTCCACATATTCATCTCCTTGCTGAGCTCAGCCATGTGTATGTGTGTGCATCTGTGAAATGGTACTAATAACAAGACAGTAAAACTTGTGGTTACCTGAACATAAAAATTCTGGTTAGGCTTGGGTAAATGCTTATCTCTTGAGATTTATTATGGTCACTTTTTCTACACATAGACCATGTGGGGAGTCTTAAGAGTTAAGAGATATATAAATAAACATCAGAACTAACAGATAAAGACACTGTGACAGCCCAGCTCTAGTGGATTTATAGCTAAACTGCATTGATCTTTATTCCTTCTTTTTATTTTGAGTAGCTAAGGACATAAGAAATGACCATAAATTGATGGTAAACTTGAAAATCACTTTTGAATGGTGATGAAAATCTCTTATTAAAGATATATATAGAGTTGAGGAATCAGGTCACATGTATTTCTGATGCTGAGTGAGTGTGCCTCCGAGTAAGTTAACATTACTGACGGTATGAAAGTTCTTTCTTGAGAATTTTTAATGATTAGAGAATTTTCTTCATTATAGTCAGATATCTAACCACTAATTACTCTGTTAAACTGTGTTCTGGTAGCAGGAGAAATGTAACGACTAATTTATTTACCTATTAAAATCTTTATGTGCCTATTACTGCCACCAGTGTGCGGCTCTTCAGAAATATAGACTCTTATTGATAGGATCCCAGATGCTAACTAGAATTTAATTTACTTAAATGGTTTATACTACAGATTGTATTTCTCCATGGATATGCACAAACAGAACAAGATAAAGCCATTACCAATTATTTGGTGCTTTTTTTTAACCTATTTGTGCCTTTCTTTCTTTGCATTGTAAATATAAAATATTTACAACTATGTAAAATATTGGGGGGTTTTGAGTCAGAAAATCTGCTCCCAAATGCTACAAAGTTGCTTTTAATGGTGTTGCTCCAGTTGCAACTGTCCAGCAGTTTATAAGATACTACATCTGGCTCTACTTATCTTTTTAGTAGATTACACTAAAGTGAATCCTTAAGGCTAAACCCTCTAATTTACTAAAACACATGCACATAAAATTACAGCTGTCTCACCAAGGCTTTCATTGATGTGAACAGAACTGGGATTCATTTAAGTGGTTATAAAACTTAAATAAGTAAACTTCTTTCAAATCCAGAGGAAAAAAAAACCCCGACTAAAATAACAAAAACAAAACATCCCCAACCTGCAAAACAGCCTTAATTACTGGTTTATTGATTGGCTCATCAGTATCTTATTCTTTATCTCTGTGTCCACTGACACTATCTCTCCCAGATCTTTTGGCTCAAAGGGCAGTAAGATGTGCTTCCCACACTGAGGGAAAGTTTTATCACAAAAGTATGATGTTTCCTGTGATTGAAGCACAGTTTCACTCTTACACAACATACGTAGTTACTCTTAAGATTCATCTCTCTGAAACTTAGCTGTCTAAAAACTAAACACCTGAATTAAGCTGAAGGCAGGGCAGCTATTGATTGCTTGTAAAGTAGAAAGAGAACATAGATGGAGGCTTTAAGACACATGACTAATTTTTAGGCATCTAAAGTTAGGTAGAAGACTATTTCCTTCTTTCAGGTTTTCTGCTGTTAAAAGACCACACTCTGAGTTTCTGCACACAATTTGAAAGGAGATATTTTCCCCTAAAAGTCTATAAGAACAATTTGAAAATGTACAGGAGATGTAGGAGCATCCCCTGTGGGGGCTGGTGTAAATCTCCACATATCCTTCCTGCATGAAAGTACCAATAGTTTTACACTAGATGTGGAACCTCCTCAACACTAGATTATAGCTCACAGGAACATAGAATTCAAGAAGGAAAAAAATCCAAAACAACATTAAGGAAAAAGGGAAATGAGTTTCTTTATTCAGTCAGAAGCTGTTTAATTACCTTCACAGGAGCTAATCTCTCAATTTGTATCATAAGTCTCATTACCCAGTTATATCACCTAGCTTAGTACTGCAAAGTGTCCAGGCATTACTGCTGCTGTTATGGAAGACATGAGAATCCAATTAAAAAAACCCAAAATCACAGCAATATTAGGAACAAAGAATTGACTTTAAAGACAGAGCAGTTACAGTAGTTTTTCTAGAAATGTACTATATTTCCCACCACCAGCCCTCTCTCTGCTGATGGGCCTTATATTCATTTCCAAATGATATGTCATTTCAGTTAGCAGTCGTGAATTTGATGCAAAAATTAGTGGAAAAAGCTTGCCAGCTCATGTGATAAACAATCCTAGATGATCACAATCCATAACCAAACCCTCTCTACTCTCACTATTCCCCTGGGAGAGATGATAAGAGAACAGCACATGGCAGATTTTAGTTACTTTGCTTAATACAGTGCTTCACATCTTGCAGTATATCCATCTGCATGGCTGGCAGGTGCAGGAATCTTCCTGTTGCTAATTCCTTCCTGTGCTCCACTGATAGCACTGGAAAAAGTTGATTATTTCAAAGAAAATCGTTGAGAAGACATGTTTTACACTGCATGGTTGTAGCATTATGTATTGCTTTAAAGTCAAAAAGCAGAGTTTGTCCAAGGCTTCCCAACAGCGTGTGAAAAATTGAATTCTCCATTGCCAGTACTGCTGGATGAGTGTTGGCAATTCCTGTTATGGGAAGTGAAATGGGAGCTGGATGGGAGAACCAAGAGGCAGGAAGATGTATTGCTTCTCATTTTGCTCTCTGGATAGAAGAGATAGCGAAAACAACTGTTGGTTTTCAGACAAGACATCCTGCAACATTCAGCATTACTTGCTGCCCCATTCACTCATTCTCTTCCTCAGCAGTTGCCCTGACCTGGGGTTTTAGGACTCTGACGAGGGCAAAGAAAGGTCAGAGACAGAGTACTGACGTGATAATCTGTTTGGATTCTCTCTAGTATAGAGCTGCTCTAATTTAAAGATTGAGGAGGATTTTTAGTAATATATCAGATGGATATACAAGCTTTGGACATGACAGTACATTTTATAATTATATACTGTAGGAGGTGTGTTTGCCTCTATACCTTCACCCATATGTGCATATAAGTAGCTGTAACTATAGGATGCTACCTAGGAGTTGGTCTAAAGTTTACTGTCTGCATTAGAAATGTTGGCAAAAGCCACTGAAATCATAAGGATAAAATTGATTTAATAGTTTTCTGAAAAGATGGTAACTTGTTGGCAGAAGGTGGTGCTGTTACCTGATATTGAAGCAGATAACTAGCTCCCATGCCAGTGAACTTCTGCTAAACAAAGTCCCTGAATAGAAATGAGATTTTTCCTCTTTTTTTTTTCCCCCCGGTTATATTCATATGATCCATGAATAGATACAGATGACGTTTTCCAGTCTCAAATATAATAGTCTTTTTAATTAGAAGCTGGATGGCCATGCCAACATTTCTTTTAACATAAAATAGAGCATCAGGTGAACTTTGTTCTGTAGAGAAATAAATGCAGCTATATCATGCATTTTAAATGGAGTGTCTGATTTCATTTGAGATTATGTGTGGACTGGATTTAAGAAAACCAAAAAATGATTGATATAAGGGACAGCTGAAAGTTTGAAAAGGTTTTATTTCATGAACAGGATGCTGTTACACTTGGAAATATCAGAAGTCACAGCAGAAAATTTTGAAAAATCCAAAGAGCAGTTTTGCTTGGGGAAAGCTCTTTTACGTTCTGTCCTGTACATTGATAAAGCAGTCGGTGTGCTCAAGCTGACAGGTAACTTGTGGTGACAGGTTGGGTATATGGAGCAATTCACATGTGTAACACATAAATCACTACTTGGCTCTTCAGAAGGATTTCAAGCATCTAATATCTTTTTCAAAAAGAAAGGATAAAAGGTAACTAATGACATAAGAGATAACAAGCCACATTCCTGAGCCTGCAGAATATATGTAATCGTATTTTCAAGCTTTACACTGTATTCATAAAAGTTAGAAACTTCTTTTGTGTTTAACAAAAAAATGGATTGTTTAGGGCTTTTTTCACCTAATCCTGTGCCTGTGGGATTTATGCCACTGGAGCAACACACAGGTGTATATAGAAATCGTTATTGTATTATTTCTCATAAAAGATGTTAGTAGAGGGCTTAGAAATTGTGAAAATGGATCGTTTTGCCTATTTCTGTATTAGAATACTTAGAAAATATTGTACTTTTACTCCCCTTACAGTTTCTGATTTAGAAAATATTAGAAGATGAGAAAGCTGTTTCTGCAATAGCTCACTGGTAGCTAGTGGCAGAAATACCAATCTATGTTCCAATCTATGTTTCCATATCAAGAAATGTGGAAAATTTAGATACACCTCCAACTTTTTACCCTAAAGGGAGATCAGGTTTCAAACCTTTGAAAATCTCTTTGTCTATTATTAAAATCCTTCGGAAATTTAAGATAATTTTAGATACAAGCCTCTGGAAAAAAGAAAAAAACTTCATATGTGCTAGGAGAGAAGACTAAATGGTGAAAAAGAAGGTCCAAGTCGTGAAATAAATCTTTCAGAACTTATGTTATCTGCTAATCTGAGTCAGCAAGGAAAATATTGGTGGATTAGGAAGAGTTAGAAATGTTTGTGCCCCTATGAAATAACGTCATTTCTGGGCTGGCTGCTGTAGACCAGGGCTTGTGATACCGCAAGTGTTCAGAGCTGGGCAGCAGCCTGAAGAGATGGTAGGGACTCTGAATTTTAAAGATGAATTTGTACAGTTGCCATGTGCATTTTAGGTCATGTTTTCAAAATTCACAAAGCTCAACTTTGATTCTTTACTTAGAATAATTCTATGGATGTACATGTAGCCAATAAGTATTTGCCCTTCGCTGGGATGTGCCTGCCTGACTCAGAGACTGCCTCTTAGAGACAAAGTACTATGACATACCTTTGGAGAGAAGGAACATAATTGGTCAGACGCCTTTTAAGATACAACTGAGTCTGAGACTGAAAGGCTCTTGCAGGATTTTCAGACCTTGAACACAAGGCTTCTTTTTTCCAATTGGATTTCACGGTTGGAACTTGGTATAAGAATCCTGAGACTAGGGAGCAAATAGCTTTTTTATGGAGATTTGAACTACATTTTACACTCGAAAAATCAGTCTAAGCAGTGAGTGAAATGGCCTGGCATTCTATCTCTCTCCCACTCCTCTGCTACTTTCTTCCTGGCTGGAGCAAGTTATATTTACAAGGCATGTTGAGTGGTGTGTGACTACAGCAGAACAAAGTACAGGTGGCTAAATAGAAAGAGAACATTAACAAAAGATTCTTTCTCCTCCTTTTAAGCTCTCCTTAAACATATTTTAAAAGGCTATAAAAACTTTAGCTCTCATTTGTTAAGTAATACAGTAAAGATTTGTAGGCTTGCTTACAGCAAGCCAACTCCTCAGCAATAGATGTGGTATCAGTCCAGTACCATTTACTTCAAAAATATCTCCACTTTAGTGGACAATTGAAAGTCTGTGTCCAATGTTCTTACTATACATTTGATCATTGTCACATGGACCATGTTCCTTGTGTGTATGCGGATCCATCAGTTTCCCATGGTTGATGTTGGTTTTGGAAACACAGGTAGAACAGGATATCAGGTACTCTTGAATTCATCTGTGGTGCCCAGTGCTTATTCTGAATTTACTACAGTTTCCCACAATGTCTGCTGAGACATGTATTTTTATTTTATTCCATTTTTGGTAAATATTTATCTACTGTAGAGATTACCAAATGAACTACCAGTCAGTTTATGAAATGAAGAGTTCATAAGATTGATACTTATTTCCTATCATTTTTTATGCATCTTTGAACAAATGGGTGATTTTATCTTTATTTTACCCCAAAGTATAACTACAACCGGAATTCAGGACCCTAAAAAATGTAGGCACAGAGCTCCAAAACCTGAATTTTCACTTGTCAATGGGGGAAAAAATAGCCTGATGGTGGCACAATCTAGCCCTGTACATAACATCTATTTAGATGAATTATCCTGGTCCTGTAGAAAGGAGTTATACGTCAGCTATGATCCTCTGTTTTCTCATACTTTTGTGTGTGAATTGCTGAAAAGGAAACCTTTCCCACAACAAATTCTGTTTGCTAATTACCTGTGAAAAAAAACAATTATCTCAAGGTGCCGCAGTTCTTTGGGAAGGATTTTTAATTGGCAAAGATGGGGAAAGTCTCTCTTCTGTGGTTGTCGTTTACAGAAAAATCTTCCCAAATATCGTAGCTGATGTATCACATTAGACACATGAGATTAGGTTGCATCAGCAATGTTGCATTACATCACGTCACCAAGGTAATGTGCTGTGACAGACTTGCAATGCAATGTGTCAGATGGAAAATGGGGAAAGATGTGATTTCCTGAACCACATACTTCTTAAGCCTTATGGTATTTTCCCCTCCTCCAACTAAAGACGTGGCTGTTTATGTTTTGAGGAATTTCTTAAAAGACTCAATTGCCTATTGAAGGACCCTAAATAGTTTTTGTTTTCCTGTGTCCTGATTCTCTGTGGATGATTAACAGGTCTAGAAAGAGATATTTTCTTTGCTACTTACATTTCCATACCCAGATTATAATATATGCTTCTCCAAACTTTTGGTAAACTGAGAAAGCATTTCTTAGCAGGAGGAAAGTTTTTGCCATTTGTATTGCATTCTGTCAAGCACCTGATCTTATGCGATATGCTTCATGTGAGGTAAGGCATGAGATCTGTACAACTGAGGGTTGGGATCACAGTGCTGCAAATGCAAAGAGAAAACATGGTAGTATGCATACACTCATCAGTCAGAGCTGCAATTAGAAGGTGGTTTTATAGTGCACGACTTATTTATGGTGCACATCATCTACAGGGATAGTGTCCAAGTACCTTACTCTACCTTCCCCATGACTATGACTTTCTCTGCAGGGGTAATAGCAGGTAGGTACTACAGGCTGTCTTGTCTGTTGGAAAGTCATCCTTCAGTGATGTATAAAATGACAGAACTTGCATTAGCCAACGTATTTCTCAAATGCTGATGTGATGACTTGGCTAGCTCAGGAGAGAGGACAGTGCAAGCTTCACTGTGGTTACCAAGAGTGATGTGTGCCCAGCCAACCTTTCAAAACAAACATTTGCCACCTGCTCAGTGTTCTGTGAATTAGTTTATATTCTCATTCAGTTGATGGCAGTTAGGCATCTTTGATAGAAGATGTGGTTGTGGTCCTTGTTTGAACAGAGCAGAGAAGGTAGGAACAGGTGCACTTCAGCTGAAGCTGTGAAGGTAGGGCACATAGAGATGAAACAGCGGTGCAGGTAAAGGAGATAAACATAACTGTTAAGCACTTGAGGAAAGAAAGACCTGTTAAATCTATTTAAAAGCAAAAACTCAAATATTTTGATGATCTCTTCACAATCTATGTTGTCAGAAATACCCTATAGTATCCGATTACTTCCTTTCCCAGTTGATTTTTTTTAATTGCCTATTTTTTAATGAGCTACTCAGTGTTGTCTGATGCTGAGCCTCCTTTCAGGCATACATTATGCTTCAGTGAAACATCAAAACCAGTATACAGAGAATTTCTGAAGAGGGAAGTGCCATACAATAATGATGAACATATTGTCTTCAAGCTGTGGAGGTTAACAACCCCAAATTGCTTTGATATTTGTACATACTGAAATGAGAAGAATTTATATGTTTGCTCTCATTTTAGTGGGCTCTTGTGATTCATTACATTGGCACTTCAGAGTTCAGAATAGTCACTTGTCTCTTGCAAAGCAGCACCCTTAACTGTGTTACTATTTGGTTGCTCATTGTTGTCCCACTTCTTTTTTTATTGCTACACAAACACACTTTGGTTTCACAGTAACTTGCCTAATGCTGCTTTCTGTAGCATTCATTATCGAAAGGATCAGGGTTCTGGTGTACTCAAAAAGAAATCAGCTAAGTAAATCTACAACAACACTGCTGTTTAAACAATGCCTTGGATCATTAAAACCAAAACAAAAACAGATGATAAAGTTGTTTGTGTATCTATAGATACCTTTTATTTGACATTCAATAGAGTTTTTAAAATAACATGGCAGCAATCATGTAGAAAATATTTACTTACCTTTTTGCTTACTTTGATTTACTATTTAAGGACAATACAGTAAGTCTAACAGTCTGTCCTGGGTTAGGGAAAGTATACAATTGCTGTTCCCTAGGAACAGCCTGCAAAATGAATTATGAGTTGAAAGTCTATAATCTTTCCCTGCCAACCTTTACTACTGCAGGTGTTAAGACCATTAAAAAGGAAGGTATTTAAAAAGGTATTCAGGTGCCTAAAGATGCAAATTGGTTCACAATGTTTTGGGTTTGTTTCTTTTTTTTTTTCAGAAATGAAAGTTAGGTCACTCACATTTATTGAAAACAAGAGGAGCTGCATACCTGTTTCCCTTCAGCCTTCTGAAAAAAGTGCTATTTGCCATATTGTATCCATAAATTCCTCCAACATTTCTACTAACCTGGATCCTATTATTTCACTCAGATCTCTGGCTCCATACCCAGCCAGTGTTCAGGCAGTGAGAGGCTATCCCACACCAGCCACCTGAGCAGGATCTCCAAGTATCTGGAACTCATCCTTAAGTGTCTATTTGGTCTCTACTAACTACATGAGAATTTCTTTGGGGCAAGCTCAGAAATGAATGTTTCTAGTCTGGCAGTTGCATTTGCTCAGGAGAGCCATACTTTAAACAAAAGGGCAACCTTAGTACTTTTGCCACTTGTTTTCATCAAAATGTTTATCTTCTATCCCTCGTCATATGTATAAGTCATCTAGATCAATAAAAAAACATTCTTAGCCTTACCTTTTAACCAAATA
This sequence comes from Colius striatus, assembly GCF_028858725.1. Taxonomy (NCBI): domain Eukaryota; kingdom Metazoa; phylum Chordata; class Aves; order Coliiformes; family Coliidae; genus Colius; species Colius striatus. The sequence goes on from NC_084761.1 coordinate 11,253,297, forward strand.
TTAACCTTACTTTCTGTTTATAAGCTAGTGTTAACTCACACTAGCCCCTTTTCTTCATTCAGAACTCCTATTTAAGCCTTTTCTTTAAACCTGTTATTAATTCTGCCTTTAATGTCTAAACTCAGTACAGCAGCACAATTAACTGCATTACTTAACATGCAAGGTTATAAGTGATCTCTATGATGCCACTGACGTTAGGAAAGTAAATGGGGTTAAACTGGTTCTCATTACAAGCTGATCTTTATACAGACTTTGGTTGGTAGAATCTGCAGCAAATGTGTATTGCAGAATCAATTTTAAGAGAGTTATAAGAACCACTGTTACATAATGGTGGTATCAGGCAAGAATGGAAGATTCCACACAAATCTTTAACCTACCTCAAGCCAAGATATTAGTTGCACTTTATTCTGTAGTTTAAAAGAAATCCTTTATCACACTGTCAGCATCTCCTTTTGTGCTATTCCTCTCCTGATTATAAATATGAATCAGCTTTTCCTTTAGCAGGATTGGGAAGCAGAGAAGTTCAAACTCTTCTGTTCACAATATGAGAGAGATACTTGTCCTTCTGCAACAGGAAAATAGTATATTAGTTCTTTAGCTCCATGGTTTTAGGCTTCTAGTCTAAGAAGTTGTGAGTTCATAGAGAAAGTGTGTGTTCAGATGTTTAGTCAGATCCAGCAGTAAGTGTTAGATGATGAGACAGAGAGAAATCACTGAATGGCTTGCGAGTTGAGTTGAGGAACAAGAATACACATTAAGTGATCTAGCTGGTGACTTTCCCCTGCCCAACGGGACACATCTTTGTAAAAGTAAAGCAGATAAAGAGGTAAGTTGGAAAATTCTGTACTTTACTCTGCAAAGAGCAGGAATTTAATGCAATGTTAAAAGAAGTAGTAGTGATTGAGGTAAAGTGTGACTAAAGTTTCTACTGTACTGTAAGCCGTAGGCTAAAGGTAATGCTCAGTTCTGGCTAAATTTATAAAGGCTGCAAACAGCAGGTATGCCAAAATGAAGTTGTGAGTTTCAAAAAGCTTGAGAATAAGGCTGAATTTCAAGATTTCGGGAAGATACCATATCTGAGTGAGATTTGTAATAGCAATGCCAAGGACATGACAGAAAAACCACTACAACCACCCACTCATCTTCAGGAAGATTTCTTCTTTTGAAACTGTATGCAATAGGTACTCAGGAAAGTGCTGAAAGACTCCAGCACACAGAATAGCTGCCGAGGAAGCTGCAAGAAATCAGCTTTAGAGAAGCAAGTCTGAAACTAGCAGTGAGATCTCTGGGTGGGGAAAGGAGGATGAAGAGATTAGAGAAAATGAAAAGTTTCCACCTGCTTTAGAAGTATTAATGTGAAGAATTCAAAACAGCAGTGCCTTATATGCACCTTGTTTAACACTCTCTTTTCAGTAGGTTGCTGGAGATTTGCATTGCTAATTTATTTGCTTGAAAGTTCTCTCAGGCTTCCTGGGAAAGGAGGCAGATGTATTCTTTCAGGGCAAGGCAATAAGTTGTTAGAGTAATTTTACCTCTGTGTCCTAAACTGTGGACAGACTGGATGTGAAGCCTTGGGGCTCCTGGATAGAAAACACCCAAACTTAACACTCATTAGAGAGAGATGGTTTCTAACTACTGTATCCTTAATAAGTAGCGCATCAGTAGGAGGGCAAAGTAACAGTTGCTCTAGGCTTGGAGAAGCTTTTGCATTACTGTTACTCCAATTATTTCCTTTTTTACACATGTTCAGTAATCTCTCACCTCTGTAATTACTGCACTGAACACTGCAGCTATTAGATACAGCCACTAGACTTTTAACAAGCCATCATTACTTGTACTTGCCATCTTAAATGTAACAGTGGTGTCTTTGAGAACATTGTAACTTATTTCTCCTTTACAACAAACTCACAGAGTTGTGTATGGACACATGCATGTAAAAGCTAGTTGCAGATGTAGATTTTGCTTAGGAACACTGAAGAAGCCAAGAGTAGAGCTGCAGAATGTGGAAGCTGATGTGTACTGTGGTCCTGGTTGAATATTCTAGTTAAAAGTTATTGGCTGGCTAGATGAGAGGAGAGCAATGGATATCATCTACCCTGTCTTCAGCAAGGCTTTTGACACTGTCTCCCATAATATCCTCATCAGAAAGCTCAGGTAGTGTGGCTTGGATGAGTGGACAGTGAGGTGGATCGAGAGGTGTCTGAATGACAGAGCCCAGAGGGTGGTGATCAATTGCATGGAATCAAGTTGGAGGCCTGTGGCCAGTGGAGTTCCACAGTGATCGCTTCTGGGGCCAGTCTTGTTCGACATCTTCATCAATAACCTGTATGAGGGTACTGAGGTTACCCTCAGCTAGTTCGCTGATGACACCAAACTGGGACAGCTGGGTGATTCCTCAGAAGATGTGCTGCCATTCAGTGGGATCTTGACCAGCTTGGGAGTTGGGCAGAGAGGAACCTCATGAGGTTCAACAAGGACAAGTGCAAGTCCTCCCTGCACCTGGGGAGGAACAAACCCATGAATCAGTATAGGCTGGGGATTGACCTGCTGGAGAGCAGCTCTGCAGAGAGATCGGGGAGTCCTGATTGACAATAAACTAACCATGAGCCAGCAATGTGCCCTTCTGGGAAAGAAGGTCAATGGCATCCTGGGATGCATCAAGAAGAGTGTGGCCAGCAGGTCAAGGGAGGTTCTTCTCCCCCTCTACTCTGTCTTGGTGAGGCCTCATCTCTAGGGTACTGTGTCCAGTTCTGGGCTCCTCAGCTCAAGAGAGACAGAAAACTTGTGGAGAGCTTGCAGCACAGGGCCACCAAGATGATCAGGGGACTGGAGCATCTTCTTTATGAGGAAAGGCTGTGGGAACTGGGGCTGTTTAGTATAGAAAAGAGAAGACTGAGGGGGAATCTCATTAATGTTTATAAGTATATAAATGGTGGGTGTCAGGAGGTTGTGGCATCCCTTTTTCTCTATTGTATCTAGCAACAGGACAAGGGGTAATAAGATGAAACTGGAACACAAGAAGTTCCATTTAAACATAAGAAAATACTATTTTACTGTTCAGATGAGGGAGCCCTGGCACAGGCTGTCCAGGGAGAGTGGAGGTCTTCAAGACCTGCCTGGACCTGTTCCTGTGTGACCTAATCTAGGTGGACCTGCTTCTGCAGGGGGTGATCTCTAAAGGTCCCTTCCAACCCCTTCTATTCTATGATTCTACGAGTCTTTGAAATAGTGGCTGAACACATCCTGGTAAAACCAAGCCCTAACATCAGGAAAATAATTGCAAAATTAGAAAGCATGTAGATACCTGAAAGCCTCTTATGTTGATCATCCTATCTTGATGTCAGATGTGATTACAGCTATGTATCAGCTGCTCTTGAACACCTGAAGAAACAGGAAAAGTAGGTTGAGAAGGTTTGCCTTTTCCCAGCTTTCCCTCTGCTTAGTTGTTTCTTTCCTGTACTCTGTGCTCTTGTAATAGTAATGAATACTGAAAAGAGGCAAGCAGGAGTGCAGTGGGCCAGGTTACCTGATTAGCTGGTAGATTTTCTATGGTAACCCCAGGTGGCCAGGCAGAGCAGGTATTTAAAATCGCATCCTTCTCTTGTCTTACTGTCTTTAAATCTGAATAATTAAAAGTGAATTACTTGCTGTATTTTTAATATATGCAGTGAAAATGCATGAAAAGCTGAAAAATTACAGCAATCCAGTAATTCATGTCATGTCCCATTCAGAATTACAGCTTTCCAGTGCCAGCTCAAACACCGAGGATTCCCTGCCACTATAAAGCTATAATTGCTGAATTAATGACAGCGGGTTTTGGAGAGTGACTGCACAGAGTCTCTGACCCAGGTAATAGAAATACTCATGTTAAAATGAAGTTGATACATGTGACTTAATTTTATATTGGGCTCAAGGAGTGAAGATCATTGCTTTCCTTGCTATTGGATGATATGAGAACTGTAGCAAGATGTTACTTTTCAGATTTAGTTTAAGATAGTTGTGTTGGTTAGCCAATAGGAGTTAGAAATGAAATTTTCAGGGACAAACCAGGCTAACTTTGCTTCTACTGGAGGAACTTGTACCCCAAATCTGCTACTCTGCTCAGCACTTTTGGGTGATGGAATTCTCCATCCACTTGTAAAAATGTGTAGAACAAGATGTAAAGGGAGCTGGTGAAAGACTTTTGTTAATGTTGCATTACTCCAGAACTTTACAAAGAATAACTTAAAAAACAAACCTTCCCTCTCACCTTCCAACTTAGAAAGAAACTCTGCACCAAAACGTGGTGCCTGTGGTCCCTCCAGCTACGGCACTCGTAAGAACTGAGATGAGGTATGTGACTGCTCTTTCTAAACAGAATGATAGCATTTACCAAAATTAAAGCTACCTTTTTGGTTTTTTCTTTTTTTTTTTAAAGAGTTACTTAGGTATTAGAGGGGACTGGTATTCCATTTACTGTGACTTCCTCAGATTGGGGCTCTGATGCAATGGTCATTTGAACCCATGGGACTCTACATATATTTCTGTAGGTTTTGTGATTCTTAGTCACCACTATAAGCTGATTGAAGTCAAAAGGCATCAATTGGCCCATATAAAAGGATCTGTTCATACCAAGGAATTGATTTAGTGAACAGCTATTCATATTGCAAAGCTCAGCTGCAGCAAACGCCAAGAGGTATGACCAGGCACTGGACTTTTCAGGTCAGGATAATGTCTCTTGCCAGAGATCTTTGCAATAGTCTCATTGAGATTGTATGTACATTGTGAATAAAAAGAACTGGCAGTTTCCAGGGCTCACAATCTGCTTCCTTTCAGAAGAATTACCATCATTAATTAAAATCTCCTTTTCTGTCTAATTATTTCAGCTCTAATTCTCTTACAGGTTCATAAATAGTAACATCCCGTTGTCCTGGATAAAGTTTTCTCCTTTTCTTTCTCTTTGTTGTTGCCCTCATCCACTTCTGTCTCATGGCTGAAGTTAATTAAGCTTCCAAAGTCTGGACACCTCTCTGAAATATATAAACATAATCAAAGAAATTTTCATGTGTCTTTTGCCTTCAAAGCTCACGAGAATTTTGAACAGAAAGGCTGTGCTTTTCCCTTCTGCAAGGGAAAGTAAGAGCTCAGTTCTTGCTACTCTGGCTTACTATTACTCAGGCCTTGTGCTAGCAAGTTACAATTCTAAGAGCAAACATTTTAAGCCTTATAGCTTGTAGGCATTTTGAAAGATATTTAACCTGATAATTGTAATTGCTTCTCTGTCATTTAACACTAAGATTACAGCATTTGCTGTTGGATGTTGAGAATTTTCTCAGCTGAACTTTTGCAGAATATTCCCATGGAAGATACTCACTGAAATTTGTATGTGCATGAATGCACACAGGCAGAGTAGGTTGGGCTAACTAATATTGATGGAGAGAAGAAAAAAATCTCCCAAAATCAGATATGTGCAGTACAATTACCCAAAAGAGAAGAATAAAAGACCTGGGTATTTTGAGAAGGCATCGATATAAAACTGCAGTGCAAAGGCAGCAGGAGATCCTACTTTGGGCAACTTGGGGTTGAAGTAGGGAGAATCTTTCTAGGCTGTCAGTAAGTCAATAATTTTTATCAGTTCAGTAGGAAATCTGCCTTTCCTGTGTAGATACTTAGCTTGCTGGTGGATGTTTGTTTCAAATTTCCTTTAAGTGTCAAGATTTGGTGTCAGTATCAGAAAATATCAAACACAACTGAAGGTCAAAGTAAATCATGAATGGAATTACACAAACTATTATACATGAAGGACAAAATAACATGTCAGAGGCCAGTTTATATAAATGCCATCCCTAGATCAGAGGCAAACTACACTCATCCAGAGAAGTCTCTGTGCCTGCACCCCAGAGATGCACATCTATCAACCTTATTGACAAGAGGTTTAGAATATGACTGAGAAGCCCACTTATATCATCATTAAGACAGCAAACTGTGCCTGAATCATCACAAGGATTTGGGGAGCTTCACTTTCATTTTGGGGAAAAAAAATCCAACTTCTTCTCCAAAAATATAGAGATGTCAGTGGTACCAGATATCGGTGTAGGTCACTCTTCAACAACAGCTTGGCTGACACCAGGGACCAAGCAGTAGAACAAAAATTGCTAGTCCAGCTGTTTTCTTGCTTGTTAGGCTATATTATGAGGATAGACAAAATCAAGGTCTGCTGCTCATTGTAAACACACAGAAGTACCATGTGTGGGCCAACTCACAGGCTAGGAGGATCTGTCAGATCAACCCTTCTGATTTTAGCATTACATTCTAATATTGGATTCTTGCCTTTTCCAATGATCACAGTTTTTCTGGTTTCCAAAGGCAGTTGACAAAGTTTCAGTCAAAACTTACCAGTTTTGATGCGTTTACAGGAAAGACTTCTTGTAGCAATACTTTTAATGCTTGTCAGGCCCTGAAACAATGGTGTCTATCAGACCAATTGAATTTTGCTTACAAGCAATTAGTTCTGTGAGCCCCAAAGACAACAGGATTTCCAGTCTTCATGTCCTGCAGTTATCTCCGGGTAACTGGAGAGCTCAATTGTCTAGTTACTGAGGTGTCTATTTCATAACATTTGCAGGAATGTTAATACCTTGGCTACACACAGTTATACATATTCAGAGAGGCTTTGTGATCATATAAAACTTAAGAAAGCATAAAAAGAATTGGGTTTTTTTCTGGATATTTGTAGTACTGTCTGTACCAGAAAGGAGAGGCAGAACTAGATTGAGGGAAAAACGAAAGTCCACAGATCACAAGCAGAAAAGTAGCTACTCTGAAGTACTTTGATGATAAGAATGTTGTCTCCTCTCCAATGTTGGGGGTTTTTTTTAAAGCTCAGTAGGCAGCAAAATGAAATGTTTTATGGTTTTATCAAGTGCAACAAAGTCATTGCTATTATACTTGCAATTTCATGACCTGGTAAACAGATACCTTTGTGCTTAAGGGTCTAAGTGTCAGCAGTGTAGAAAACTGATGATTATGCTGCTTTGTGAAATAGAAGCTTTTTCATAAGAAAGGTATTGTACCCGAAGCAGCATCACTTGATATTTGTCCTTGTAGAGCATGACCCTGTGGCCAGTGTTTTTAGTGAGATCAAGAATTAAGAAAACTGGTGGCACAGTTAATCTGGAGATACATTTCAGCGTGGTCTGTATGCAATATGTATTGCCTCTTCAAGTGCAGTGATTTGACACCACATGCCAGTATTGGATTCCTGCCTTGGTCCAGTGTATAAACTTTTTTTGTTTCCTAAAGACAGTCAGTGCAGTTTCAGCCAAAGCTTGACATTTATGGTGCACTTACAAGAAAGTCTTCCAAGAACTTTTAGTGGCTGTTAGGCCCTGAAACAATGGTGTCTAACACTCCGATTGAAAACTTGTCTTCTTGATGGGTGCAAAAAGTTACCTACAAGTCCTGTAGATCTGGCATAGCTATTTTTATAAATTAATCAAAGGTGTGAAAGAAATCTGGTTATAGGAGAAGGGACACTGTGGCTGTGAGTTTCAACAGAAATCTTTTTGATTTCACCAGTGAATGGTAGCTTAATGTTATTCTCTCTCTGTTTTATCTAATGTTATTGATGCTATTGCATTTGCTTTCAAACACAGTCATTAGAACATTTAATTTGCAGCAGCTGTAATTTATATTTGTAATTTTGTCTAAGATCAATAAAGGAAACTGAAGAGATTTATAGTCCTAGTTTCAACTAAGATAAATTGAAACAGGCTCTATTTCCCTGAAAAGCTTTATTTAAACAGCATTTAAAAAGAACAAAATGAATTAGATGAGATATTTGCATGCAAGCATGGGTAAATAATCCCTTGTGTCTGGAAGAAATATTGGAAAGTGTGAACATGGTCAGTCTGCTCTTCTCTGAAATACAAATAAACTCCTGGGAAATGTTACCTCAGTGTAGAATCTAGTGGGAGTCAAGTAACCATTTCAAAATGTTTCTTAACAGCAGTAGTCGATAAATATCCTTGAGATTTGTTGTATTAATACTTCATAATAAGACTATAACTGTGTATCTTACATACTCAGGATCCATCTGAAACTGGAATGTAAGATCCTGAAAGCACAACTCTTGCTTCACAGCAATCCTTAAACATGGATTGCATAAATGTGTTGTTAATTTTTGAGAAATCTGTATTCATTTATGAAATATTCGTGTGCCAAGCACTGCCTCATGCCTAGGGAGAGGTGTCTCTCCCATACAACAATTAGCTGAGGGATTATGCTGGGCAGAAGAGACGTGAGGGCAGTCAGGACAACTCAGGAGCATAGTACAATTTCAAGATGAGTCTTATGGAGGGAACGGAGAAAGGCCTTATGAACCTTTCTCCTCTTGCACAGCAGCAGGATGGGATACTGAATTAGTGCACAAAAAAGCTGGAGATTGGGGATGGAGGGGAGTTTATTACAGTTGGCTCACAGGGGAATAGTTTAGCAGCTTGTGGCTGTGCTCAGCCCTTTTGCTTTGAGCCTTCCTAACATGGTGTCCTTGGGGAAGAGAGTATATTCTTTATCTGTTAATTTGATTTATGTCTAATCCAACTGCCTTTTGCCAATAGGCTGCAGACATCGTTGTGCCAGGGCATTTGTTACTCTATGATGTAGCCAGGCTTGAACTTTCTGCTGTTTTGGATAAAGTTCCACTTCCTGCTGCTATGTGATGACACAAAAATAACAGATCTCATACAGAAGAAAAAGATGATTTATACTTCTCCATGGCATGTGGGAGAAAGTTCCATAGCAAGACCTTGATGTCTCACATGGGGCAGTTGTTTTTTGGATAGGTTTTCCAATATTAGGGTGTTTTGACTCAAAGTTTTGACAAACTTCTGCATTTCATTCAGTTCAGAACCTGTGTCCTGAGGACTCACTTGTCTCAGAGCTCCTTGATTTACGATGTTCATGGATACATGGTTGGTGTGTGGAATGGTGAAAAGAGGGGAACAGGAAGCCTGTTCCAGCCTGCACATAGGACATCTTCCTCTGTCATTCTGGAAATGTGCATGTCCAATTGACACTTATGTTCTGCAGGCATTTATCCCTATGGGGAGTTAATCCAGGATGGGAATTGATGTTTCTAATCTGTGCTATTCTTAGATTACTAGAACAGGTAGGGAGAGGATGGGGGAAATTCCCCATTTTCTACACTTTTTCTTGTTGCATCTCATGAAATTTACTGAGAAAGGAAGGGCAGAACCTGACTCATTTCTGTGTGCAGGTCACATTTTATGAGAAGGATTCTTCTTTGAATGCTAATTGCCAGAGGCAGCTAAATACTGTCTTGAAAGAGCCACAGTTTCTGCTTTTTGCTATTGTGTCTGGTTGTTTGAATTCAATTAATTTAATATGTTTTTAATAGTGCAGCACTACCATCTCTACAGTACCTTGTAAACAATAATTTTTTGCTGTAAACAGCCAACCAGCTTCCTCTAGTCATCACAGGGGTTGAATGTTACCGTTACAATCTTGGATTTAATGTGACTAATGTCTGAAGTGCAACAAATTGCTATATGTGCTGCAAGACTGTAAAGCCCATAGTTCTTTCTATTCTTATAAGAACTCTTAATAATAATTGTGTACATACTAAAACAATTGCTAGATGTGCCAACATGGGATTAAGGTGCCAGGGCCAGAACAGAGACAGAGAAGTCTATATAAGAAGACAGGCCTTCTTCAGAGTATCTTCCCTTGCAAAGGGATAACACAGAAGCAAATGTGTCAAGGGAAAAAAATATCAGAGAGGCACAGAGCTCAGCATCACATGGTGAATTTAATAGAAGAACTGAGTAGTAGCCTGTAATCCTGAACCACTGCTAGGCTCACATCATTATCCTGTTCATACAAACAAAGTTATGGCATACTGGAGATGTTTTATTTATTGTGTGCAATCAGTTCAACTTGTCACTTCACCTACACTTTCTATTACCCAGTGTTTTCCTTAGAAGCTTCTAACAAAGGATTCAGATGAAAGAGTTCTTGAAAATGAATAGCTATTTGTGAGTCAGTGCATGGTATTGGATTTCACCTGTCGAGGTTTTTGGAAGAGAGAAGTTTAGAAAGAATGATAGATAACAGTCAGATCTAAATCACTGGTAGCTTGTATCCTGTTGTCATCCTGCAAGACTCTTGTGTTCAAGCTTACAGGGCCGCAGCTCATGTGGAGACATAATGGTCTCTACTTTTGTCACGACTAATGAGACCTGGGTAGTCATTTTCCTTCCAGAACTTTATACTTGTATATCCCTAGTATCCATCTTCTTCTGCTGAATAAACTGTGGAAGTGTAAGGAGGGATGAATGACTTTTTTAAACTGTAGTAAGAGAGACCTTATGCTAAGGAGAGTTTGCTTCTACTAAGCACCAGTAAAGAAGCTTTGAAACCCTGTCCCAGCACAGTCAAAGCCTTGGAAATGTCTTCACCGCTTCATTCCACCTCTCACTTTGGAGGTAGAGGGATGATAATGACTAAGAAAAATGTCCCCAAATTTAATATATTTCTCTAAGATGTGCTGGATTTTCCCAGCCACTTTCAGGGCTTTCTCTGGTGGATGAATACATGGCTGACTGGGTTTTGGAGCCCACTGCTTCACTTTGCTGAATACCAGTGTCAGGAGTCACAGCTGCAGTCTGGAGATTGGCAGTCTCTCTGCTTTCATGCACCTTGCCAGTGGGGGTGTGGAATAGAGAGGGCGGAGATACGTCTCCATGGCTTGGGTCCCTGGGGTGAAGAAATGAAAGGAAGGGATGTTTAAGAGATGTGTGCCATTAAGCTAGCATTTCAAGTTGCTAAATAATAGGCAGCATTATGAAGCTTCTCCAGGGAGGAGGCTTCTGGTGGTAGCTCTCTCTGTGCCTCCCTGCTGTGACTCATTGTGAACTCAAGTTCAAAGGAATCACTACCAAGGAAAAAGCATTGAGGTAATCACCTTGAAAAATCATAAGAGAGAGTGGGGGGAGGAAAAGGAAAGATTTATACACTGAAAAGAGTAGAACTGCCTCATCCTAACAGCATTCTGTAAGCAAACTCCCATGCTTCCTAGCTATATGCCTTTATCAAAACCACTATCTTCTCAGGGTGATGAGACATGCACATTGAGACTTAAGGACTTTACATACTGTGGCACACAGTCTAAGCCAGTGTTTGGTATGCTGCTATATTGCAACAGGACTTATTTTTAAAGCTTATACTTGCAATTATAAGGAACAGTATTTTGTACTACCTCTGGAGAAACAGTGTGCTGTGATTTCTTTCTCTAAGCATGCAGGTCTCTAGCGTTAAGAGCACCGACATCTATTCAAACATGTTTTACCATAGACAATGCCGTGGTGTGTGGGAATTTTGTGGTGTTTGCTAGCTGCTGAGCCTTCTTTTATTGGAGATTAATATACATTGTGTTATTAAGAAGGACCCTTCAAGTTGCTGTTCTGATTGGTATTCCCTTCTACACTGTTGCATGCATTTATTGTTTGTTAAAGGCTGACAGCTGTGGAGACCTAAGCTCTTTATTTAACCACAGAGTGAAATTCCTCTCTCTGTAGAGGGGATGCCAAAGGCACTAATTGTCAATTATACTGTTGCACACAAAAAATATCCTTTATTTTCCAGCAGAATGATTTTGCCATGTGAAGGAGAATTGAAATGGAAGCTGATTTAGAGAATTTGTCTGACAGAGGAAACAGGACTTCAGCTTGAGAACCTAGATGAGCCCAAGTGGTGGTAAGGGGAAGAATGGTGGTGCTACCAGATACAAGATTTTTTATTATTATTATGCCTTACCTATGCTGTAAAGAGAAATACTTTTTGCAAAGCAGTATCAAGAACTAGACTGCGCAATCAGATGTGACCAATAACCTCTATTTTGTCAGCAGGACCCATGTGCTAATGAAAGTGTCCTTGTGGGGTGAGTTCAGGGCAGTTTAGGATGAGTGCTCTGGGCATGCACGCACCTCAAAAATTACAATCATTGAATCAGAGAATCATGGTTGGAAAAGACCTTTAAGTTCTCATGTCCAACCGCTAACCTCACACTGCCAAGCCCATGACTAAACCATATCCCTAAACACATCTCATCTACATGGTATTTCCAGGGATGATGACTCCATCACCTCCCCGGGCAGCCTGTGCCAGTGTCTAACAATCCTCTCAGGAACAAACTTTCTCCTAATTTCCAGTATAAACCTGCCCTGGTGCAACTTGAGGCCGTTTCCTCTTATCCCATTGCTCGTTACTTGAGAGAAGAGATCCATCTTCACCTTGCTACAACCTCCTTTTGAGTAGTTGTAGAGAGTGATCATATCTCCTCTCAGCCTCCTTTTTTCTAGGCTAAACAGCTTCAGTTCCCTCAGCTACTCCTCATCAGACTTGCTCTTACAGACCCTTCACCATCTCTGGACATGCTCAGCATTTCAACATTCTTGTAGTGGGGGCCTCAAAATTGAACACAGCACTCAAGGTGCAGCCTCAACAGTGCCGAGTACAGGGGGACAATCACTTCCCTATTCCTGGCCACACTATTTCTGACACAAGCCAAGATGCCATTGACTTTCTTGTCTCTCTGGACACACTGCTGGCTTACGTTCAGCTGCTGTCAGTCAACACCCCCAGGTCTTTGGTGCTGGACAGCTCTCCAGCCACACATCCCCAAATCTGTAGCATTTTGTCAGGTTATTGTGGCCCAGGTGCAGCACCTGGAACTTGGCTTTATTGGACCTCATACAGCTGGACTTGGCCCATTGTTCCAGCCTGTCCAGGTCTCTCTGAAGATCTTTCCTGCCCTCAAGCAGGTCTGCAGTCCTGCCCAGCTTCATATCATCTGCAAACTTACTGAGGACATACTCTATCCCCTCATCCGGATCATTGATAAAGATATTAAACATAACAGGCCCCAACACTGAGCCCCGAGGAGTGCTGCTGGTGACCAGATGACAGCTGGATTTAACTCCATTCCCCAGCACTCTCTCGGCTTGGCCACTCAATGCTCCCCCCAGTGCAGAGTGGGTCCACCCAAGCCATGGGCAGCCAGTTTCTCCAGGAGAATTCTGTGGGAGACTGTGTCAAAGGTTTTACCAAAGTCCAGATAGACCACATCCACAGCCTTCGCCTCTTCCCCTAAGTGGGTCATTTTGCCATAGAGGGAGATCAGGTTAGCCAAGCAGGCCCTGTCCTTCATGAAGGCATGTTGGCTGGGCCTGAAACTTTGGTTTTCTTGTATATATCTCATAATGACACTCAGGATGATCTGCTCCATAGCCTTCCCAAGCACCAATATGAGACTGATAGGCCTGTAGTTCCTTCCCCTTGGGCACCATCAGACTGTAGGACTCAAATGTCAAAGGTTTTATGATAATTTTTTGTTAACCTCAATCAGTTTAAAATTGTCTAATATATTCCAGCTGAGCTTCTTGATCTCTCTGCTTTCTTCAGTTCTGTGTGGTTTATTTTAGGCATACCTGGTATCTGCTGCTCTAGAGATAGTTCATACCTCCTATCTTTAACCAGTTAAAAATGCATTTGATCCTATTGTTATTATTTTAAGGACACAAAGAAATGGAGGAAATGAGATCTTGTAACAGAAAAAAATACTTTTCTACCCTTGCATGTTGGTTTTAAATAGGGTCCTAACATATGACTGTATCACAGTATGCAAAATACCTTCCAAAAGCAGAATTTGTAGAAGCTACAAACTAGTTGCCAAAAGCCTTTAAAGAATAATATTGAAAGGCATTTTTATTTATGCATTTCCTTCTACAAAAAGAAAGTGATGCTAGGGAGAAAAAGGTAATTTTTCTCCCTAAAAAAAAAAAATACCTAAAAAGGTAATTTTTCTCCCTAAAAAACAAACAGCTAAATTTTTATCTTCTCTTTTACATTCCTTTAACAACTGTTTTTAAGTAGGTAGCATCCTCCAGCCTTACTCATCTCTAAAATCCCAGAGAGTAGGAAGCTCCCATTTAATCTGAGGAAAGACGGTAGCTTTGTCTCAGTGTTTATTCTACTATAATGTTCTACAGGAATAGCTACAGGGCATCTACTTGAGAAACGTGGAAAGCAGATTTATTTTAATTACATCAATTTATGTTCATTAAAAAGCCTCCTCAATAACTAACCCTGGTATTGAATTGTTTTGTATCTCTTCCTAATGCATTCAGGCAATGTTTATTTAATTTAATTGACAGTAAGGGTGAATTTATAGGACTGTAATTCACACTTTGAGTGAAAGGAAAAAAAATAACATGGAACTATATTATTTGCTGCAAAAAATGAAGTAGGGAAATTCATCAGAGCAAACTGTATATTCAATTTTAATAGTTTCCCTCATCAGAGTTTCTTAATGGAGTTTCTTTTGCAATTACTCTAGGGCATTTGAAGCTGCCCATTGTGAGAACTTTCCAAACAACATTGAAATAAATCTAAATGTTAGAGGAGTTTTAGCAATGTAACTTGTTCACTTCCTTCTCTCTTTGATATCACTTTTTTTGGAGTAAAAAAAATGCTGAGTTTCCAAAGTATCTTCATTTTCTCTCCTTTTTAAAATAATAACTTTTGCTTCACCATCTCAGCACAGGTTGTGGTTCTGGAAAGAAAAATCAGACCATTTGTGGCCTGAATCACAAGGAAGTAAGAAAAGTGCCTTCAGCTAAACTGTTGATGAATCTTACTTAACCTTTCTATACTTAGTTCTGTGGAAAAGAAAGTCTTCAGATAACTTGATCTAGAAGAAAAAGAAATCCTATCACACCCCCCCATCCTTCTTATTTTAGGAGGCTTTGATGTATGAAGGTTCTGTGTCCAAATGATACGGGAAGACCAATTTTATCATAGAACCATAGAATATTTTTTTTTTTTTTAAAAGACCTTTAAGGTTATTGAGTCCAACCATTAACCTCACACTGCCAAGCTCACCACTAAATCATGTCCCTCAGCACCTCAGCTATATGAATTCTGAAAATTTCCAGGGATGGTGACTCCACCACCTCCCTGGGCAGCCTGTGCCAGTGTCTAACAGCCCTCCTAGTGAAAAAATTCTTCCTAATCTCCAATCTAGTTCTCCCCTGGTGCAACTTGAGACCATTTCTTCTTCTTGTATTACTTGTTACTTGGGAGAAGAGGTTGACTCCCAGCTCACTGCAACCTCCTTTCAGGCAGTAGTAGAGTGACCATGTCTTCTCTCAGCCTCCTTTTCTCCAGACTACACACCCCCAGTTCCTCCAGTTGCTTCTCATCAGACTGTGTTTCAGACCATTCACCATCTTCGTTGCCTATCTCTGGACACATCTCAGCTCCTCAATGTCTTTCTTACAGTGAGCAGAAATAGTTGTGTCAGATCCCACATCACAGAATATCTCTGAGATGCTTTCTAAGGCTGAAATCAGTTCTGCCTCTTTCCATCAAAGGACAATGTCTTTTCACAGCTCTCTTGGTGGTGAACTGCCACAAGCCAGGAGGAAACTGGTTTCTGCCCACTTCCTTCCTGGAGCAGCCACCTTCACATTTCTGTGAGTTCCTTTCAAGGTGTGCATTTTAATGCTTGGGACTGGTAGGATGGATGGAGTGGGAGTCTTCCTCTTATTTTGTCCTTATGGGATGTATAGGCCCTGCCACATGTTCCAGTGGTGGAAAATTCACCCCAAACACCATCACCTACAGAAGTTCAATGAACGGGAGACAATACTCTGTAACCTTTGAGTAGTTTCTCTTAAATACTCCCAAATTAGGAGACACTTTTTTGAAGTTTGTGCTTTCATGGAGTATGTACCAAGGAGTTAAACGTGAAAGTAAGAGTATCAAAGTGGGTCTGATGTTTACATGGATTGAGCAACCAACTGCCACAAAGTCATAGCAGTTTGTGGGCTTTGGGAGGGAGGCAAGCAGCAGTAAGTGTCTCTTTGGGGCAGTTAATTACATTAAACAGTAACATGGGATTTGACCACACAACCTACCTGCTCACAGGGAAACAGCTCCAGGTTTTTATGAAATTACTCTGTTGCAAGCCAAGTGCCAAGTATAACAGCTTTGAGATGACAAGATTTCTTCCTGTGCTATAATAAATCAAGGTAAGTATGATGCTAAGAATTAATAAATGTTTATTTGTGTAGATGACCACCTCTCAGTACAGAAATCAAAGGCATTGATAAACTTTGGCCTCACTGTGTGAAGATTTTACAGTGCAGTGATTATCATCAGGTCTCAATAACTTCCAGTAATGTGTAAGTAACATCGACACAGCTATCACACAATTGCATTGGGCTTTCAGATAAGTATCTAGAAGTAGAACCACGTTTTAGAGGTATAAAGAATACAATTACCATTTTAATATCTCTGCACTGGAAACAGGAAGATTAATTTTTGTAGGTTTAATTTTGTGATTTTTTTCACAGGTTGAGATATGCAAAAAAGCTGGCAACAATACACTAGAAATAAATGAAGTGCTGATCGTAGTTAATTAAAGGAGCACAACTAAATGGCAGAATTATTGGAAAAATCCAAATCTCTTGTATTTTAAAGTCATGCTGTTGGGTTTTTAAAAAGAAAGGAGTTTTGATATTGTTGGCTCTTGTTTCTAAATATAGTCTAAACCAGCATTTCCAAAGCTAGGCTCAGGGGTCCAGAGAACATGAAAATATATTATGTTCTTCATCTTTAGGCTATATTTGTTGTTACAACACTTGTAAGTGTATTTATTGTTACCTGTTAATTCCTGTATTCTAATACATCGATATAATGTGGTTTATAGCTTAATTTCCTTCTCATTCACTGCTTCCTGATGAGGCTTTTCAAATTGGTCCAATAGAAAATTAAAATTAGCTTATAAATGGTGTGGATACATGACTATTGAAATCCAGTTTGAGAAAAGAAGGATAAGCTGACAAATCTACCAGAGAGCTGGGCTTATTCCGGCAAAAAGCAGTAGTTTTTTGGCACAGAATCAGCAGGTTGTTTGCTGCGAGTAGCTGGTGACCTTCTCTTTTCCTTTAACACTTGTTCTGAGCTGAGCATTTGTAGCTGTGCTACATCTGAGGGGCAGAGGGAGGGATGATGTATCATCTGCAGTCTGCACAGCGGTGTGTAGCATCATGTCAAAATCAAGATAGACTTGATAACTCTAATTAGTATTATCTCCCTATAGCATGCTGCCAGGAGTGTTGCTAAGGTGCCATGTGGGTCGGCAAGGTGGCGAAGCAACAAACAGTAGTCGGCAGGAGGAATAGAAACAAACACTTTAAAGGGCACGTACCACATTTTTTTCCTGGGTCTCAAGCATTAGAGATATTGAGTTTATATTTTAGACTGGAGATAAAGTATGGAAAATCCATGACTTTTGCGTCTTGCTACAAATTAATCTGTTCACCAGGCTGAAAGTTTTAAAGTGGGTTCAGGCTTGAGGCATCATACTGATCTCTGCAAGCAAGAACAAAGTCACAGCAGCTGTACTGTCACATACAGCCCATCACTCCTCTGACAGCTCATAGCAACAGGAAAAGATAGGTGTCAAATTTTAATGACCTGATAATATAACTGGTCACATTTATATTAATGGAAGGGAACATTGACATCTCCTGCAGCATATTCCTGTGGTCTCTGCAGTTTTATGCCTAAAGTGTTGAAATTGTTACAGGTGTTGCATGATATTTTCTGGTTTGGGGGATATGGGGTGGGAGGGAAGAGGAAGAATGTAAAATCAATATACTTGGGGAACTCTAGAATATTTTACTGTGTTTGCCTAAACTGAATTTGTCTATGGTAATACAAAGGCCACAAACTTCTTGCCTCAATAATCTTAAAACTATAAAGTCACACAGTTGAATGAAGTCCCTTAATACATCTGTATGAAAAAAAATCCAAATGTGATTTTAAGCCAATGTTGTTCTGCTGTGTTTCTGAGGAGTTAGATTTATGACCAATGCACTGGCATCTGTTTTAATAACAAAAGTATACTTTAAGTATGTAAAGTTAGTTTTGGTTAGTGGGATTTTTTTTCCCTTTGTTTCCTTTTTAGTTAAAAGGGTAGCACCAGGTTCCCCTTACCTAGTAATCATCACCTGTGTTTTGAGAGGTGGTATTTCTTGGCAGCCTTTTCCTGCTGTTTCTTTTCCTCTAAGCATCAATATTAAATGCTCAAGAAGAAAGCTATTACAACAACCTCTTTTCCAGATGCTTCAGATACATGATTTCTTTAAAATCGTGTATTTGAGCTTTCCAGAAGTTTATTCTACAGCAATTGCATCCAGGGATTAAGAGATCTCCTATGAGAACCACAGAGAGTCTGGAATCACAAAACACAAAGTTTCTGAGATGGGTAAGGTCCTGGTTAATTACTTGCCCACTCTTGTATCCCCATGCAGATTGACCCAGAGTCCTCTGGCATAAAATCAGCTGAGAACATGCTGACATGTCTTGGCTGTGTCAGCAAGGAGCTTATTTACTGTCTAACCATCAGGATGACTTGTGTAGGATGCTTTCTCCATGAAATGTCCTGGATAGGTATCTCTGCCTGTGGGTTGTCATCCTGCTTTGACATTTTAAAGTGTTTAAACACACTGTCTCATGGTGAGTTTTTCTTTCTGCTACTGCTCCTGATGAGCTGCCTTCTGCACAGGTCTGCACCCATAAAGCCGTTTAGGAGTTGGATTTAGTGATTAGTAATGGATCCCTAGCAGGACTGACTGCCACTGACTCCATGGGGATTCCACAATTACCTTGTGTGTTATGGGTAGAAGCAGTCACAACGCTGCAAGGCAGAAAGTGGCTGACAAGAACCATGGGCTCTGATGTGACTTTGGGTAAAGCCCACGCCAGCCCTTCCTGTCAGCTGGAAAACAGAAATAATACCATCTTCTGCCTTTCAGAGGCTGATAAATGTCTTTTCCTTTCAGAAATTATTTGAATTTTACTTAGCTAAAGTGGATAGACAAAAGCTGATGGGTATCCCTTTTACATACAAAATGATGTGGTTTGTTGATGCTGAGCACTCAGCAGCTCAATCCAGTCCCTTGCATAGAATAAAAAAAGCTGGTCTTAGCTGTTTATACCGTCACTAGAAAAACATACTGGATATGCTTAGGAATTCTTTATTTAAAAAAATAAATAAATGAAGAGGGATATAAATATAGGAGAATTATGACTGGAATTTCTGTTTAATTTAAATAGACTTTTGAAATAATTCTCATTACTTGTATTGGAGGGGTTAATCAAGAAACAGATCAGCATTTTAGTCGCTGGGGATTTCCATTTGTCACCTGCTCCATGGAGATCTGTGTCCTCTCCATCTTCCTAACCTGAGGTACAATGCTACAGTACCAGTACAGCTGGTGGGAGCTGCAGAATTGCTCTGCCATAAAAGTATGGGTAGTTGGATCTTGGCTGTATAAGATATATTTACTCTCATCATATTTGTGAATCAAGTTGATTTATAGGGTAGTAGCTAACTAACTACTCTCTGAAGCAGGAGCTGAATGTAAGTATAAAGTTATTATCCATTTGAAAAGAGCAATAGTCTTGTTAGACTGATAGAAAGAGGAAGGATTTTCTCTCACAGAAAAAAGTCCTTGGGCTTTTTTGAAGGATGAGGATCAGAAGGAAGGGAATAGATCGTTCCATTTCATGCATGTTTCATTATGGAAGAGAGAAGTGTTGGCATTCAACCGAAAATTCAGAATTTTATGTCAAAACCCAGTACCTTCTTCAGTTTATTTAGTTACTTAAAACAATAGCTATCCATCAAAATTCTTTTGGTGGAAATGCATCTTCAGATATTAAGTCACAGGAGACACAGGAGATACAAATGAAAAATTGTCTTACCAGCTGTGGTTTATTTTTTAACTTGGTAGGAGGTTTTGCTTTCAAGAGGGCTTTATTACTAAGCCAAAATATTTTCATTAAAAAATAAAAAAAATGAGAGTGTGAAAAAAAAAAGCTCAGAAAACCCTTTCAAAATAAAAAATGACGTTCTTTGTGACAGTTTGAGTGGGCCCCCTTCATGTCCACATCCTCTGGATATTTCAGCAGAGAGCGAGACTGACATGGAGGCTGGGGAAGAGCAGTTTATGTTCATGTTTTGCATTGCATGATGCTGTACTGGAAATTACATGTGAGTGAGGATGGCCAAATTCATTGCTGGGCTAAGCAGAAAAGTGCCACGCAGCTGAGAGAAATAAGCATGGCAGAATGAATTTGGACAGTTATGCCAAAGTAATTTGAACTAGACAAACCTTTGATGTCTATAAAGCTGGACTTGATATCCCAGTGGGAGCAAGTTTTCCCATTATATGTTAATTTAATATTTTTTTTACTCTATGTTAGGCAAAAATAACACAAAATTGCCTTTTGACAGGCTCGTATGCTTGCTTATGAACTCCCAGGGAATGCAGAGGTGTAGCCAAACAAAAACCTGAAAACATCATACTGTGACTTATTCCTTGCTTACTTCTTTATTACTTTATTACTTAGATGTGAGCTTGTGTGGAAAAGGTTAATTTTTGAAAAGTTTTTCCAAATCCTTTCTCAAGTTGCAACCCACAATAAACACAGTTTATAAACTGAGGGGCAAATTTTCAGATGAATCAAGGGATTTGCTGCATTGAAAGTGTGGAGGTTCTGTCTCAGATATATGTAAATGCATCCAATAATCTGCAGGGAATGTAAACACTGAGGAGGCAAAGTATATTTTTAATTTATACACTTATGTAGCTTGTGACAGATGTTGAAACTGGCATTGCTGTTGAAAGGAAAACACAAAAGATACGGAAAATGTCTGGCATTATCAGTTTTAAGTCATGCAGTTGAAGATGATTCAGTGTGAAATGTAGAGACTTAACGTAGAGAATTTTCTGTTTCAGCAAGAATGCTCCTACTCCTGCTGAATAGTTGACATTTGTGGTCAATTGTTTCCCAAAGGTAATAGAAATTTTATAATTAGGCCCTCAGTTAGCAATGCCTTTCTGCTCCTGCCTCACCCCATGCAAATTCACAGTGTGGAAGTTTCCAGTTGTGGGTGTGATGTTCAGCACACATTGACTAGAAGCAGCCCCAGTAAAGGAATAACTGGGATTAGTCCAAATGTGTTTGTTTAGCACTGTGGATTTTTGAACCAAGCTTTCACTTCAGTGAATTCTTTAGGACAATGAAGTGTTCATTCGGTGAATGGGAATAGATATATTTGCAAGAAGACCTTTGTCAGCCTGGGATAAAGCTTGACTTTGTTACATGGGGACAGAACAGGAATGGTCTCATGCCTCCTGCCCCTCCCAATGTGCTCACAGGGAGAAATGAGAAGTGCTGGCCAAGAAATGCTTTTCTCATCATTCAACATGTTCATAATTTCAGATATTTTCCTGATAGCAAATGACTTGCATTGAATGAAACCTTGCTTTCCAGTGTCACAAACCAGAAATGTGTCTGGAGGTCTTAAGTGCAGGGTGTCTGGCACCGTGGTGCTTCTCTCTGACATAGAGTCAGCACTGATGATGTAACATAGAGTGCATCAAGGTGACTTTTCCCTCTGGTTGCCCTTACAAATGCTGTTTCCTGTCAGAGTCCCATTCTCTGTATCTTCTTCAGTGAAAATATGAATAGCTTAGTGATATTTTGTCTGGGATATTTCTTATTCTACCCTAATAGGACCCTTTCCCCTACCTAAGGTATGCCATTCATGCACAGTGGGAGATCTGCTCTCCACTATCCATAGTTGCAGAGAAGCTACTTGGACATTAATGACCAATGTCAGAGATAGGGTCTTTAACACAATATCAGGCAGTGTCACCTTGGTGAAGCTCATGATAAGTAGAAAAAAAAAAGGGGAACAGTGAGTGATTTGCATTGACTTCATACCAAAGCAGATTTTCAGAAAGGCTCAAATGAAATAAGCTTTTTTCTTTCTCAAATGTTTTGGCAAGTTATGGTAAAAATGTGAACACACAGAAGTAAATTATTGGACCATTTTCTCTACATTTGCATGCATAGATATACATATAAATGTATATTCGTGTATATGGAAACAAATATATGGATGTGTATGTGTGTGCTTGTGTGGATATATACACATATGTATGTTTGTGCATTTAGCAAGAAAATAATTTTCCATAGCCTTTCATTTGTTTAATGATACTGAAATACTAGCATTCAACAATCTAAATCCTCAAATGTGTTGAAGAAAGGTGGATTTTAATGGTGTTAAATGAACCATTTAGCACAGAGGGCCACTCACCTTCAGTGGCACACATTCAAAATGAAATCCAGTGTTCAGATACAATAAAAAAAAAGAAGAAAAACAATATTACCTGTTTAAAGAGAATATAAAAATCCAATTAAGTTCTGAATTTTAATTTGCTTGCAAGCATGGGTTTGTTACTCTGTGAAAAGAATGAAAATGTAAATGACATTTCTATGTGTTATCTACATAATCCAGAGGGTAGAATATCCTGTCATGCTTATTTTACCTAGTGATGATAAAAATATACAGTTTTAACTGAATTTCCTATAAACGGGCAAATAATCAAAAATTAACATCTTTATATTCTGATCTTTCAATAATTTATGTATAAATACTGTTATAAAGAGATAAGCTTTTATGAAAGAGAATACACTTTGCCTGGCATCTGACAGCAGTGATGGGCTGTAGCATGTGAAGTGCTGTGGGTAGAAGAAAGCTGAAGCGGTCACTCCTGAACTGTGAATTCAACAAAAGACAAGAAGGTAAAGTAGCTCTGTGACATATGACACCTACTGTTGGTACACAGATGCAGATCATTGTGTGCAAGTGTCACTGCCATCTCCTAACCTCTCTTGTCTTTAAATGCAGTGGATCAGTCATGGCCGTTTGCTAAGCCCTGTGTTTTACATGAGTTGGTAGCATGCACCAAAAGTGTGTCAGATTGAAAAGGTTGTATCCTGGAGCTGCAGGAGAAAGCTTCCTGAGTGAATTTACTTCTATCCCAGCCCTGTCTGGGGTAATAATCTAAGTGCAGTAAATTCTGCTTCCCATTGCGACTGACTATTCCTGCCTTTCTTTCGACTTACTTTATTTCGACTAAACCACATGGAATCTGAAACCATCTGTACCTGGACTAGAAGTATACAAAATAGCAATTAAATTTGTATCTACATAAGGCTGTCACTTATCAGCCTGGCCTAGCAAAGAGAATGTCCTAGGGCTGAAGCAATAGCAAAATATACCTCAATCTCACTGGGCCTCAGCAGCCTGGTGCTCTCCAATGATGTCATACCATGTATCAGTGCTCTCGCCCTCCGAGGAGAATTGTGTCTTCCAAAACTTCAGCTACTGAGAGCTCAGAGGTGTGAGGCAGGCTTGGCTCTTTGTTTGGACATTAAATACATTGTTTGAGAAGGATATTTTACCAAATTGGTAATTTGGTATATACCTATGCAAGTGGTACATGCAGAGGAGTAGATAGTATATCCAGGCTGGTGTATGCTAGGCTGGTGTGGCCAGTGGGCTTCCACAGGGGTTGGTTCTGAAGCTAGTCTTATTCAACATACTCATCAATGACTTGAATAAGGGACAGAGTGTACCCTTTGCAAGTTCACTGATAACACCAAACTGGGAGGACTGGCTGATTCACCAGAAGGCTGTGCTGCCATTCAGCAGGATCTTGACTGACCTGAATGTTGGGCAGAAGGGAACCTCATGAGATTCAACAAGGGCAACTGCAGAGTTCTGCACAACCCCTTGTACTGGGACAGGCTGGGGGTTGACCTGCTGGAGAGCAGCTCCATGATGATGGACTTAGGAGTTCTGGTGGACAGTAAACATGAGCCAGAAATCTGTCCTTGTGTTCAAAAAGGCCAGTGGCATCCTGGGGTGTATCAAGAAGCGTGTGGCCAGAGGGTTGAGAGAGATTCTTCTCCCCTTCTACTCTACCATGGTAAGGCCACATCTGGAGTAATGCATCCATTTCTGGACTCCACGGTTCAAGAGTGATAGAGAGAGTCCAGCTGAGGGCTACCAAGACAATCAGGAGACAGGAACACCTCTCTGATGAGCTGCAAGACCAGGAGTTGTTTAGCCTGGAGAAGCAAAGGCTGAAGAGATATCTTATTAATGCTTATAAATACCCAATGGGCAGGTGTTGAGAGGATGAGATAAGTCCTTTTTCTGTAGTGTCCAGTGACAGGACAAGGGGAAACGGGCACAAGCTGAAACACAGGAAATTCCACTTGAACATAAGGAGAAACTTCTTTTCCATGTGGGTGAGGGAGCCCTGGCACAGGCTGCCCAGGGAGGCTGTGGAGTCTCCTTTTCTGGAGGTTTCCAAACCCAGCTGGACATGTTCCTGTGCTACCTGAAGGACTTGAACCTTCTTTAGTATGGGGTAGGACTGAATGATCTCTAGACATTCCTTCCAACCCCCACCATTCTGGGATTCTGTAAAACAGGTTACTCTCAGACAACAATTTCTTCCACGGTTTACACAGATAATTCATAACAGGCAAAAGGCAGAATATCCAAACCCACATTATTTTAACAGACCTTTGTGTCTAATGATGGGATTAAGGATTCAAACAAAGGAGTCTGTTGGGTATTAAGCAAGACTGGAAATTCTTGGTGTCTGATTTTTTAAATACCAGTCTCTGCCATGGTAAGTACCCAGTCTGAAGAATATCGAGCTCTCCAGTGTCTGCAAAATCTCCTCCTTCTGAGACAGTGGGGCTGTTTACACAATCTCCAGGTTTTTATATTAGATCCAGAAGAAGTTATTAAATCATTAATGCAACCTAAAATTGTACAGAAATTGGGGCTGTAAAACTACCGGATCTGCCTGCACCTTTATAGGAAGCAGCTTTATCTGATCTTCCACTTTTTTTACAAGCTATGTGTACTGTTCATGGCCTTTAATCTCACTACAAATTCTGACACCTCGAACTGCTCATTATATTGCAGGGCTACAGCTGAGATGGGAACAGCATCACCTGAACCCAGATCTGTGCATCACAAAGCTATGCATGCTGTTCTGCCATTCTCCAAATTCAGAAAGATGGGAACTTTGATGTCTCTTCTTGTCCTGTAAACTAATTAAAGGACAGCCAGGTAAGTTTCAGATGGAAGTAAGTGAAAACTAATCTTGTCTTTATTTTTCTGTCTCCATGACTTAAAAAAATTGTTTATATTGTCACTGATGTGGTCCTACAGTGTGTCTCTTGTTCAATATCTGTGACAATGAAAAGAGTGAATTATAAGCATATACATAGACATAATACAAAACACGTTTAGCAGGACAAAGAAAACATTGTATGATTTTAACTTTGTTTCATTTAAAGCCTCAGAAACAAACTCAGGACTGAATTTCAGTTTCTCACAGGCAATTTTTTATGCAAGAAACATCACCTCCAATGTCTTACATGAAACCATCAGAACCTGTTCAGCCTTTTTGTGTTAACCTCCGTCATGCCTCTTCAAAGGTGGCTCAGTGTCTGTCTCAAGGTAGCCTGTGAAAATTAGCCACACATGTTTATAGATGTACTGTAAGTCTGTTTTCATATTCAGAAAAATAAAAACATGAAAAGTCAGAAAAGCTGTGATTATGAAGATAGTTTCCCCTAATACTTCAGTGCTTTTTTTTTTTCCTGCTTACTCCCTTGTCCCTAAAAATGATGCAACACAGCAAACCCAAACTGTTACAGTCAGTAAGATGCTGTGCAAGTACTTCCCTGCTGTTTGTGCTACTGGAATTTAAGGATTTGACTGTTCCCTTACTGTAAAAGTCAAACAGTAAATTCCATCAGCAAAAGAGAAAGTAGTCCCAGTGCTTTCTGATACAAAAAAATAAAATCACCTATGAGTTATTTTGTTGGAATACTGAATTCCAAAGAGGTGTTAGTTATTTATTGTACTTCTGTGGAGATGGAATAAACTGTTATGGATAACACCACGGTAGAACAGGATTGATTACTAAGCTCTATTCTATTAAAACCACCTCAGTTTGCCAAAAGGTCTTGCAGCAGGATTCGTCCATGTACCTTGTTACTTTTAAGTCTTAACTTAAACACTGCACAGAAACAAGTAGGTCTGGATTTGCTGCATACTGCCTCACATTCTGTCTTCACTAGAGAGACTGCAAGTCCCTCTCCACTGTTTGTGACATAGTTTGTACAAATGGCATGTCATCCTGAGCACTTGCTCTGCAATCTTAATGGTCCTTTCCAAGAAAGAGCTCTAATAGTTCATTGAAATTACATTTAGTCTGCAGGCCCCCTGGAGCTATTATAAATGCAATTAATGTCTGCAGATCAGGACAAAAATGCAAAGGACTCTATGCAGTATTGACTTAATATATAACAATGGCTCTGTCTGGGTCTGGATAGGCTATTATTCATCCAAGAGGTTTGGTGCACGCCACTTGCACAGTGCAGCTCTTGGCATGACTTGAGGTCCTACAGAAAGAACAGGTTTTTAATGTGCCTGCAACAACAAAAAAAATCAGGAGTTTGACCTTAGCTAACTAATGGAAACTGGCTCTGGTTCCCCATAAGTCTTTGAAGGCCAGTAGTTTTAAAAGCCATATGGGAGCTCTGTGGACAAAATCACTTCGTGTTGTATTGCAGCCTCCTTTCATTTGCTGGGCCTGGCTCTCATCCTTTGCTATCTCCTGAATCTTCCGCACTGCCTACAGGGACAGAGATTTCATTTGCTTGCACATGTACTTACAGATGCTATGCAGAAGGCAGAGATCTCAGGGTGAGGCAGACCTATTGGCATCTCTGCTCTGCTGCTGATACAGGTCCAAGCTAGTTGTCCAGGATCTCTACACAAAAGACAGGCACTTCCAAAATGCCTTATCTTGACCTCGGACCCTTGAGACCTGCAGCCTGTATGTTTCACTGCTGATGGAAGAACCAGTTCACTATCATGTGTTTTGACTTCATGGTGGACAGTGAATGCAAGTCTCTTCATGAACTGTGATTATCTTGAACTAGTGAAGCCTGATTTCAGTCAGATATTTTCCTGATTTTACACAATGAACACTAAAGCAAATAGATAAGCAAATCTATGTTTTATCTTAGAGAATCTCCCAAGTGCCTTCGGCATTTTCAGGTCCAGTGGCTAAAGTTAAGCTAAATTAAGCAGTGTTGAAATGCAGAGTAGGCAGGGAACAGCTTCCCTTCTAAGTCCTGACAGTGTAACTGACTGTGCAAGGAGAAATCCTTTCAAATGACAGAGAAATCTTTTTGCTTTAAAATTTCCATCACCTGTGTTATCTTTTCTTTTATCCTATCTATCCATTCATTCAATACTGGAGTTTGTGTGACAGTAGGTCCTCCCAGTCCAGTTCAGATGTCAAATTTGAAACACCAGCTTCTGAGTTCCGATGGTTTTTTTTGCTGCTTGCTTTTGTTCATTCTTTAATTGAGTTAGTTTCATATAAACTGCAATACGTTCCTATGTAGTCCAAGGACATGGAAAATAAGAGCAGTTCATTACATTAATTGTCTTTTACAATTGACCTGTCTCTAATCACAGTGCTGGTTTTGATTTGAAAATATAGATGTGAAATACTGATACAGCTGCATGTCAAAGAAAAATGAAGCAATCTGAGATCTTTGGAGCTCTTCAGATTTACACCATTTCAGGACTAAATGATGAAAAACATCTGTTTATATGGAGATAGAGTGTGATTACAGAAGAAATCTTTTCCACGTGAGTATATGGGGATTTTTATGCCACAGCAATATATTTTCACTTTAATCGTATCATTCTACTATCTAGAAAGAAATTCTTGAATTTATTTTAAAACAGTCATGTCACCTTCTGATCTTAACATGCCTAAAAACACATTTGTAGCATTGAGCTTAACAATGTGCGACTTCAGTCCTAGCATTCAGCTCACCTGTCTCAGAGCTCGGCACATCCCTAGGTGAGTGCAAGCTGATACAGTTTTACCTTTTGTGAAGAACCCTTATTTTCCCTTACTGAATACAGGCTAAGAGAGACAGGCTTCCCACAGAAGTTCTGATCAGAAATGAATGCGTCAGCTGTTATCTCCAAACTTGCACAGTTGTAAACACAACTGCTTGTATGTACCAGAAGAAATTGGAATATTTACAGCTTTTCAGTGCAGACGGAAGGAAACAATTACAAATTAAATATAAACATACAATCACATACACAAATACATGGAAAAAGCACAAATACATGCACAGGCATGCACATTCACAGTCATAGATAAACAGGATGCCAACAAGAACAAGCAGAAAATATGTTTGCAAGTAGAAAACATTACCAAAGAGGCAGAATACAAAAACGTGTAGAATCAGGAGGACAAAGCAAGTGTCTTGAGTAGAAGTTAAGTCTTTCTAGGTAGGAAAATAAATGTCAATGAGGTGAATATTTACATCCTGTAGCAATCCTGCAGCTAATTTTGTAGTAATTGATATGCTGCTATATCACTTTATTATGAGTGCTGAAGCGTCAAACATTCAGGTCCTAACATCAAAGTGATGATTTGCCATGTACCCAGCAGGCTGACCAGTACACAACAATAAACAGAGCTGGGACAGACCTTAAACATTGGTGTCAACTGGAGGCCTGAATATAGTTCAGAATATTTTGGGCCAGAAACATCAACTTACACAGGACTGCTTAGTGAAATTAGGAACTGACCTGGACATGCAACTGTAGATCAGATTAGAAAAGAATTTTCCCTCCCATCAAGAGGTCATTATGTAGCTGATAAATAGACGTTTCCATGAGTAAGGTTTCGGGATACTAATTTCAAACCAATTCAGGATACTTAATTCAAAATAAATTTAAATGTGTGAAAGTGACTGAGAGAGTAATTTTGTGAGGAAAGTGCATAAGGGGTTGTCTATTAGCAGGACAAGCCTCGGTAGGCTTCATTCAAACACATATGATAACTTCTTTCGAAATGCAAAACCACACCATCAGCTGGGCTATGGAGGATTATTTTCATTGTTTGTCCTAATACACATCCACTGAACATTGCTGCTGTTGTGCTGCAAGGATGCACTGTAGGCAGTACAATTGTGGCCACAGCTTCAGGAGTAACTCTCTCTAAATTGAGCAAACAGTAGTACTACTGGCCTATCTCAAAATAAATTATAGATATCAAAAAGGCAACAAGAAAAGAGAAGAATGTTTACTATTCTGGATAAGCCCTATTCAGACATATTTACATTTAAGTCAACAGCTTTTTATTATAATGACTCTCACCTGTAGAAACTGCCTGCCCTGCATAGACTTTCCCAATCTGTTGCTCCTGGGTACTGCTGCTTTAGCAGCTAGTCAGAACATACCTTGTTTGTGCAGTGGTCCTTTATTGGTGTGGTCTGTATCTATTACCTGTTTGTGCATTCTAACTGGTGTCTGTAAGTAGTATTATCTCTATTCACTTTTGGCTGTTAGGCACTTATTTATTTCTGCTTGTAGTGTTTGGATTGAGCACTAATTGCCATCAGAGGATCTCGTTACTCTTTCTGTAGCACATCAGCTGGACATCTCAGATTCCATTACCTAGTGAAACTGCCTGCTGATGAGCTGATCCTTTTATGTTAACAAGACGGCCACATAGTGACATTCCTACTGCAATTACAGTGACAGGTTTGGCACATTTAGTGTTGACATCAAAACAGCACTGGGCCACTCATTGAAGTCTTTGCTCATGTAAGTGCAATCTGAAGGACAGTGAGGTATTTTCCTTGGAGGACAGATGACCCGTGGGCCTTTGTTTCGCTTGAAATCTGCTCTTCACCAATTCACGTAGTTTCCCTTTGACTTAGCAGATCCTCTTCAGCTTTCTGCAGCAAGCAGATGTGTCTCCACCTTTCCAGTCTGTGAACTTAAAGAAATTCTAAAATAATTTGTCATTTTATGAATAAGTTATATAAACTGTCACCACAAATCTGTCACCGTGCAGACAGGTGCAAACATGCGCAGTATGAAGAGAAAGATGTTGACACCGAGATCAGAATAAAGGCCATCTAAAAGCAATTACATTTCCAGGTATTAGGCAAACATAATTATTTAAATTGCTAGTCAAAAGCAGTTGATAAAATAGATAATTAAAAAAGATTGACCTGAAAGCTGATTTCAGATTATTCTGTAACGTGCACATAACTCACATAATTGCTCTCTCCCGACCCAGCCTCCATTTAAAGGAAATTTCACTTAGAAAAAAATTATATACGCAGCATGTGGTGATTAATAGAAATACATATTCTCTCAAATGCTGGAAATTATGTGAGGGACTGTATTTAAAATTGGGAATGAATTATCCCTGCATCGCAAACGGTAAGGTGGTCTGTCATTTTAATAAATCACACTCAAGAGGCATTGAAATAGAAAGTGTGACAATGCATTAGACCACAGAAATACTAATGACCTCTTGTATGTAGATATAGAATCATAGAATGATAGGAGTTGGAAAGGACTTTTAGAGATCTAGTCCAACCCCCTTACTAAAAGCAGGTCTGCCTAGATCAGGTCACAAATATCTAAGAGGAGCATAAATTATGGCACAAGTAGATTAAACCCATCTTCATGAAGTAGATGGAAACCTGGGAAGATTCTTGGATGTCCTTTATGATCTGCTGAGGTCACATGAACCTAACATGAAGATGAAAAGCGAATGTGGAGACTTGAGGCCAAATTTATGTACTTGGTGGTGGGAGGCTGGTGGACTGAGCAGGGCATATTTGATATCAGTAGTAATTGCTGGTGATGAAAAGCAACTCTTTCTGTGACACCCACTTGCTCTACAATGGCACGTGAATGGCTCACAAATACAGTTTGTGCAATGCGCTCATGAAAGAAGAAAATCTCACCATGCCCCTGTTGTGAGATATTACTTCTGAGTTAGCTTTTAGTTTGATGATAGCTAGTTCGTTAGTTAGTTAGCTTGATCATCTGGAGTAAAGAAACTTAAGTGTTGGGACAGTGAAACTGTGGCAGCTTATACTTAGTTCTATTGCTTCTGATTTTCCCACTCAGGGTTGATGCTTTTGAGTACCTACAGACAAATATATACACTTGTAAGAACACCATCAAATGAAAAAGTAACCCAATTTTGACCTGTGGCTATGCATATATATGCTATTCAGAGAAGCTAGTTGAAGAGATGGATAGCACTAAAAGACATTTTTTTGAAGAAAATCTTGTAAAATTCCAATTTTAATAATGTGTAGCTCTGCCAGTCTCACTGCAGAAACATGAGAGAACCCTTTTTTAATTTAAAGTGCTCTCCTCCACACGTAATACTTCTCTGAACCTGTCACTTCTCAGGAGCCTTTTTCTCAGGCAGTCTGCATTTTAAAACAAGGAGTTATGACAGTTTTCACTGCAAAAAGGGACAAATTAGTGAAAGCAGCACATACAGAAACTTGGTTACGATAACTACTAAACAACAGTAACCATGGTTCCTGAGAAATAACTAACTGGTTCAGATTCTTGCAGTGACCATTCATAGAAGAAAAAGAAAGTGGTGTAGGACTGAAACAGCTCACTAGCTTTGGTGCCTAAAGTAATGAGTTACAAAATGGTGCAGACTGAGATCATTAATCCTGGATTTATTGACAAGCTTGAAAGCCTCAGGTAGACCTTCGTTAGAAATTCAGCTGAGAGTGCAATCTGCTCCTGTGTCTATAATACTCTTTAAGCTCTCTGCAATTTTAGATCTGTTTGTTTTCCTACGATGTCTTTGAGACAGTGATGTGACTGGTTCCATTTCTGTGGATGACATGTTGAAGTTCACAGGATAGCTATGCTGAATTATGGATTTTCACCATCTCAGTTGCACATCTTTTCTTTTCCCTTTGCAGAAAAGTAGACTTGCAGACTGGACATTGCAAATTTTGTATTGCGGATTTTTTACATGAGTTCAGGCACAGTCTGTGACTTACTGAGCAGTAGTAAAAGGGAATAGTTCAGAAGGAGCTATTTTACTAATCTGCTTTTAGAGTCCAATTTTCACATCTTAGTCTTATGATAGGAGATCAAAGTCCCTCATTAGGGACTGAATCCAATATTTAATACATTTAATGCCCACTTCACATACTCACAAGACAGCCTGGTTTCTGAATAAAACAGCATTCAAACTCATTTTGACATTTAATGAAGGGACAGAATGAGTGTTTTTAAAACCTCATTTTCTATGCCCTTACATGGTGGTGAAGCAGTACTGACTTCAGTATTTACACTGTCATACAATCAACCTGTCAAAAGCAGGATCAGTCTCCTACACTTCACATGAGGGCATATAGGATTATCCTTATTAATGCATCTGTCTTTCAAAAACTATCCTATGATATCTTGCACTATCATCTTTGAAATATCCTGGACTTGGGGAATGTCAAAATTTAGGGTATGAGCACACATTATTACTCTTGAAGTTGTATTGGAAGTGATTAACCTATCAATCTCTATTATGCAACTACTGAAAATGAGACACATACTTCTCCTGGGGATTTACCTGGAGTGGGATCAAAAGGAAACTGTGTTCTTCCTTCCCTATGTGAAGGTTCAAAATTTGTTTTTGCTAGTGACGTGAAAAAGTAATAAATTTATGGAGTGACCTCAGTAACTTGAGTGATTCCCTTGTGATTAAGGCTGGGGAAGCATTTGAAACATGAAAAGTTGTATCCATGTTCAAATGAGAGAAGTCTTAGTTAATTATTTAGAGCAGTGGAAAGCTCATAAAAAATTTAACCAAGATTTATTTCTCTGTGATTGTGTAGACACCACCATGTGCAGAAATTGAGGCTTTAACTGTGTTAAATGAAAATCTTGAGGCTGTCAGCACCAAACTTGCTTGTCCCTGGCTCACTGAGGGCAATGCATCCTTTCCTCCTGTCTCTACTCTTCTCCAAGCACCTACAGAAAACTTCCTTTGACTATTGATGATGTATACTAGTAGGGTGGATTCAAATAGCACACCCAGCAAATAAATAGTTTACAGCACTTGAATTACTGCTGTGGGGAAATTGTGTTGGCCCACAGTAGACTGTGGCTGTGGCTATTCAAGGTTACAGCCATTCGCCCCTCATAGTCTCCTCTTCCATCTCTGAGGTGTTGTGGCTATAAGCCCTGGATTTGGTGGAGCTTGAGAAAGGGAAGGAAAAGAACAGACTGCTTTCCCAACACCCTATAGATCAGTTCATGTTACTTCCTGCTGGAGCAGAGGCAGGAGTATAACTATGCTTGGTGAAGGTAAGGAATGGATTTTACAGGTCCAGAATAAGACTCAGAGATAAGGATAGGTCCTTGTTTTTCCATCCGTCCATCATAGGTACTGCACTGAATGTCATCTATTTTTCACTCCATTTCTCCTCTTGGGACTGTGGTTCTTTTGGTTTCTTCCATTGAAACTCAATTCCCACACTTGAGAAGTCAGAACTTTGTAACACAGATTATTCCCCAGTGCGTGAAGCTTCCCCAGTCAGAGGTAAGCAAAGCTGCAGGTCCAGACTTGCAGCCAGGCCCCTCACAATCACTGATTATCTGCAGGTACCCATAGACCTTTGTTCTGTGCTCCTTCAAACAGCCAGTGCTGCAAACTGGGAGTCATGTTTACACAATTTAGTTCAAATCTCACCAATTTTGGGACACACTGCCTCAGACAAAGGTCAAGGCCATTGCCATTTTCTTTGAAGTCCATTTCATTTGTGATTTATTACGACTATGGAAATTACTACTATGTTTTTCTCATAGGTTTGCATGCATATGGGCATAAGAGGACTTGAAAACATCAGGAAAGGTGAGACATTTGACTGTATCTTGACTTGGTTAGGATGTAAGTATGTTAAATGGGACAAAATTATGTTCTAACTACCTTAAGAGACTAGTGGGGAGGGAGTAATACTACTTCTACTAACATGCTTAAAATATGACATGACTGAAAGAGCTTTGCCATTTAGCTTAGTGAGCATGCAAGGGTGTAAAAATCCCAGACAGTACCTTAGGATTTCTAAGGCATCTTCATTCATTGGTTTTCCAATGGTGGCACTTCATACCTAATATCTCAAAAGGGACAAAAGGTCCCTGAAAAAGAAAAATTAATCCATTATTTTTCTGTCATCTCTGAGCAGAAAGGTCACAGAAAAGGAGAAACTGAGTTTTCTAGAGAAGCTGTTTTCTTAGTCTACATGGCATCATCAACTTAAAAAACAAACAAACCAACTTGATCACTGAGTCATTGCATGTAGCTCTTGCAAAGGCCATTCAAAGTTTAGAGGTGACCAGCCAGGGGAACAATGTTAGGAATAATGTAGAAAGTGAAGAATAATAAAGTAATGGCATTTCATAATTTTGATTATATCAGTTTATGGTGTAACAGCTCACAAACTCCACTTGTCTGAAAAAGGCTAGAAGGGAACAAGGTAGGATGGAGAGTAGGAAAAGAAGGAGGGTTTGGAAGGAAGAAGTGGTCCATATAAAGTGAGCTGACCAAACATTGTTGGGTATCCTAGTGGGCTTTCAAATCATAAGTGATATTGAGAACTTAAACGGGGAACAATTATTCATCCATCCTCACAACAGAATCATAGAATGGTGAAAAACTTTTTATAGTGGAAAGATTTTTAGACAATAGCTAAAATAAACTCCCCAAATCAATCTGAATATTTTAATACTTTTAAAGTGGTAACTAGGGAAAGAAAGTGTACAAAGCTTGCATTTTCATTTGAAGTATTATTGTATATTTTGATTCATTTGGTTCAGTTCATGATATAATGGAGCATAACTGATATAACTTGGCTTGATGTGTCTCCTTGTTTCATGTACTGGAACAGTATCTGCAGAAACATTTGAAATTACACATTTTTTTCAGACATCTATTTTAAGGATCAGTAACTTCAAACAAGCAGTGCACTTAGGCATATTTTAAAGGCTTCTTTCCTGCAATCATGCATGGGTCATGGCTTAATCCTCATCAGAAGTCACACACATTGGGATCCTGATTGCAGGAGAGGACAGTGAAGGAAGGACATAGAAAGAAAATTATCAGAGTTTTCCAAAACAGTCCAGAGATCTCACACCCAACTGGTATATCTTTGATGCTAATTTAGAAGGTAGCTGATTTAAAAAAAAAATATGAAGGAGAGACCCCAAGAGGCAAAATAAAGTTGATGATTCAAAATATCCAGTAGGGGAATTTATGTCATTGCTCATCACTGTATGTCCATGCATGACACAAAAGACAGGCTTTGAAAGAATCAACTGTCCTGATTGCTTAGTGGGAGCAACTAAATCCAATATTTCTTACTGAATTACTTAGTTTCTAAGTACTTTGTACACAGTCTTTTAACAGAAAGGTGGGCCTATGATTTACTTTTGAGTCAGGAGTAGGGTGGCTTTTCTTGGCCATATGTACAGCTTCTGTCAAATGAAGATGGGGGCTGGGGAGGAGGGGGGGAAAATCCTGGTATTTAACTTGAGACAGGTTGAAATACAACAGCTTTCTGCAGAAGATAGGAACTGGATTCTGGGCTGTTTTGAATAAGTTAATAATTAACTGAATAAATTACTCAGAAAGAAACATGCTAAATATATTTATTAATACATACCATATGTTTTTTGCAACTTCTTAACAGAATGTTCATAAAAGTATACAGCTACATTCAAGAATTCCCCAGTTACACACATTTTTCTGCATATACTTTATATACTGACCACTTAATAGACAGAATATTCATTTAGTGAATATTTTAAAACCTTACAACCATCCCTTTGAGGTCTATAGATAGAGTAGAAGTCTCCTTATTCCTTTCAATTATGCCTAGATGAAGTGTCAAACATCCAAATTTCCTAAGTAATTTAATTTAAGAAATTTGGATGTTTGACAGTTGAACAAGAGGTTTTAATATTTTTTAAAATGAGGAAGGGAATTTCCCATGCAACCCAATTTCCTTTCACACGTCATTGAAAGGCCAACATTTCTGGTATAGAACTTTTGAAGATACTCTATTATTACAAATATTATGATTCTTCTGTGTAATAATTCTTCGAAATTCCTGAGAGAGGTGCTCATGCTCATTATTGGAAGTACGCCCCTCTCTCTTCATACCTTTCTATTTAAAGGTTTTGCCAACTGATACAGTTTATGGAAGTCTTCATCCTGCTCTCATTTGTGCTAGCAGAGTGACCTTGAACTGATGAGGCAAAAAATGGAGCACAAATCATGCCTACATTCACCTTTCTCCCACCCTTTATACTCCAGTCATTGTCCATTATCTCCCCAGAGACTACTCCAGAAATTGGGTTATAGCTGTCCTTCCTCTTCACTTTTTTACCTGATGCTTGTTAATGTCCAGAGCAATACCCAAGGGTTTCAGCTGCACAGGCGTGGGCTCTGGCTAATTGGCTCTAGTTCAGATATATGACGTGTGACAAGCAGAGGCAGGATTCTAAGGTCTATTTAATCAGCCAAGTGGTTCAAAATTTGATTTGAGCTTGAGTTGTTTAGGTGTAAGGCAGCATTCTGCTTCTGAAGGGATTCTGGTCTCTCTGCACCCTGTGTACAGCATTTCTTGGAGATGCTACAAGCAAACAACATCTTGACCAATAGTAGTAATAACAGCATAGGAATGATAATTCTGTATTATCATGTGCTGTAAAAATGAGAGAAGATTTTAGGAGACTTTTCAAGCTGTCTTTCAGGGCAGTGATGAGTAACCAAGCAGTTACAATGGCCGTAAGATGGAGACAGAAATGCCCTTGCTGTGATGTGGCGAGAGTCCTTGGCTCTGTGTGCACTTCTGCATGTGCTTAACTCCCCACTGCTTTGGCTGCTCATCCAGCACGACCTGGAATGTCCAAGTTTAAGGCCCAGTGCAAGCTTTTGAAACCCATGTGATGCCATAACTATAGCACAGATATTTCTACTGCAACTCCTTTAGAAAATACTTGGGATCTATACATGAGATCTTTTCTCTCAGATCATCACTGGTTTGCCTGACTTAGCCAGTGTGAGAGGCTATGTAGCAGCCTGGATGCTGTTAGGTGCCATATTCTCTGAACTCAAATATGATCTAAATCCTAGCATGGTGATAGAGTTTTGTCTCACTGGTCAGCTGGTAATTTTCAAGGGTGTTTTCAAGCCTTCTGTAGTTTTGTGGAGAAAAAGCCACAAAGGCTAGGCTACGCATTCTATAAAACTGATTTGTAAATTCCAAGTGCAAATATTTTGATTTTTGAGCTCAAGTTTAACCTCCTTACTGTGAAAAGCCTGTTCATCCCTACCTGTTACACTCAGAAGCACTTCTGTCGATTAAAACCGACTTTCTATCCTGCAGCCTCCCACAGACATATGCACACACATTATGTCCCATGTTTAATTGCCTTTCAGAACTGTCTTATCTTGGCATGAACTTGTCATTGGTTTCTCTCT
This sequence comes from Colius striatus, assembly GCF_028858725.1. Lineage (NCBI taxonomy): Eukaryota > Metazoa > Chordata > Aves > Coliiformes > Coliidae > Colius > Colius striatus. Next base: position 11,290,685 of record NC_084761.1, read on the forward strand.
GCTCACGATGAATACATACCTAATCTTATTATTGGATGCACTCAGAGCAGGCAATCTCGTTAATAGCCACCCTTAAGGGATTTTTATCCATGGATCAATTTCATAATTGGAACACAGCTACATAATGTATAGTTATATCCCTTCAATGGCACAGCCGTTCTCATGCTGTTCAGTCTTGCACATCTCATTAAAAAAAAAATCCAGAAAGAAAGAATGTATTTTTAAACCAGAGATCCTTCTTGGAAGCTTGTTAGGTTTTCAGATCATACCACAGGCTTACAAGCTTGATTTGTCAGGTTCATGATTGTTACTGGATATGTGAGTTCTGTCATTTTTAGGCTGAATAGTCACTAAGAATAGTTTTCCCTCTTATTAGTGGCAATGCATTGAATTCTGTATGTTCTTTGCTCTAGCATACAGAATTCTCTATTGGGAAAAACCTAACTTGTTAGCTATATATAATTTTGAAAAGCAGCAGGAGCTATATAGATGTTAAGAATTAAATTATGTTCATTTATTCAGTGACTGCAAAATATTAAGAGTGTAATAGCTTAAAGTCTTCCTAATCAACTTTACTTCATCATTAAATAATTATGCTTTGTATTTCTGAGCCACACTTTTGTCACATCTCACATACAAGGTAGTTAAAGAATATGAGTCATTACTGAGGCTGAGTGAACACTCCTATTTAAACCTGAACCAAGCAAAACTGCCTGGGTTCAAGCTGTGTGAAGCTTTCAGAGAGTCTGAGCTAGATTTCCGACAAAATTTGACTCAATTATATCCAAGCCCCAGCAAAATAAAATATACATTTACTGCACAGACCCAAGCCAGAGTCAGCTTTACTCAGATTGGAGTTTGGTGGATTCTCCTCCTCCCTCCACCTTCCTTCAGGATCATTACATCTTTGATCAAAAGGGATTAATTTTCCTTCTCTTTCTCACTCTGTAGGCACACAGGGAGAATGGACATCACTGAGGCTCCTGGAATACGTATATGAGAAATTAATGAGTGAGTATTTCACAGTTTTACCTATTTGCAGCTGCAAGCCATGCAATTGCACACAAGGTTTTTCACAATAACACCACTGGGCATGGCTAGCCAGCTAGTCTATATGGGAGAGAAATTACTGTTATGATCCCACAACTGACTAGTGATGATATTAGTGATAAAGATGATACATTTAAAAAAAGCCTGAAGTGTACGTCTACTGTGTTTGATAATCATCAGATCCCAAATCACTCAAAAAATCAAATATCCTCATCAGCTGCTCTAGTCATCTTGCCCAAAATTGCCAAGGGCAAAACGTTCCATCTCTGCTGGTGTGAATGGAAGCAGGATGTAATGGAAATAGAGACATTCATAAGTGCATGTTCCTGCAATTATTATGGGCTGTTGCAGTGGGGTAGGACAGGCTGTACTGTGCTCACTCAAGAGGCAGGTCTCTCAAAGAACTGAAATTTTGAGGCAGTCAGGTGTGCAGCAGGACATGTCTCTGCTCAGGTGTGAGACCCAAGCCCAGTGTGTGTCATCTCACCTGAGGCACTTTAGATCACTTGGTCATTGGAGCCTTGTCTTGCAACATTACAAGTGCTATTGGAGCCAAGAATGGGAAAATAAAATGGCCTCATATTAGTCATAAGACACCCAGGTTGAATTGGCAATTCACCATCAGACCTACTTCCTCAGGGACACGATGGATTATCTGCTGATTGTGATCTTTAGATCTTTCCAAAACACAAGCTACTTTTCAAATAAAATAGCTAACTGAAGCAAGCAGGAGCGATGTAAAGGTCGGGAGTGTGACATTGATAGGGAGACTTCTTTGGAGCATGCCTTTCAATTGCTTCATTTATATTTCATTAAGCATGAAATTGTGTTTATAATTGTATTAGACAACTGTGTGAGAGATACTAGCTCATAAGCTCAGTCTGAATTAATATAATTATTAATTAATTACTATTACATTTTTCATTTTTAATGAAATTATGCTCCTGAATTCAAAGTGATAGTGAAGGTGTGTTGTTTTAATCCATTAAAATATCACTCTGATTGGCTACTCTGTAACTGAGAGAATAGGAGTATGTGTTATTTAATGCAAAGACCATATCATTCAAAAATGAACTTTGCATAATCTACGTGGAGAAAGGATATTCCATGCTCCAAAACACACGAGAAGAAAAAATCCTGTCTGGGGATTGTGCTGTCTGGGGATTGTGTTGGTGCATCAGCCTCAATAACAGGGATGGCCATGCAGAGTACAGGAAGATCAGTAATGAGGAAGCAAAAACATAGGAGGAATTAAATTAAAAAATAAACTCCCAAACAGTAGAAAATTATGGGAAAGACAGAACAATATGCAGCCAGGGAAGGTGTGAGAAATTAGCACAAAGCCCCACACACCAAGACAGTGGGCAGGTATCACCTGATAGCCTGAATGTGTGCTGCTGTGCTGGGAGGGAATGTTCAGCCTCTTGCAACATCTCCCTGCTTTACCCTGGCTTCAGTCAGGATGATCAGACCTTGTGATGATGTGTCACAATGCCAAAAGTGACACAGAATCCAGGGAACCCTTCTTGCTGAGATCTGGCCTCTGTAAGCCCCTGCGTGGTGGAAAGGGAGTGACAGCTCAGAGCAAATGAGACTTTGTAGTTTGTCCATATATAGAAATGAGAGCTAAGAAGGGTTTCTTTTTTTCATTTAACATCTATCATGACTATGACTCTCTTATTATACTGTTCTACTTCATCCTGTTATATTAATACATATGCAAAAATCACTTGGACTTCAAAAGGATGTACTCACCTGGTGTAAGTGCTGCAGGATTTCCTGAGGTGTTGCAGACAGGGATGGTTTTCATAAAAAAAAGCTCAAATCTTTAAGCTAGTGCTGTGGCACAGAAAAAGTTCTTCAGTTCACCTTCATATATTTTTTTTCTATCACTTTCCAGCTCTCACACTTATCCCGCTAATGATTAAGGATCTCAAGTCCTTTAAAACAAAGCTTTTCACCTTTAGATACTTTTTCAATCTGTGTGAGAAGAACAAGTTCCTCACTGGCATTTATCTTACAGTGTGCTCTCTGGCACTCTGACCAAAAATATTTTGCAACGTGTTCCTTTTCATCTTGGAGCTGTGTGAATGCCAGGCAATTCACTTTTTGTTTTCCTTCTCTTTTCCTATTTACCTTTCCTCTGTGTGCAGCTGATCTCAATGTTTCACTCACTGAAACAATCAATTGCAAAATTAGACAAATACTTTGACTTTGCCCCTGGCTTTTGTGGTCACTGTACCTCTGAAGGCTTCATTCACCTCCAATTACATGTCCCTCAAACTCCTGCAGATAAAGAACAGTATAAGTCATTAGCCTTCCTAAATGAATGTGCAGCTGAGTAGCTAACAAAGGGATTAACACTTGGCAGTAAAATTGTTGCATGCTGAAGGAGAGGGTCATTGGGTGACTGTACATTACACAGAAATAATTACCACCCAATGCTAAGAGAAAATGATGACCACAGGCTGTGTTTACTGCAAAAATGCATTTGCTCTCAACTTTCACCCCTCTACTTAATCTGCCTTTGCATAAAATGAGGGAGAGCCATTTCTGTTCAGGGAATGGTGGAGACCCAAGAGCTTGAGCAGTAGGAACCAGCATGTTCTAGCTGAGCTGAGCTGAGCAGCATGGTTATGGAAACACAAGGTGACTCGAAGCCCAAAGATGTTCAATAACAACCTTCTCATTGAGCAGAGAGCTTCCAACCCTAAGCAAAATCTGTACTATTTAACTTTTTAAAATATTGTTTTGTTTAATTCCCCATTGCCATTGTATTTGAGGTTGGTTGGTTTTGGGTTTTGATTTTTTTTTATATCTTTGATAAAGAGACTATAAAGACATAGTTAAAATATTTCTCTTCTTCCCCACCTAGCCTTTTCTTATTTAAAAAACACTTTATGATTCAGAACAGTTATTCACACCACAGTGAGCCTTTCACAGATTAAGCTGTCTTCAGACAGCTAATGTTTTACCTTTTTGAGAATGCAATTTGTATTCATGGAGCTTAACAGATCAGTTAATTCTACGGCCACAAAGAAAAAGTACCTATGGAGGATTTCAAAATGCAGAAACAATTACTAGATACAATAGGAGACTGAGTTAGGAGATCTTGGGCATTGCTGTCACTGCAATGCTGTTGAGGAATTACTGAATTGTGCTTGCTGAAAACATGACACTACATTAGCATAACGTGATATGGAGTATCCTGTTTAGCAGTAAGAGTGATCTTATAGTTAGGAAAGATTTGGGGTAAGACTTCCTGTTGGAATAAATAAATGCTCATCACTCTATTGAAGTCATTGCAGCTGTTAGGATTCAAATAGGCTGAGAATCGCTCCCTTATTTTGAAGCAGACAAGGACAAAGTAACTACTAAAAAGATTGAAAAGCATTTAGTACATCTTTGGAGGTGAGCAGAAAGGTGCTTTATGTTGGACTTCTGAGCAGGATGCATTTTTCTTTTGTGCTCTATCTTGAAAGCTGTTTACAATGCAAGACTCATGTCCCAGACATGGCAGAAAAAAATCCCCAACCAAGATCATACAATTTCCAGGTTTGAGACTGTCTTCTGTTTGGTTGTTTTAACCTTGCCAACAATACATGGTGGAAAACCTTTTTACCTTTTTTTCCTTTTGAAAACAAGGTGTCATTTCATAGCAAGTTAGCTTAGTCAAAGGAATTCAACTAACTGGACTATACGTAGATATGATTTGGCATCCTGAGCCCAATTTAAAGACAGAAAATTTTAGTGCAGGCATTTTAATTTCTCTAATCACTCACTGAAATGAGTACCATAAAGATATATAACTGAGGCTGAGAAAATACACAATAACAGTGGGATGGTATTGTACAATGTGAAAAGAATGTTCATATCCAAACATCACATGCATGACTGAGCATGAATTTACATTAGAACAACTTCAGCCTTAAACATATATTTATTAAATATGGGTGGAAACAGCCATTTTTCAGTGGTGTACTATTATCATAAAGGTTTTCATCTGGTGAAGTATACAACTTCTAAAAACCCAAACATACTAAAGGCATATTGAACAACATCTGAGCACAGACAATATCTAGTCATATCAGTACCATTAATCTCTTCTTTTTTTGCCTTTTCTTTTTTGCTTTCTGTATCTTTAGTGGCATTTCAGTTTTGCCATGACATGCCCTGTAGAGATTTCCAGTGAGTTAAGCTGAAGATATGAATCCAGATTTTCCCTACTGGCATTTTAACATCTCATTAGGGTGCCTTGGCAGAGCAGATGAGGTGAGCATAGGTGCTCAGAACCTGGGATCAGTAAACCTGTATAAAGCAGGAGCTCTTTCCACAGAGTGCAATGGAGGTATTCATGTTACTCATGACCAAAGGCTATAAGAAAAGCCACAGAAAAAGTATTCATAGGAGTGAAAGAAAATTTGTTCATGAACTAATAGGCATCCTACAGACAATATATTCTGTTCACTATGGAATATTCCTTCCTCTTGTCTGATAAAGTGGCATCTGGCTAGTATATTAGCCTGATTTTTTTTTCAGTTCTCTGCATCACTTGGAGCAATGTAATCTCTCTAATTGGTACTCTGAATTGTTTCTACTATAGTTAAACCAGCAGATTCTGTTGAAATTCCTTCATGGTTGTTTTTGCTATCAGCTTCAGAAGTTGTGTAAAAGGAGTCTAATTTTTTGCGTATTCATTCACAGATTTATCATATTTGCAACCTTAGAAACAGTATTTAGGTCTACATATGAAGGAAATAAAAAGTCCTAATTAATTTTCCACATCACTGAAATGGAGCTTCAGTCAAATGGAGAAGGCAGACATTGCAGATGTCAGAGCAAGCCATCCTGTAGCCAAGCCTCCAGCAATATTTGGGAGCAAAAGGTAAAATGAGGCAGTAGATGAGATGAAAATGCTAATTATAGGAAGTTTTTGGGTGAGATAAGCAGCAAATCTCTTTGTAATCTCAATCTAAAGGGTCCATCATGTATTTTGTTTCTGAAAAAGAGCCATCAATCTAATTTGAAGCTTCAGATAATAGAAGACTCAATGAAAATCTCTTGTGCTTATTTGCTAAAACCCTAAAGGTTATTTCCTGAAGATAAGAGGGTGGGTGCTGCCTTTTTGGTGGCAAAGATTTTCTTTGATGAAAACTGACCTGATCTATTTGGTCTGGAGTGTTTTTTAAAGGCTAGATAGTAATCTTCCCCTGAAAAATGTTTGTATCTTTCAGAGCTGAACCCAGAAATCTATCACTTGTCTGGAAAATCTCTTGATCAGGAACATGCTTCCAAAAGGAAGACACAGAGATTGAGTAAGCCTGATAGAGGTAAAATAAGCAGGATTATGTTTTTCCCCTTTGTTATTGTTATAAGCAGCTGTATTAAAGCATGGATACTACTGATAGGATTGATATTTGCTAATAGATTGTATTTATGGTGTTAGACTTCCTCATCCTCTGTTTTAAATTTGTTGTTGGGCTTTTATCATATTATGGCTGAACAGTTTAGCAACATCCATCAGATATCATGACACCCTTGTTATTAACTGAGAACTTTAGATGCTCACTTCAGTGGTCATCCTGAAATACATTCAGTTGGTGAGAAAGTGACAGAAAGGGCTAAAGAATTCCTGGTTCCAGGAGAGCAACAGGTATTATAAAGTTAAGAAAAGTTTCCTTTTCATAAAAATAAAACTGAAAGTGAATTTGTAAAGCTTTGAAATAACAAGACATTATAAAAGTCTTCTAATTTTCAAAAAATCTGCGAAGAAGGTGCTTCTGAAATATTGTCCCAGTCACTAAAGGGGCAAGAAAAGTGGTTCCACATTCAGCAAAGGTTTAAATCGGAGATTTGGAAAAGATTCCTAATGAAGTATACTTAATCAGTGAACCTGGCTTCTAGGGAAAGCTGTAAAATCTAAGTTATAAAGGGTCAATTAGACTAACGCCTGTCTGGAATGGGCACAGCAGGATTCTGTTTCCATGCTGTGAAAATGGACTTAAAGCCATTGTCATACTGTGGTGCTATTTTTTGATCCCCCAGAACTCCATTCAGGTCCTGAGATTTCATTTTTGCTACACATAGATATATATCTCTAGACTGCATGCAAGTCCTCCAAGCTCGGTTGTGAGTGCTTTCAGTCTGTCTGACTTCTATAGTGCTAGCCTCTCTGGAAGAAAAAATATCTCAAACCTAAATTGTGTGGGATCAAAGTCCTCTCATGAGGAAGTCATGCAGGTTAAAATGAATTTCACTATTCTGAGTAGAGTAGCCTTCCCTAGGGAAAAAGGTGTCGTCTTGATTCTCTTGAGCTGGTACCTCAGTTGACCTCAATTAGGGAAGACTCTATCACATAACCATCTGTTTTTGGAGGGCAGGTGTTCAAGGATGAAGATCCTTGAGGGTACATTTCCCTACAATCCTGAGCGAGGAATGCAAAGTTTTTCTTCTTTCCTCACAGACACTATGAATACATTAGCTCTGTATGGTTCCCTGATCTGATTTGACTTCCTGGTGCTTTGTATGGGAAGTGTGGACATGCCATTCCCAACTCTGGGTTCCAGGATCTTTCATGCCAAAGTCAACACTGCTTCCTAGAGCTCCAAATCCTTTAATGTGGTCTTAGCCGTGAATCGCAAGAATGATATCCAGCATTGTAAGTCAGCAGTATCCCCCAAATAAGATGATAAAGCAGCTGTGTTGGCTTTAGAGCAGCTTAACTTTAGGCTTCTGAGTATGATGAATTATTGTTTAAGGAGATGTATTCATAATTCTGTTCCTTCCAAGCAGGTGGTTGATATTTTGAGATCCCTGCTGTATCAGCACTATGTATATTTGGCACAGAAATTGCATGAATATTATGAGTTCTCTATTTAATTGGGTCTCATAAAGAAATCCTGTAAATCATAGTCATCTCATGAAACAAAACAGGAAATTGATACGTTTAGGTATTCAGTAACATTACTTCTTTTTGTTCCCTAAGGTTAGACAAAACTAGAAGAAAAAAAATGAGGATAGACAGGTATCTTTGATGTAGTTCTTTATATCTGAAAATAATACAAAATTGTAACTCTTAGCAGAGAAATCAAGAAATATGAGAAAGAAATATGAGAAAGAACTTTTGTATAGAACACCAAGTCTTCCTGAGCCAGCACCCAGCTAAAAAAGCTCCCTGTTTAGGCTTTCAGCAAGACCACAATGCCACTATTTATTCAGGTTGCATTCTAACCTTTCCTGCATCTTTACTCTTTCTTGAAACACTTCTTGCTGTTTCACAAATTTTGGCAGAATATATCACAAGATTGTTTTCTATATGGTAGGTAGTGAAATTCCTTTGTTTTCATTTGTGAATGTTAGGTGGAATTATATGCTGAGGGGTGAGAGTTCCTGTTGTTTTGATTTACTGGGGCTGAAAAAATCCTAATGTGTTCTACTTTTCCTAAATGATAGTGCAATAGTTCTCTTCATAATCATACTCCAAGGCTATGGAAAATGAATGAAGTTGTAAGAAATAGAGGACAGTTCAAACAAGTGTGTCTTACCTTATAAATAAGGCTAAAATACACATACCAGTGCAAGCAAGCAGAGTTTTATATCTAATTTCCTTAAGTGAGTTTGAATCCATACACAACTAAAGGTGCTTTCATTATTAGTACATTTTGGATTCTCCATACCATTGAATTACAATGAAGCACCATTTGCATCTATTTTACCTATAGTACATCTATTGCACCAAGTCAAACAAGAGGTAAGAGAGGTTTGTACTGATTGAATGCAGTTCATTGTATAGCTGCATCTGGCAAACTGAATACAGGGAACGGGGGTTGATTTTGGCATCTGAACTGATTTGGCATCTTCTGGGAGAGAATAGTTTGCTACTTGAAGCCACAGACAGGCCTGTGAGCCTGCTGAAACATCCACTCAAACTCATGCATGACTGCATTTTCTTGACAGACTGCTTCAAGTGCTCTCTAGAGTTATTTGATCTGGTCCTTCAAAACCTATTCACATTGCTTCTCTTTACTGCTCTTACTGTGGAATTCATCACAGGCTGTTTTATCTGGGTGAGAGCTGAGCATACACATGGGTTTGAGTCCATGCAGTGCATCTACAAATAATGAGACTTCTGTACAAGGTCCCTGGCCTTGCTTATCAGAGTGAAACGTCTGGGGGCTGGCCTCCTTGATAGGCCAAGGTGATCTTGAAGCATCACACCCCAGGCAATTGCAAGTCCTAGCATGCGATAGGCAAGATGTGCACTTGCTTGTCACAGGTCAAGGTCCCATTTGAGATTGTTTGAGATCTGTGTTGAAAAGCTTCTTTGATACGAGTGGATTGTCCTGGTATGGCAAGAATGGTACTTGTGATAACATTTGAACATGACAACTGTGTTGCACAGTATAATAGCGATGCTAGAGAAAAGCCACTCAAGTTGGCAGCTCCTGTGCTGAGTGTAAGGGAAACAGTGAAGGGTGATCTTCAGCTCTGGAGGTAAATACTTGTCACTGCTTCAGTTTCTATTCTCTACTGCAAATGAAAGCCAATAGCAAGTTGCAGTTATGTCTTTCAGAGATGGCTGTTTCGATCTTGTTCAGCAGCAAAGTGTACCCCATATTCATAAATCTGCTGAAGTTTCAGGGAGAAAACAGCAATTACAGAGGACCAAAAAGGAAGCCAGTCACACAAGGGAAATTGTGTCTGCTGCTGCTTTCCAGTTTGCTGAAGGAAGTAATGCACAACACAGTCTAAGAAAATAACACTTTTACACTAAGTAATATACACGGTTTACTCTTTTTTCACTCCTATACAAAATGATCCAAGATGAAAATTCACTCCCTATAGGGAGCAGGAGTGGTGTCATATGTACCAAGGAGCTCACTGCAAGTATGAGTAACTGCAGAATTAAGTAATTGTGAGTACAATCCTTTGAGCAGGAAGGATTTCATGAACATAGGTTAAGAAGGCTTGAAATGTATTTGAAAATCACCATGCTCAAATGCATTTTTCACATTTTTCAGTTACACAAGGAAAAAAAAAATGTTGCCTACCAGAAAAGGGCCTGAGCTTTGCTGTAATAAAAGTCAAGATGTAACTCTGCTGAAGTCATTGGTATAGACTAATGAGGTATGAATACACCATACAATAGTTGTACAAGGTACTCTGTTGTTTTCAAGGGAACTATTTCTACAGCAAATTACTGCAGTGTACAAGCAAGTCTATGAGCATCCAGGTTTCTGCTAAAATAAGATTACATATCTATTAGAGTATCCAGAAGCTACAGCATTGCAATGTACTGTATTACCATGGGCTGAAGATAGGTCCTCGGGAAATTATTCAATAGAAATATGCAGGAGACCAATTTCTTCAGTAATAGCAAATCTCTCAAGTGCTGCAGTTGAGGTGACGATTCAGCTTTTGGAGCAGAATCCATTTAACTTTGGATTTGGAAAGGCTGGTGCTGGAAGTTAGGGAGCAGCAGATTTATGTGTCACTGGATTATAATGTAGAGGCTATTTTGCAAATAACCTGTCCTCTGAAACTGCTGACTGTAAGATGCTTTAGGAATATTGACATTCTGCCACAAGTACAGAAAGCTCACAGTCAACTGTTATCATCAGATGACTGAACAACACATTTTAGCTGCATTAATGAAACGATCCCCTGTCCTCATAACAATTACGACAACATTTTTACATTATTATGCTGCCTTGTAGCAAAGAGAAGGATATTCATCCAGGCCCCTGTTTCATTTATGAACCTAGAGTTTTTCTGGGAAGAAAACACGAGATATAAAATACTCTTAGATATTAAGGAAATTGCTTCATCTCAAAGAAAAAAAACATCTTTTGAACAAAAGCAAAATGTTCAAACATCTTAAGAAGAAAACACAAGCACCTGGATCTATGAACTACTCTGAACCATTTCATATTTTTGTCATAATAGAGGCTCAATCAAGAGAAGATGCCACTTAAGGAAAACAAGATAAAATTGTGGGATATCACTCCTACTCCAAAGAATTTTATGTTTTATACATGGGAAACTGACTAGAGGGAGTCTGAGTTTCCCCCTGTGAATCAGAGAGCCCTTGCTGGCACTGGGAACTGACTCAAGATTTACACAGTCTCTATTCAGCCCCTCCATCCCTTCTTCAGAACCTAGGTGCATCAAGGGATCTATAATGATGGCATAGTCTCTACACTATTGCTTTGATAACTTTTCCAGTGTTGTAAAGCATTTACTCCTGATTTTGCCTCCGAAGAGAGCTAACAGGCAGTGCAGTATACCCAGGGACACAGACATCTTGCTTCTTTTTTTCACCCTTGCTCCTTCTTGCAACCATTTCTATTGATATTAAAAGGAAAGTACTGGCTAGAAGCAGGGACAAGGCTGTTGCAGGTGAATTCAAAGAAGGAAAAAGTATTCACACCTGAAATTGCTGCAGAAAAAACTGATATCTGCTACTACCCATGTAGAAGACTTCACCAGTGTCCTTTTCAAATACTGCAAATGGCATGGTGCTCTGCAGCCACCAGTTCCATCAATGGCAAGTTTGCAGCCATTGAGAACCCTTCTCAAAGGGTGATTTGTTTATTTTTAATTTTATGTTGTCTTTTCATGTATGCAGCTATCAAAGGACAATCTAAGCTCTCTAACATCTCAGAGATGTTCTAGTCTTTTTGTCATTCTCTGTATCGCTACATTCTCTGTGTTGTAATCTTAAAATTACAATTTCATTTGTTACAGCATTTATTGCATTCAGCTATCCTCTTTTTCTGAGGTTTTATGGAGTTATTTTATTTCCTGAAACCCAATGACAAAAACTACTCAGAAGGCCAGAGATGTTCCTTGCATATAAAAAATATCAGCTAATTAGCACTAAATTAAAATGCAAAAGAAATAGCCATTATTTTTAGGTTATATGTATACACCACTTCTTTTACTGTTTCTGAAGAAACATCAGCCCCTGCATGCTGTCAGTACCACTGAGAGTACTAAAAAAGCTGTCACAAAATGATATCTTGATAAAACAAGATGACCTTTAAAGTTGAAGCTGTGGAAGCAAACCAGATTAAAAATGTTTTCATAATGCACACAAAAAGCTCTGCAGTGAAAAGGAAAAGCGATTATTCTCACATAACTAATTATTTTTAAAGACTGATACAGTTAAAATAAGTATTATTTAAAACAGGAGGATTTCATACTATTCTATCTACATCATCCATTTTTGAATGAACTTTAAGTTTTCCATTTATGAAACAATGTTGATTTTTTTATGCATGCTTTTCATTTTTTCATACATACTGTAAAACTAGGAGAAAAATTGCCATAGCAGGAATTAATTACTAGCTGGTCACTTTAAGCCATGTGGTCTTCCTCATAATTACTGAGTCACTCTATGTCCTTATCCTTTTAAAAGGTTTCTAGCAGCAGACTAGAGCTGGGGTCATTCTTATTGCTCTTGAGTAATGTTTTTTGTTTCAAAACATCAGAATCTGCTAACGAGTCATCCACTATCTTAAAGTTTCTGTGTACAGCTCTTATGCAGGAAAAAAAAAAAAAGAAATCATGAAAATCCAAAAAATGTCTCCTAGAATCAACTGTCATTTCTTCTCTTCAGATTCTGGTCCTGATTTTACAGATCTATACAAGTGGACTTAAAGAGCTTGAGCCAGAGTCGAATGTTTGCAAAAATATAGCATAATGCCTTATGAAATTAATTCCTAATCCCTGTTTCTGTCTGGATAGGTCACTTGCCCTAAATATAACAAGTAATATTAATATTCAGGCTTTGCTGATGTTGAAAAGAAATGAGAGACTGTGAGGATGAACAGAGTTGGCGAGGGGGTGACCTTTTTCAGTAATCCCAGTTTGAATCTGCAGATTAAATCTATTGCTTTTGAACAAGTAAATCATCAAAAACCAGCCCGAAAATCCCCAGAATCAGCATTACAGGGTTAAAATTTTAATTAGGTTGTGGAAACAAGTCAGTGGGAGGGGGTTTATCATTAATAGAACTGAAATTCTGTACACAGCTATGAATCTTGTGAAACATCCAGTAATGTTTTAAATGTTAGTCACATTCAGCAAGGCCTTCCTGCCTCGTGTTGGTTGAAAAGGCAGGGTTAGGGTAATGAAGTGATTGAAATGTGAAGTTAAGACCCACATCTGTTACTGACTGCAGAATTCCTGTGTCCAAGAAGCTGAAGGAGGAAAAACTTGCTCATCATGTGCCATGGCAGGAAAGAAGTATTCCACATGTGTATTCCACATTAGTTACTTTTGAAAGAAACTGGGACAGAATCGCCAGTAATTAACCAGTCAAATATATACAATGTATCCTAACTTCTAGTTTCATAGTGCTGGCATGGAGATTTTCTTGGAAAAAAAGCCCTCATTTTGATATCCTTCAGATGAGCTGCTCTAGAATTCAATCACTATATGCTTTCTGGATTCAGGGAACTCCTTGGATGAAGTCCTATTGGTTGCTTTCTTTTTTAATTCCTGGAAGGATTTATTTCCCTTTTCCTCCTCTGAGCCCCACAGTACACCTTGAACTCCTACTTAGCCAAATGAAGCTCAGCAATGGGATTGCAAGAGGGCTGAAAATGAATGATCTGAAAAAAAAGAGTAAGGAACTACTAGTAGGCTCTTTCTCCCCCCTATAAAAGTGAACATACGTTTCCTTCTTACCTGGGCAGAAGGAGGTCCCTGGTCCCTGGAGTCTTTTTCTGTTGGGCTTTCTGTTTCTCAGGGTCACATGCAAAATCTTCTCTTTGCCCATCCCAGGAGACTGAAGGCTAGACCAAAACTCCCATGCAAGTGGGGTTTGCATGTGACACTGTCTGTTTTCACAGTAAAAGGGGATTTGAGATTTCTAGACCCAATGTGTCAGTGGTTCCCACGTCACTTTGAATGTGGGACAGATTGTAGTCTTACAGGTAAGCAAACTCTAATCTTCCTTGAAAGGCCAAATTTTCCAGCTTGTATTGCTTTTTTTGCCCTTATTCTACTTCTCTCTGTGTTCAATAGCAAAGAGAAAACAAAGAGAGGGAGTTATTTGGAGAATTTAAACTGAGACATTTTCACTGTCTTCAGCTTAATCCAGATAAAGACACCTATGTTAAAACAGGGAAAAGTCTTTGATGAATATACAGGGATTTCTAAAGTAAATGTCTCAAGTGCAGTCCTAGATTTTTTTCTCAGACTCTAATTTTGAACAAGTACTTCATATCTCTTTCCAATATTAGTTTAACGTGAAGGAGTCCAATGAACAGCTCTGAGAGAAGTTTAACTCTTTTATGTTAAAACTCTCATTAACCCTTCCTGTCTGGGGAAGAATATTTTATGTTATCATAGTAAAAAATAAATAATGTTAAGGAGATTTTTGTTCTTACCATCATTACAAGGGAACTCCAGGAATGGTCCTATAAGACCTATAAAAAATGGTCCTTGATGTGGACACTGTTTTGAATTAACAAATCAGTAAAAGATTTTCTTAGGCATTTACTGCCACATAGTCTTACTGAAACACCCTCAGACTTCTTTGATAACCATAACCCATATAAATGAGAAATATATATTTTCTTAAAGCTGGTTGTGTATTTCAGACAAATTTTCCCTGAAATTAGACTACAAGGGTTTTTTTTTAATCTATATACTTTAGTGGATCACAAAGCACTGTGTTCTTTACAAAGCCATTGTTACTTTAACTGAAGTAACACCTGCTTCTCTTTTGACACCACTACCTGTTTGCTACATTATCCTATCAAATTGACTGGAATGCAGTCTCTTGGTCCTGTGTGTTGGAAGAAAATAGATATAGTTGCCTATGCATAAAGAAGTAAAAGAAATGTTCTTCTTGAGCATTATTGTTTCCTTGTTGTATAAAGCATCCACTTTCCAGGTGCCTTTAGAAATAAGTGCAGACTCTGCTTTGCAGAGGATTTTAAGACACAGTCTGCCATAAAGACGGGAAAAGACAACGATTATTTGCAACTTGGTAGCACTCATTCAGAAGTAGAGTGAAATTGAATCCTTTAGAAAAGGCACAACCTAAAGAAAACCTTTACTAGATGTCTGTCCTTCCTTCAGTGCTTTGGAGATCAGTTCAAAGGCAGCACTGCATTTCCCAGGATAGTCAAGTAGATTGGTGAGCAATGCATTTGAACGTTAAACCATGAACGTCTATCTTCAGCAATAAAACACTGCTCTTCATTATAAATGTATGAATTACATGAAAAAATAAATACACTGTTCCTTCCAAACAGGACATTTCTTCCCACCTCTGCCTGTCTGAGTACACTGCCTGTGTATTGTGGCTCTCCATGCATTCAGAAAATTAGTGGTGTGCTTTCGTTCTGTTTGGACTGTATGGCTAAAACTCAACCCCTCTGTTACAATGAAGGTGATTTGGAAAGACATCCTAATTAAAAATCACTGTAGGCTAGCTAGGAAATTCAACACTGTTTTCTTAGTATCACAGCATGAGTCAATTTGGAGATGTGGTCTGGTCTTGGGGAACTCAGAACATGTTTGATTTTGATAGTTGAACTAAGCATGCAAAATGTAGACCCCATATGCATAGGGCCATGTTTAAAAAAAACAACAACAAAACCAAAAACTTACCTGGAGGAGGTAAACTTCAATTTTGCTTGCAGAGCAAAGATCTGTTCTACAAGAAGTCTGCATATAATTACCTATGACAAACCTGATTAAATCATTGATGTGAATTTGAATTCACATGACCTTGCATTGCACAAACAAAATCCAAAAGAACAGGTTCCAGACCAATTTGATGCTGCATGTAGTTCAAAGAACACATAAACTGGCTCAAATGAGGCCAAAAGATTACAAAATATTTATATCTTTGATGTTATGGCTAGGTGACAGTAATCCAGAGAAACGTTGCACTACAACTTCATTGTCAAGGACCTAGAGAGAAGGAATAAATTAAGGTAAACTAGGACCCTAGCTACAGTACTGTCTTTCTTAGAACTGTAATAATTAGACCACTCCAGGTCATGAATGAAATGTAAGAAAATGTAAGCCATCTTCTGCAAATAATAGGTCATCAGGTCAAGTCCAAGAAGCATTAATGAACAGCAATTTTCTACTGCCCCAAATCCAAATTGATATGACAGCTGAATCACAATGGTAATTCGGAGGAATAGAGAAAACAAAACATTCCCTGGCTAACAATGAAAGAAAACAATCTGTCAAAAAATACAGGGGGCACTGACTTTTCAAAAACATGCTTGTTCTTGTCAGCTTTATTTTCCTTAATCTTTTGGCCTCATCTTCACAAGGAATGTTCAGAACCAGCGCCCACTAGCACTCACTGATAATGGTGCTTAGCCTGGTTCTGGGGCTCTTTTATTGCAGTTATTGAGTAATAGCTTAGTTCTGTTAAATGCTTTCACTCTTTCAAAGGAAAAAGAAAAGCGCAATAGGGACTATTACAGAAATATCCTGGGGTGACATTTTATCCTCCTTCTGTCATGAGCTGAAAGGCAAAAGAACCAGAGAAACAAGAAATGAACCACTAAAAAACTGAGCCAAAAGACACTACTACCATTGCATGGCAGAAATACCATACAGGACTAGAATATTATCTTCAGTTAGCAATGGTATCAGTTTAACATTGTGTTGGTCATTGTTCTACTGGATCCATCAGAGCTAACTGGACACAGATCTACTCAGTTATCACCTGTTAATCACATTTAAAAAAAATAAAGTTCAACTGTAATAAAGTTATTGGAATTCTTGGCTAGTTTATACACTGGCCACCCTGGAACTTTAGTCTTCTGTATCAATCCTGTGTCTTGTGTGCTACAAGCATTTCAGATAAGTTGTGACATGAGATATATTGAACACTATGGAATGGATAACTCGGGAAGTTTTGTTAATAATGGTAATAAATGTACATAGAAATACTGGAAAGGAAGCAGCATCTGCTAAAGTGGGGGTTTTTTTGCATATTGGTTTCATGCTTTGACATGTCCTTTACCAAAACCCTCTGGTGGTTTGTAAAAGATACTCTCGACATTTTTACCCTTCCAAATCCTTCCAGACTGCAGCTGGGATAGAACACTAAGGATCTCAGTATAGTGGTTTCACATAAAAACTTGCCAGTTTTTGAAAATAAAAGAAAAAAAAAAAGAAATATCAACCTGGTTAAGTTCCTTTTTTTATCATTTTTAGCATTACAGCTGTTATGAACCTGTAGTGACAGATAAATTGCATGAATGTTGTACAGTGACCTTCGAATCCAATGCTGGCTTGCAAAGCACTAATGAGTTGATGGATATCCACCAAGATGCACAGAGAAAAGGTGGAAGTTGACAGTAGCTGAAAGGGAAAAAGCTCTTTTTTGAAGCTTATATCAACTCCATGGAGAAAAGACTGATGGATGACACTTTGCATTATTGTGATGAATTCTCTTGGAATTTTGGTTGCATGGGTCAAGTTAAAATGGTGCAGTTTGCTCCCCCTTTCTCTCTCTTTCCCCTTCTCACAACATCCCCATGAAGGAACCAATCTCATGAAGGAACTGACTCCTGCTGTTTTCTGCAGTGAGAACTCAGATCCCACAAATCACAAACCTCAAAACATTCACAGACACCTGAAGAAAAGACCCTTGTTACACCCAGTTGACGGCAGATAGCATAAATAAGTTTGCCAGAAGAAAAATCCTTGTTAATTCTCCTATTTCACTGCAATCATTATTAAGCATAAAGTATTTGTGCAGCACAAAGCTCACAAAAGAACACTACGGAGGCTCTTCTAAGGTTCTGGGAAAACAAGGCTTTAGGTCTGCTTAAATAATTGCTCAATTCCTGAAGATGCAGCATGTATTTCCGCCTCTCTGCATATTTATGCTATTTCTAATCTCCCGTGCCCTTGGTGAGCTATCCAGGCAAGATAGCAAGAAAGTTCATCTGAAAGGCACAGGAGTTTTGCATCCAATTTTTCCTTCAATATAGATGTGGGAGGCTGAGTCTTTGAACGCACCCAGTCGGCTGGTTTTATTATTTTAACTCTGATGTCTTGCTTTCTTCTTTATCTTCTCTGCAACAGCTGGCAGTACTACTGCCAGATGCCACCAGAATCCTTAGAGTACTAAAAACAGGCCAGCCCTAACTCAGGGCTTGAAAGAGCGATAATGTCTCAGCAGCCAGAGGACACAGAGGAAATGAATGAGACAGAAGGAACTTGTCAGAGAGTTACAACTTTAAACTAACAAAACACAAACCCGAGATTCAAAATGTAGCTTGCTAGCTCCAACACCAAGCAGATGTATACTCATACTGGGGTTTTTTTTGTAGTTAATGTTCTTTGGTGGTAATTAATTTTCTTTCTTAGTAATTCTTGGACTTTACAGAACATGTCTGAACTCTATAGGCAAGGAAAATAAACCAGCCTGGAGGTGTCATGCAGATAAATTCCTTTTTGTTTGGGTTTTTTTAAGTCTGATATAAAGACAATCTTATCCTTACTAATGTCCAAAGGCAAAGGTGTGTTTTTTTTGATGAAAAATCCAATCTGACAGCCATTTCCCCACTGGATACTTCTCCCCTCTCTGTAGAGGTTGAAGCAGTCTACTCCTGAAGTTAGTAATATCCAAGGCAATACAAACATAGAGGTATGTCCTCTCTTAACTAACTAAATCAATGAAATTACAATCTTTAACACAAGCTCAGAGCAGGATTCAACCACTTCCATAACTATGTGTCCTAATGTCTCCTCTGCTCCAACAGCAACTGACATAGACACCCTTATTAGTGGCAGCAATATGACACAGCACTATGATTTTCCACCAGCTGATTCACAGTGATGGTTCATTTCTTCTCTACTTCAGAGGTTTCTGTAAACTTCCACAGGATCATGGTGGAATTACCCTGTTTGTTTCCCTCTCTGAGTTGCATTGGTGGTGCATCATTTAAACAAAGTTGCCTGAAAGTTAGCAGAGGATTATTTCCAAGGTACTGGCTTTGCACTGGGAGCTAAAGCTGAAGCAGTGGCTACTGAGAAGCCAGTTGGAATACGTAACGGTAAGGAGCTGAAGCCAAAGAAATTCAAGCCAATAGGATCACTAGAAATGATTGAGAATTGTCTCTGGGGGCTGCCCTACTGCCCATATGTTTGGAGCTCAAAAAAGGAAAGGAGGATGTTAAGGGACATGTACCAGACTAGTTGAGTGACACTGTGAACTTGAACGTTGCTGCAGAGCCAAAACTTCCTTGACTTATCGTATCCAAAGCTTGTGAAAGTAAAATACTGCAAAATGGCAAAGAAACAAAGCCTGATCCAAATCAATCTTTGGAAGAGACGTTTGACAAAGAGCACAATATCTATGCCAGGCATCCTCCTAGGAACAGACTAATTTTGTGCAGACGTTCCTGAATAGGAGATACATTCATAAAAATGTCTTGTCACTGGGTTTCAGAACAGCATGGGAACTCCATATTGAACTAGTTTCCAGGCATAACTCAATCTTCTCTATCCTTTTCCCTCTACAACCAGTTAAGAGCAGGCACCTCTCCTCAGTCTCTCCGTAGGGGTTAGTTCATTCATCTGTGTTATGCAGACACTAGGATAGCCCTGAGAGTTTCCAAGGTAGAAAGAGAAAGTGGAAACGAAAAGCAGCTCCCTGCATGATTTGTGAAACATGCAAAATACAATAGCAATAAAAATAGTAATGAGCTCATTACAATAGAAATGGCCTCATTAGCAGTGCAAATGCCAATCATATACATAGCCAGGTTCCTGATGGCCCAGGGAGTCCTTTAAACAGTCTCCTTCCCTGTTCCTTATAAGCAATATAAGTACTATTTAAAAAAACATGTAATTCTTCCAATTTTTGGGCTATTCTCCCTCTCCTTTGCCCCCCAAAATTCAGTGTGCAGAATTTAATTCCTGGAAACCCAGTATATGTAGGATCAGATGTTCAGCTGAGGCAGTGCACATCCCTGTGCACTGCTATGGACAGGGGACCATTTCAGGCCTTCACCATGCCTAGAGGGGTGGGAAGATAATTCCTTTTGCTGACAAGAAATGTCTTGAGACAAAAAAATGTATTTGGAAATATTTTAAATGAGAGGAAAAACAGTTTTCATCAACGTACTGTTAATGAATTCAAGGCATTTGTAGATGAACAGTAAAAATGAGGCCTGTAAAGTAGCTTCAGAGGTTTTGGGCTGATGAGTTGGAGTGTAGCATGCAGAATACACATGTCCTGCTGCTCAAGACATACCTCTCCGGAAAATGCAATGAACGATGATGACATGTGGCTGTGGCTGGAACACAGCTTCACCTCTCCTCCTCACTACAGCCAGGTGGTGTGGTTTCTTTGCTTTCAAAGTTTCAGGCAGAAATATTGCTTTAGTCAAGAACATACTTGCCAATAGTGGTGCTGGGTGAGAAGGAGCAGGCAACGAATAGAAGAAGACAGGGCAGGCACTGAGCAGAGGTGTGGGAAGGGGCATCACTCTAGGGTACTGGGAGCCTTCTGCAAAGGAAATTCTTCACTCTAGTCCTGGTTATGCCTAGATTCCACATTGCACAAGGAAAGACCATTCCCAAGCCCTAGTTACTAATTGAGAAAAAAAAAGTGTCCATTTTACCTTTTTTCTTTTAAATATCTAGACCTACACCACAAGAGCTGAGCTCCTTGTTCCAATGTACATGAAAACACACTATCTGTATTTTATGGATCAGAAATTGTACAACAGAAAATGCACAACTATATCAACAGAAGGACTCTTGGCTGGAGGTAACAGAATTTCAGCACCTTTTCTGATGGCTAAACATTCGTAATTCTTAGTCTACGCACAACCATCATGGGTCACTTTTTCTCATTACACATTTGTATATCTGAAAGATCAGACTTATATTTTCAGGGACTTGAAATGGTAGGTGCTGCAACATTATAGTCCCTCTGTACATGAACATCTCCATGACTTTTCTACAGTCATACAAAAGCCCACAGTAGATTAGGGAGTTAAGCCTCTGCTCCTGCAGGCCAGGTTATGCCATTATGCCCAATCAGTACAATTTGTATACATTTTTTTCTTCATTATGAATCTAGGCTATCAGAAATGTAACACTCTATCACGATTTGCAAGGTAATAATGAGCCATGCTCTTCAAAAATGTACTTAAGGTTGAAAGTGATTAAAGATGCTCCAGCCTGCAATTACCTATTACTCACTGGTGCTCAAAACAGTTCATTTTTCACATCATTCCAGGAATTTTTAACTTCTTAAAGCAATGTTTCTGGTAATTATGGGAAAGCAGCAACAGCAGCTACTGAACGTTATCTAATGCTGCAGCAGAGTCAGAAACACTGCCTTCTGCACGTGATATAGCAAATGTAGGGACGTGGCAAAGAGAGGCAGCACCTGATCTGACTGCTCAACACTTCATTGTGTAGGACTGCTGACCACTTGCCAGGCCTTCAGTTTGTTTCAGAGAATACTGCACTTGGGAAGGCTTAACCCTGCCTGGTCTGTGCTCCGGAGACCAACTTTGGCCTCAGAACAAAGGAGTTCCTGGTACAGTTCAGAAACACGGCACTCCCTCTTTCTGGGTCTGAGTTAAATTCTTGCCTCTCTTAAACTGGCCCAGAAACCAGGGAAAGCTTTTAGCAATGAATTTTTAGGCTCTCTAGTTTTTAATTTTGAAATGTACCTAAAGTAGCTATGACAGACACATCTGACCACTAAATCTCAACAATCTGCCTTCACCTTCATGGCCTTTACTCTGTTCATGTTTTTACTTTTCAGACAAAAGTAAACGAGACCTGGTTTTCTTGTTGCAAAAGTAGTACCACTTTGGTCTGATAAATGTATTGAAGAGATGCCACAATGCTGAAATAAAAACAGAAATACAAAAAAGAAAAAAATCCCAGGCACTCGAGACAACCACATCATCCCAGACACTGTAATTGCAGGACTGAATGCTGTGGTTGTCCCGGCTGCCTCCATGCATAGCCCATGCAAGGAATGAACCCCAACAACGGCTACATCAAGCTTAACAGTTTGTGACAGTGAAGAACGGAGCTTTTATGGGTATGAGGTCCTTTGGCTGGAAGATGTCTCATTTTAGAGATAATACCTGAGATACACATTAGAGGACATTAGTTTTACATATACTGAGGGGAACCCACAGGTGTTCTCACGTTTGCTTTCTGTTCTGCTGCTGGGATTGTTGCTGGGACATCCTCACCCCACATTTGCTCAGGCTGCTATTGCTTCTGGCGCAGCATGATGGGGCCATACATCCCAAGAGGAGGAGAGAAAGAAGCAGTGCTAGCAGACCAAAGGTGGGTTGGTGACCCAGGGCTTCAGGCTCTGCTGGTGGCACCTGTGTACAGCTGGGCTGTGAAATGTCTCTGCATTTCTGATGAAGTCAGCCCTGTGCTTCATTAAGACAGCTGTCACACTTGTTCATTCAGTGCCTTTCAATGCTTTAGCGATGAAGTTGAAAGTACAGAAAAAAAATAATTATTTACTGCTCACTCTGCTATATAATTTGACTTGGAAAGAAGATACATGCAGGTACATTCCCATTGCACATCCAGGCTCAGCAGTGACCTTTAGCCTACTCCTCCTTGTATCTCTTTCTGTGATATTTTCTCAATCATTCATTCTCACTTCTTTATACTTCTCAAATATTCTGTCATCAGGTGTGTTTCCAGGACAGTCTGGGTTCCTAACTTATCTTACATGTCCCTTTGGCTTGCAAAGTGGCACAATGCTTCATTTTGGCTAGGAAAGGGACATTGTTTTACACAATGTTATTTCATTCTTAAACAGAAGATAGTGATCACAGCTGCTGAGTTTATAAATTTTATCTCAATAAAAATAAACCAAATAATTTTTTACCTGTTTGGGAAGTACTGTGCACATACACTGTATAAACACTAAATGACACTGTTGTTAATAATTACCCTTGTTATTAATGACAGAAACTTGTCTTGATAGTAAGAATAATAAGCTTTCCCAAGATAACTTCAGATCATTTAATCTCAAGAACTTGTTTCAATAATATGGGTAAAGATATGAGAAAAGACATAGGAAAAAAAAGAAAGATGTGCACAAGGATGAGAGAACTGTGTTTCTTCCATGAGATAACTGTAGTCAACAAAATAAACATTCCTTCTTGTTCATGTATGTGTCTAGGATAAAACAAACCCAAATTCTGACTTAGACATGATGTATTTATGAAAGGAAAAAAGCTAGAAATGTGAGGGCATTCTTTGGCTTTACAGGAACTGTGAGATATCTGGTTGGTGGTGTGGTAGACCAGAACACTGACCAGGAGCAGGGTTACACATCTCTGAGTTTCAGCAAATGATAAGTTCTCAGTTCAGAAATGGCATCCCACCACTGGCTAGGTCCTGAGCTGCAGAGGCACCAAAACTTGCAGAAGTTGATTTACTGGTGAGGAGTTTGTGATGGCTGGAGCTGTCCCACATTTCAATCACAGCTTAAAACCCCCAGAAGACTGGCAGCAGTGGCAGATCTCCCTTCCCACTCTCAGTCTGGAAGCTGCTGTTTATTCCTCCTGTTCATACAGGTCAGTTAGATTTCTGCCTCCAAAGCAAAGACAGCTGAGAGCTCAAGTTAGCAAAAGGAAATGAAGGAACAGTAACTACCAGATGATTAATGCTGCCCATATGAACCCTGCTGACAGCTCAGAGCCTGGGCACCTCTGCTGAAACAGATTGACTTGAAACATGGGAACTAAAGAAAAAGAAGCTGCCCACTGGGAAATGTTGAAATCCATACAAGAGTGATGAGGATGTCTAGGCTGAAGGAATTGGCTAGAGAAACATTCACCACTCTATCTGAATGCTTAACATTCACTTGAATCAGTGGGAAAATTTTGGGCTTCCAGTATCAGGTCTATTGGTTGAAAGGTCAAAGGCAGCATTTCAGCTGGTCTTCATATTTTTCCCCTGAGTAGTTTGGAAACATTTCTTGAGTTGTATTTTTCCACCTCGACCTGTATTTCTGGTGATGATTCATTTTTCTTTTCTCAAAGGACAGTAGGCTGCAAAAGCTCTGCCTCAGCTGGCTGTTGCCACCCTCACTGCCTGTTGCCACATGGCAAAAAAGCGGCACCACATGCCACGATCACACCCTGGGGGCAAATTGCCTCTCAATTCACTTACAGGTTCAAGAGATGCTGTGGAAACTTAGAAGGCATAAAGAAAAGTCAAATACACATTTAAATCCTCATTGCATGAGTGCAGGTAGGCATGTGTGAAGGTGTGGTGTTTTTGTGACATATTTATTCATGTCATAAAAAGAGCTGCTGAGTGGCAGGCAGAAGTCACTCCTGGGCCAGTCCTGGCATGAAACCTTCCACAAAAAGTAAATAAGGGTTTTCCCCAGGCCTGGTGGTCACAATGACCTGCCTCCTGCTCTGCCCAAGAGCACTGAGCTCAAATTTTCAAGTGGTCTGTGATAAAGCTCTTCACTCTGCAGCCACATGGTTTTGCCTGTCCTGGCCATAACACAATATGCACTTTATAAGCAAGGCACTGGTTTCACTCTGCGTGGCCAGGGCACATGCACTCAAGCAGAGAGGCAGAAAATTAATTTCACTGCTCATATTTCCTTCCCACATTACCCTCCCACTTTGCTCTCCTGAAGAAGTTACAAAACTTTCGTATTGTCTCAAAACACTGGAGACCAGCATGATTTTAAGGCCTGATTCATAACTCATAGGAACATCAAAAGAGAATTTCTAGTTTCCTGAGGTTCTTTTTCTCATCTCACATTCTGGGTCTGGTCACAGCTGATTTTCTGATAAACAAAACGAGCACAGCCAGAGCAATCTGACTTCAGTGGCATCCTATTGGGCTGAAGCAGAAAAAAAGCTTGCACAACATCTTCTAATGATTTATATTTTGGGGAGGAGGAACATCACCTCTAGGAATTCAGATTTATTGAATACTCTAATCCAGAAGAGATAAAAGCACTCACTAATTACTGCTGGGTTTTGTTTCTTTGAAGAATTGGTTTAAATATCTTTTGAAAGTAGATGTATGTTTGTGCTCATTAGATGTATAATTTAATTTGTTTAGGACTTTTTCCTCTTCTAAGGTTTTGTTCTAATGATAACTGTGCTTTTCCCTCTCTCTTTCCCTCTCTTTTCTCCCCAAAGATGTGACCTTTTTTTTCACTCTGGGTTTCTTTCCTTAGTTTAACCATGAACATTGCCAAGTTGATGAATTTTCTTTGAAGCTTTGAGCTTTTTCCCCCTCTCTCTCTTTCTCCCCTCTTGAAAACTGATTCCTTTAAAATATAAAAGGTGCTACTCTTGTTTGCCTGTTTAATAATTCTGAGATTTATTCACTCACGGATGTTTCCTGACTGAAATCTGTATTTATGCTACACTGGAGAGAGGCTTCAAAACATCTACTTTAGAAAATAATAATAAAAAAGTAATATTATAATTATCTGTCAACCACTATTATATAACATTGCAGAAGCAGAGGAAATTGCCTGCAAAAGAACTTGGGAGGTCATTTAACTCATACATCTTCCCCAAGTCAGAAACAACTATTCCTGCATAATTCCTGATAGATGTTTTTCTAAACTGTTCTCAAAAACCTTCAGTGATATCTGGTGTGCAACCTCCCATGACAATTTCTATTAATATCTAACTGTCCTCACTATTAGAAAGTTTTTCTTAATGTTTAACTTAAATTTCCTGAGAGGCATTTTAAGCCTGTGACTTCTCATCCTGTTCACATGTATTCAATCTTGTTAAGTCTGTCCAACTGAGGGACATGGTCCAGCTGAACACTCAGGAGCTTTCTGCATTTGTGTGTCTCTGCAAATATAAACTAATTTTGAAAAACCCATCTACTGAGAGCTGCACCCAAAATGCAAATAAAGATCATCTGTTTGCCCTGCATCTGTTAAGATTTTTCTATATCCAGGGCAGGGGGTGAAGGGAGGGAATCACCTTATATATCATACATTGGGCGTAATTTCACAACTTCCTTCCCCTTCTACTCTATAATGTTGCATGACAACGTTCTTCACTTCTGCTCTAGGTTACACATTTAAGTATTTGAGTATTGGCTAATTACTTCTGCATTGAGCACACTAATATTTGAATATGTTATTAACGAACCTCCACCTTAAAACAACACCCACCCAAAAATAAGTAATATCTCTAGTTTACAATACAAATAAAGTGAAACTTTGACCGTCCTGTTTCTTATCTTTAGGATGGGAATATATACACTGCTATTGCTCATAGATGCTCTCATGGCTCTATAAAGAAAGAATAATATTGTATTCAGCTTTGCCACTGGTGTGGTAGATTCATTTAGGACATCCAATTAACCCTTCCTTTACCTGAGTTCCTAGGTTAAAGGGAATAATTGAAAAAGATATATTTGCAAAATGCTCTGTTTTATTGTTTGCAGATCTAGGGATTATTATGTGTCTATAAAACTCCTCGGTGCAAAACACTACATAAGTAGAAGCACCTTAAGGCTTCATGGCTAAATAACCAAAACAGTTTCTTACTTCCCTAAGGTAATGATCTAAGAAGGATCACACTTCTGGCAGCTCCTGGTACCCCTCAGCCTCTTTCTGAAGTAGCAGTCCCATAGCATTCATTTTCCAGGGCTCTTCCACAGGCAAAGGAGACATCTGCTAACCAGAGCAGAAAACACCTGGGTCACAGCAATTTGCTACTCCCAGTAGTTACAGTAATTTTGCCTTCTCCTGACACTGGCCCTATCTAGTTATTAATATTTGTTTTCATCATTACGATTATTACTCCTGTCCTAAATAACAATGGAACAAATTCTTTCTCGGAAGTTTTTGGTTTGGGGTTTTTTTTTGGGGGAGGGAGGGGGCATGGAAGGTGGTGTGTTTTGCTTTTCGGGATTTTTTTGAGTTACTGCATCCTGCAGCAATGAAAAGAGAAACATTTTTGTTATATTAACATGTGAGATTCCTTCATACTGGATGATGCAGGCACAAGGAATTATGGTCAGAACAAATTGGGTGTTGGAGTCAGACAGCACAGAGAGCCACTGCCTCAGGCATCTGGAAACACCAACTTCTCTAATCCTAGAGTACTTGTAGCCTTGAAGGCACAAGCTGTGAAAATGTTGAGGTCCCACAACACTGTCTGTGTGACAGACAAAACTGGTAGGAAAGTAGGGAGAATCTGCCAGACAACAAATGAGCAAAGAACTGAAAGCATTTTTGGTTTTTTTGACTGATGCCAAATGATTGTGTTACTGGCCTCAGGAAAATGAAATACTGAAAAACAAAGCACCATCATTTGAGGCCAATCAAAGATTTCTTACTCAGACCCAAGCTGAAACACTTTTGGTTTGTTTGATCCTTTTTTTTTAAAAAAAATACAGATATATGTAAAAATTGGGTATTTTAAACTTGGAAGAAAACCAAAACCACTAAAATACTATCACAATATATCTTGCTTTAACTAAAACTTTGTTTTGTTTGGCATCACACCATAAACACGTCATAAGGATTGCATTTGTATCAGACATTTCACTTTAAGCAATGCAGGCACTGACACTGAAAAACTGCTGAGTTTGGCCCAGCACCTTCTGCACCTGGGACTGAAGAGCTGTGTCCCTGACCGACGAGATCATCAGTGCCTCCATTGAAGGATGCTTCTGAGAGCAGATAATAGAAAGGATAGTATGGCGCAATGGAGATATCACTTAGCAGGCCTTTAGGCGTGACCCAGCTGACTTCTAGATGAGTCTTGCAGCCCCATGATCCCTTAGTTATTTGAGTGATGTGTCATGTACCCCAGTGCAGATCAAGGTCTTGCTGTACCCAGAGTCACAGACAAATAACAAAAGAAATGCTGGTTCCAAGGAGCTCAAATTTTTTTCACTGCCTGTTGAAAGGAACTAATGAGCTTTGGCTTGGAAACCCTGAGACTGCTCTCCAAAAAGACGTTCAACCTTTGCCTTTCTGCAGAAGATGTGACTGCAGCAGATGATGTGCCAAGGCTAGAGTGCCAGTGAGATCTCCACTAGTAAGAAGGATAGCTTATCACTTCTCTCTTAAGTGAGAAATCAATAAAGACTCTTCAAAATTAAGCCCTGGAGGTCATATTGCATTGAGAAGTCTATAAGCACAGTCACAGTTCTCAGCCTCACAAGGCAGGACAAGGGATCCAATATCACAATACAAAACTCTCAGAAGAGCATGGCCAAGAAAAAGCAGCATAAAATCAAGAGATACACAGTAATTTCCACATTTTTAAGTTATATTGGGAGATTTTTTTGTTCCTTATCCTCCAATAATACACAAATCAATGTCTGAAACAAAATAAACCCAAATATACTGTCAATACTTCTCTTACCTTATGCACCATCAAAATTCATAGTCTTCCACGTGACTCAGTTTGTAGCACACCTCTGAAGTGGGAAGGTACCAGAAGGTCTAATTTAAAGGGGGAAAACAAAGACACAATTTCTAGAAGGTATCAAGTCCTGATCCTGTACTGAACAACCACCAGCAAATGCTATTCTCGAGATCAGCTGTCAAATAAAGACAGAATACAAGGGCTGGCCAAAATGCAGCTTCAGAAACAAGATGCTTCTGCAAATAGTAGACCTTAGGCAGCTGTGCCTGAACTTTGAGTATGTCACAGGCCACCTGAGAGCATTTAAGAGCCTGATTAAGTCTCATCAAGGAAGCTAAATGCTCTAGTACAGCCCTAAGTCAGGCCCCGCTCTCCTATGTCTGTGGTTGTGTCCCCCTAGTAGTATCATCCCAAGTGAGCTGTCTCTCTGGGCTTTCTTGAGGCTACAGTGCTTAACAAGCTCTTCTAAATACTGAAACAGATATAATTATTCCTATAATCAGAGAAAAGAAACACCCTGCTGTTTCCAAAAAAACAGGCAAAATGTCCCATTGCAAAAATGCAGGAGAGAAAGGCATATGCCTTTCCAGATCCATATGAGTATGTGCAGAAAGCCTCTCACTTGCTCTGCAGTCTGTTGCCAGCCCCACACCTCTTTTCAGAAATGCTTTACAGCACAGCAGAAAATTCAATATTGTTTTTTTTTCTTTTGCTGTTTTTTTTCTTTTGCTGCTCAATAAACACACAAGCCCAAACCAGTGAATTTCACCAATCCTCTTCTATCAGCTGCCTTAAAGAAGGGTAAATCACAGCTCTGATGAGGTGCTGGGCAGCATGGTTCCTCTGTCTTCCCATCATGTTGCTTTGCTCCTCTGGATCTCTTGTAGCTGAAAATAGGAGCAATGGCAGCGTGAATGACATTGCTTTGTGTTCCATGGCTACCCAGCAGCTCACTTCAGTGGTAATGAATGGGAAGTGAAAGCTCCTTGGGCTGATAACCCAAAACTGAGCTGTGGAGTTGCAAGTCTCATATACCTATTAGAGAAGGCAGGAGAGAGTGGAAAGACATTGCTTTTAACCACCCTCTGTGTTAACAGGTCCCCTCTAACTTGCACAGGGAAGATGGATGTCGAGTCACCAGCTCCTGTCAACACTGCCATCTTTTCTTCCTTCTGAGCTTCCTTTCTGAGATTTGTTTTTCTATATTTCACTTCTCTTTTCTCCCTGCTGCCTTTCTTGCCCCAGGGTGCCCTGGCCTGCTGCTCCCACAACATGCAGGAACAAGCTCTTTGATCCATAGAGCACAGCCCTTTCCCAAGGGAACAGCATGTTTCTGCCCCCAGAGAATCTCTTCCAGCCTACTGGGGGAGATTAAGAGAGCTAGGAGAGCCAAACTGGTTTTTTTTACCTTTACCTCTCCTTAATGAATTCTCTTTCCCAAGCTTTGGGTGGCCCAGGCTGTTGAACACCCTCTTGCAATTCCCCATTGCTGTTTTGTTATGCTCATTTAAGTGCCATCTTTCCCATCTGTGTCTTTGTA
Source organism: Colius striatus (assembly GCF_028858725.1). NCBI lineage: Eukaryota > Metazoa > Chordata > Aves > Coliiformes > Coliidae > Colius > Colius striatus. The sequence continues at coordinate 11,320,664 of NC_084761.1, forward strand.
CCCACAGAAGTCCCTAAGCCATGCCTCTGGATCCTGGGCTGGTCCTTGAGTCAGGCAAAGCAGGGGAAAAGAAAGCACGTAGCCCAAAATGTACCACTCATCAGGATTATGAAGCAGAAAGGGGTTCCCTGAGTAGTTTATGATGCTGCACACCAACAGTTAAACGGACGTGGGAGGCAATAAAGATGTGAAACTCCCCTTTTCCAGATAGAGCATGAGTCAGCTTGGTCACATCAAGGAACGTGGAGTGGTTCCAGCAGCAGGAAACACAGACAATGGACTCGCCTCTGTAGCAACTGCAGTAACTCCTTTATAGCTTGTTTTGAAGCCCAAAAATAATCAATAGAAGCTACACAACATACTAAATTATTTTTTGCTTCTTTTTCTAAAGTTATACACAACTTTATGAGCTTGTTGTCAACACAAACCCTGAGAAAAGCAAACTGGTGAAGTCAGTAAGCTCTGCTTCAAGAATCTGACCATCCCTAAATTTCTGTTGAAATCATGAAATTTTAAAGATTAACACAGCCTGTGGTGCCTTTAATGTAATTTTGAAGATATTATTCCTCGGTTTCTCAGACATCCACATACTTTTCTATGCAACCACAAAAGTAAAAGCATTTTTTTTAAGTACAGTTTTTATTATATACTCCAGAAACGGGCGCTCTCAGTCCATATTTGAAAGTTCACAGTAGGTTTGGGATGGAGCAATCCTGAATCATCTCTGTTCATGTAGGAATTCAGACTATGTTTAGTTTACTCCCATCTAACAAAACAGATGTTATGAATATAGCCAACTAAAGTCACAGCTGAGAAGTGAGTGTTTAGTTCAGTTCTTGAGTTGGGGCTTGATTTCTTGCTGGTTGCCAGCCTGGGCTGGTATTATGGGACCACTCTCAGATCAGTTCTGTTCTGCTGCAATTCACATCTTTGTCACAGGTTGGATTAGATTCAAGTATCAGCCAACACCAGTTGCAGGGGAGGCAAAAGCCTTTTCCCATTGCACAAAGGAATACTCACAGGGAGAGAAGTTGGTGTTGTGGCCCAGGCATAAGTCAACACTGGGAACTGGAAATTAAGACTTTGCTCCAGTGATGAGTAATCTCTGCTTAATTCCTCTCTGGATGTTTTGGATACAGCAACATGTTTCTCTTGTAACAGCAGATTTTGGAGGGTCGTTCTTACTAGTACATGTCAAGTCTAGTTGGGCTGCAAATCTTTCTCAGTAAAATGTTAAAGTTACTCATTGTTGGATACTTAGACTAACATACAAATGTTTTTAGAAGGATGAGTCTCCCCTTTTTGAAGAAGTGTGTTTCCTCCTTTGTATTTGTTTTGTATTTGGATTTTTTTTGCAAACTTAGCCAATGTGTTGGCATGAACAATATGTTTCAGGCAAGGAAAGCAAATACTTTTTTAAAACAAAGTTTTAAACGGCTGATTCATCATAGTAAACATCTGATTTATGCTTTTATTTTCCCTCCAGTGGGGGCGTGATAATGTTGCCCAAGACTGAAAGTCCTATTAAAAAGTTATAATCTTGAACAACAAATCCTGTAAATGATCTACGTACCATAAGCTACAGCCCAAAAACTGTTCCCAGAAGAGTTTGCTGTGGTGACTCATTGCCAGGGAAGTTATCATCTTCTCAGTAGAGTTCCAAGTGGCAACACAAAGAAAAGATGCAAAATGAATCAAACAAAAGTTACTAATTATTCACCCTTTTCTGACATTCACAGAGGTGACCCAGTTGTCTAGATACATCTCACTCACTCCCTTTAGGGAGAAAGAGGAGAGGTAAAAATAGAATAAGACTTCCCTGTCTGTTGGAAGCAACATTTATTTGTACTTCCCAAAGCTATCCACCTGACAGCATCCTGGCCACTCATGTCCAAGATTTTCTTTCTAAAAGTAGATCCACTTCAGGAAATGAGGACTGAACAGTGCAGCTCATTAGTACAGGAGAAAATAGGGGTGTCTGAGCCTGTTCTGTAATGGCTGCTGCTCCAGTCCACAGAATCACAGAATGTTAGAGATAGGCAGGTACCTCTGGAGGTCATCTGGTCCATCCCCCTTGCTCAAGCAGAGACACCTAGACTCAGATGGCTGGGATCACGTCCAGACGGCTTTTGAATATCTCCAAGGATAGAGAGTCTACAGTCTCCCTGGGCAACCCATGCCAGTGAATAGTCACCCTCATCATCACATTGTCTAGTTCAGATTTGTATCAACTATGAAAAAACTGTAACAGCAACAGAGTTGTCAGAGAAATTAAAATCACACCTTCATTCCTACCATTTCAGGCTGTGGCAGGGAATGGGACAGACCATAGTCTGTGGTCAATAAGTAAGCAACTGTGAATTTGGTGTTTTTAGTCAATTCCTCTTCTGCAGATTCAGGCCTTCTTGAGACATTTGTTATTATCCAGGAAATGCCTCTAGGAATCTTTCTTTCAAAATCCTTAAAGATTATATCTGATATGGTTTAACACACCAACTTAAGGGTCCTGTGTGTTCAGGATCACAAAATCATAGAATAATAGAACGGTAGGGGTTGGAAGGGACCTTTAGAGAACATCTAGTCCAATTCCCCTGCCAAAGCAAGTCTCCACTAAAACCATTGAAAAATAGGGCTTATCTTGTGTTCCAGCCTAAGTTAATCTTTTGTACAGGGGGAAGCTCCCTCTAAAGAAATTTTTATGAGGCCTTTTTCCATCTGATTTCTCTGCTCTCTGTGCTCTGTGTCGCAAGCTGCTTACAGGCTTGGTGAGTGGCAGAGACATTCTGTGTATACCATTCTCTTCTGAAGAACACCATCTCAACTCTGTTAGAAACAATTCTGCCATCATTTGTTTTATTTCCACTAACCATCTGCTCCCAAGCACCTTTATTAGAGTCTTCAAGTTTGGAGTTAAGAGTTAATTAAACTGACAGCGCTGCCTTGCTGCAATTCATTGCAAAACAATTGAACTTTCATTTGATCTAATTTCTTGGAAGTGAAACCAGGCAGTGCTAGTGAGCAAAGGAGATGCTGTCACGGGTCAGTGGAGTTAAATTTTCTTTGTATCTCTGCTTGCAAGAGGCTGACCACATCAATAGGCAGGCGTGCTGTGGTGTGTGCTGGTGGAGAGTTGTATGATGGGTAGCACACAGGTACATAAAGTAGTGAGATGGCTTCCAGGTGAAGCAGTACTGTATCTATCAGCCCCATCCTCTGCAAAGGGTCACTAAGTTTGAAGAGATCGAGACAGAAACATCAGCCTAATAAAATTCTGTTCAAGAGAATTATTTAAGCTCTTAACTGGAATCGGGAAGAAAAGTCTATTTGTGTGTTTGTGAGTTGTTTTATTTTTAACACAGTGTTTAAAATCAGAGAACTCAAAATTCCTGTTTAATATCTTCTGCTCATAAAAAATAATTTATCTCTTAAATTACATGGCAAGAGATCTTAGAGAGAGACAGAGATCAGATGCTCAGGAATCATCTGTTCTTCGCTAACCTGGGCATATCATTGCTGTAGTAAAATCACAGTTTGACTGAGCACAGTGGGGTCATTGTGCTTAATTCTCAATATCTATGTCTGTGGTTCTGTGTAGATTTCTTTTGAAGTGAACTACTATTTTGACTCAAAGGTGAGTCAAAGTGAGCTGACCTTCCTTTCACAAAGAAAGGACTGAGTTGAAAACCTTATAGGGAGATAATAGCCAGGTTTGGGCAGGAGACAGCTTTCTCTGAAAGTCAAGATGTAATTTTATAACATCAACTCACTTTTACAAATAAGAAAAAAAATCTGAAAAATAAGAAAAAAACCTCCTGGTCCATATCTATCAAGAAGTTTTACTTTGTACATTAAAAAGTTGCTTGACTTGAACTTAAACTTAAAAAAAAGCCCAAAACACTGCCCCTTTTTGCTTATTCTTTTCTCATGCATCTGAAACTTTACTTAGAAAACTTCAAAGAGGAACTTTTCAGGTTGAGAGATCCAGTATAGAACAGCCTTTTTTTTTTTTTTCCCAACAAATTGTGTGAGGCAGGAAAAGTTTTTCAAAAAGTCCAATACAGCTAACTGCTAATACCAATTGCTTTTAAAGCACCAGCTATCATCCTGATCACACCACAGCTCTAACACAGTCTTAGGAAACAATCCTCTGTACTTTTTTTCTTAAACAAAGGATCGTTTTCAACTCTATTCAATAAATAGCCTCTGTCCTTTTCACATGCTTGACTGCAAACAATGCAAGCCTTGGCACAGCTAGAGGCCAGATTTATGGGCATCAGATAAGACCAGAAGTGCCAGAGTTCTTACTGCTTAGGTTTGGGATTTTGACCTACACATTTAGAGACCTCATCCACCATTACAGTTGTATTATTGACCATAGGTATACAGGGTCCTATCACGTTCAAATGTGTCATATTTGAAACTCAGAGAAGAAACCTACACTCTTTAATGTTGTGTAACCATTGTCCATGTTCCAAAAACATCTTTGGTCCTGACCTTAATGCCCTTTTCTTGTAGCAATTCACTCACTGTCCTTGCAGCTTACAGACACTTACAGCCATATGTGGAAGAAACAGTAGCAGTATCCTGCCTGTTCCTGAGACATCCCTTTAACAAATTTAAAGGAAGGTCTTTCACTTGTTACATTCCTGAGCAATTTAGTCCATGCAGTGCTTTAGCTCCACAACTGCAATCTATTCTTCTACCCTTTCAGCAGCTGTAAAATCAAACTACACAGTGTCTAATGCTTCCAACTTCTGTTTGTTAAGGTCACATTTTTTTCCAAAGAGTTTATTGGTAGAAACTTTCCACTGCACTGTTCACCACCTTTTCTGATTAATTAACTTTTTTCCATAGCTAAAGATGACATGGAACAAGAAAAAAGTCTGGTTTAGCCTATTGATATATGATAGTATAAGTAGATAAAGCTCCATCTTACTGTATGCAAGTCTAACAATCCATAAAGGTAAAGGTACTTTTACAGCTACAGTCACTAATATATATCACTACTAAACAAATAACTGAAGTCTAAGACAATAAATGCATAAATAATGACTGGGAAAGAAATAGCATAAAGGAATGTTAGTTTTATATTTTTACATTACTATTTTTACATGGTTATCTCATCCAATATTATAAATACTGTGTTAATGTCCTACCACGGAAGGATTTGTAACCATATTACTGTGTAGACTATAAGATTTTTTTTCCCTTAATGTAGCATTCAAGTTGAATTAGCTATCTGTACAACTGCTTAAGTAACAAATCACTGCAATGAAATATGGGGTTAGAAACACAAGATTGAAGATGCAAACCAGTGTTTTCAACCTGACCTCTAGAACATTACCGTGAAGGCCCTACCATGGTTATAATGCTGTAACATGGTCACATCTCTGAGATGATGACTCTTAAAACACATTGATGTTCAGTTGTAGAGTGCTCCCACAAGAAATTCTCCATGTAAAAATCCCTTTGAAGGTATTTTAAGGGGCAGTCAAAGGGATCAGGTTATTGTCTTCAACCATACAAAGGAAGCATATGTTAGGTAGCAAAGGAAGGGATATGTTAGAGCTGTGCTCTCGAGATGCCTATGTTGCAATTGGGATGGTGAGATTTGCTGGAAGAGACTGATTTCAGCTTTGCTGAATCACAACCTTAGGATCAACTTGTGAAAATGAGTAATTTGAAAAATATAAGCTCATTCTGTACTTCCGCTAATTGACACAATACTGTTCTTGCTTAATACAGAAACTCAACGAGGGGGTCATCTTTCCTTCTCCATCATAAGAACAAAAGGAATGTGCCCTCTGTGAACCAGTGACACTGATTTAGATAATCATTTCCACTCCTTTATTGCAGTTCCTCACACAGACTTTTCCTACAGATGACCTTTTGGAGCTGGAAACTCTGAACACTGTGGAGAGAACATAATTTCCTCCCAGCTTCTGTAAGTGAACCTTGAAACATTTCCTCCCTGCTTCTGTAAGTGAACCTTGAAATGGCAAACACAATATGCAACTAGTAAGATCAAATGAGAAATTATTGTGAAACAAATAAACAAACAATGATCAAAGTAAGCTGAAGAGTTTGATCCTGCAAGACGGGAGGAACTGGTGTTCTTTTTCTAAATTTTAAACTTCTGCTGTTGGAAGCAGAATTTCAAGCACCTTAAGAAGATTAGTAAAAATGGGGAGTTATTCCTGTCCTAGGCAAGGGAAAAAATGTGAAACCACAGAAGTCTTTATGATTGCAATAAAACGGAAAATTTGTTATTTGTAAGATATCTCTTAATAGTCACTGGGGTCCAGATGAGGGAGATCTCAGCATTTTATGCAACATTTACACAGGAATAAGTAAGGCCTGTGGGGAAAAGGTTTAATATTACAGTTCAAAGAAGTAGAAAGCAACAGGAGGACAGAATGTCATTTCCCATAACAGTGATACTCAGCTGCAAACATGCAAGTAGAAAGTGCAGGGAGGAGAAGGAACTCCCACAAAAGATAGAATTAGCATATGGAGGACAGGATTATTTCAATTAAGGACAGTGATGATCCAGTGTGTGAAAATATCTGTGGCAGAGAATTAAATTTTTGGAAGTTCTCCCATCTCCTCCTGCTCAGTCACAGCTCTGGTATGCAACCTCACTCCTGGACACATGGGCTGAGATAAAATTGTAAGCAGAAAACCTGTGCTTCTTTGTTAGTGCTACACAGTTTGAATGGTCTCTCGCTTGGTCTTTGAGATTGGTGATGGAATGGAGAATATCAGAGGCCAAGATAAAGAGCTTTGAAAGATAAAGGAGGGACTGGGGTCAAAGAATCAGCTGCTGTCTTCCTACTAATGTCCTTTTTGTCATTGTACTAAAGGAAAAGTACAGTCTGACTTCAGGAGGGTGATTAGCGTTAGTGCAGCAATAGGCAAAGAAGAAGAAATGCTGATGTCTGCTGAGATGTCTAACTGCAGTGGGAGGGTTTTTACTCCCTCTGCCTTGAAGCTTCAGTCTTTGAGCACCACACTGGGGATTGCTGCCCTTTGAAAGACTGCTTTGAAGAACCACATCTGAATAAAATAAATAAATCAGATAAGAACCGCAGACTACTTGCTATGAATACATGTTCCCAAAGAGTCTAGTGTACTCTGTTGATGAAATAAATGTATTTTTCCCGTGGAAGGATTTCCAGAGATGCACATAAGGAACATTTGGACACATGAAATCCTGAGCACAGAAAATTGGCAAGTCAGCTGGGAGTCCTGACACTAAGCAGCAGACATTATACTCTCCTTGCCAGCAGTGATACCAAGCAGCTCTTCTGCTTAACCCAAAGGAGTTCTGTATACTTTAGGGAGAAGAAGGGAAAAGGGTGAGGAAACAAAGATCTATTTGTCATCATGAGGGCAAAACAGTGGTAGAAAAATTAATCCATCTCACAAGATTCTTGTCATCATCTTCTCTACAGCTTGTATTTTTTTCCTCTCTTCCAATACATGTGTATAGAGAAGAACAGCTGAACGGTGAAAGATTAAGTAAAAATGAGTTGAATGACATATTCAGTAGATATTATATAATGATCACGTTCTTCAGAATTGTTTAGGAGAAAGATTTTTCTTGTATAAATAAGACAGAGCATTTCAGCACGGCATGGGACCATATCTGTCCAGCTGGCTTTGCAAAGAAACTATGTGGGGAAAGTAGAATTTCATTTCAAGCAGTAAAAAGAGAACTGAAATGATATCAGTAAGAGTAAAACAAACAAACGGAAAAAAATCCTGACTAATGTTATTTAAAAATATGGAGCTGTCCTAGGAAATTTAAAAAGAAGTGGAAACTGATGGAAATGAAAGAACTAAGCTTTGAATTTAGTAAACGATGCTTACTTGATTACACCCATATGCAGTCACTGATGAGCTCTTGAGCAGAACTGATGAAAAATTGGATTGTTTACATGTATTAAACCAAGCAAATGGAAATCTGAGCTCAATGTGCCAAAAAAACCTTGAGAATAAAAATGCTAGCAATAATTGCTACATTTTGTGTGTCAATGGAATGCCAGAAAGGATTCTGCATCAAATTCTGACCAATAGAAAAAGGTTGGGTCTGTGAAACTGTAATATCACTTATCTACCAAGCAGGCCACCTGATGACTGACAACTTTAATTTTAGCGTGAAATTGGCTGACTAGCTGTTGAAACATCCATCCCTTTTGACAGGGATAGTAGTCTCCGGATGTTTACCGCTAGAAACTTCCAAAGTCAGCCTCCTGCTCTACTCATCTTCATTTTAAGCAGCAATTAGAGCAGCCTTAACTGAAATTACAGCTCTCCATTCATGAGTGGGGCAGTGATTTTCCCATGGTCTCATCAGAACACATCATGCCTGCCTCTATGGAAAAGACCATATGCTCCTGAGAAAATGTAAGTACTGGGGGGCTGTGTACTCAAAAAGGACAAAGTAGGGTCTTTCAGGTAAGGATGTGAGTTAAAATCAAAAAGACATTATTTTATATGGAATGAATATGTGGGTCAACAACACAGATTTTTGACCAGAGACTTTTTTGTGTTCTTCACAGCCAAAAGTAGGCCCACCAAAAGAAAGAAGCTTGAATTTATTCTTGGGTTGTATATGTGTGATCTTGCAAGAGGAAGCCATGAATATAATTCAGTAATAGGGTTATAGCACACATTACCTTCTGGTACCTGCACAGAAAGCTACAATCTTTCTTTTTAAAATAAAGACTAATTGTGAGAGAAAATAGTAAAAATAACCATGACTAATGTACATTTATTATATCACTAAATACCCTGAGTATTAGTTGCTTTCCTGCCTGGACAGAAGATATGTTTTAATCTGAAAATAGATGTGCTTCAGTGAGTTGGGAGAAAAGTGTATCTCATTTTCAAGCTGCAGTCTCATAGATATATAGACCTGATGTGGTTCTAAAGCCTATCACATTTGAGTGTCTTTGCTTATTTAGGAACTTCATTAGTACTTACAATCATTTAATTATTCTGGTTTTTATATTTGCCGTCCACTCTGGGTTGAGGGAATGTTTACAGTTAAACAACAATTAAAACAGAAGCCAGAGAGCAAATTCCCAAATCCTTCCAAATCAGCCTTGAATTGTGAGCTGTCTTCCTCCAGGACTGCTAATGGACAAACCACTATAAATTTCAGGGACTTTGCCACAGCACCATGTGCAGACTTTGCTTTCTCTCCAATTCTATATTTAATCATAATAAGTGTTCCCCAGATGAGTCCAAGCTCTTCTAAAATATTTGGTTTCACAGTGGAAAAGGTCTACAGAGATCATCCCTCCATTCACTGCAACAAGGGACTTTCCATAAGGCTATGGCCAAGAACCCAAGACAGTCATTCCATAGGGAAAGAGATGACATTAGAAAAAATCCTCAAACCTAAAAAGTATCTGTCAAAATAGACATATTTCTTATGATTTTCTAGCTATCAAGATAACATTTGCCACTGTGTTTCTACTGGTTTGGCTGCCTGTTGCCCCAGAGTACTTATAAACCTTACTCATAGCAGCTCTGGAGCAACTTTATTGTGCCAAAGCAGGACACAGGATACTAATGGCGTTTAACTTTCCTAAAAATGCCATCTAAACAATGGCTTAAGGGAATGGTAAAGTACATATGAAGCCTGAATGCTGCATTGACTTTTGGACTGCAACAGAAGGCTTTCACAGAATTGAAGGATTACGCCTAATTCTTATTCAAAAAGGAAAAACAGAACTGATGACTATAACTTGTACACACAGAGCATGCTGAACACTGCATCAGCCCAGAGACTATTAGCACATAATTAATTAAAAAGGCTTGGCACTTAGGCTTATGCTACTGACACTCTGAGACCTAATGCTGGCCCACTTTCTACTCTCATTACTATCCACGTTAGGAAGATGGACACATTTGAAACCATTTCCTGCACTTTATTACATTATTTGCCAATAGTAGGAGTAATATGAAAGCATCTCCAGCATTGCAATGGAGGAATAAATTATTCTCTGGTGTGAATTATAATTGTAATTTGTTGAGAAAAAGTATTAACACTTCGGATATGGTCAAGGATTTGTTTTGTGGTGCTGTGAAATGATGCTTTGATTTGTGGTGTTGAGTAATAAAGGAGTCCCATGAACAGCTTTAGCTATCTTAAAGATGTGCCTGGGTAAGTTTGAGGTGCTCTCTCATCCAAGGCTTGCCTGTTTACAAGCTTGTCTGTCCTAGCACATGCACTCATTAAAGTCACTCTCAGTAAGAAATTGTTCTCTCTTTCCAGAATCAGACTATCAGAACAGAACTTTCTGTAGTGTTTTCTTAAGGAATCACTCCTGAAAAAAAAAAAAAAAGGTAAAGAAAAAAGTGTGTGATTCAACTCTCACTCATTGTCACACTCTTGCATCTAAGTGCCTCAGAATACTGCCAGAACTTCTTGCCAGAGCATTCCATCAAGATAAACCTTGCACAGAGCTGATGGTCTCCTCCTTTGGAAAACAAAGCAGGAAAGGTAGAAGTGTATTATAACAAAACTGGGATTTAAACAAAAATTACTCATATTTTTGTTAGCTTCAAAAGTAAAAGTTTCAGTGTGTATTTTGAGGTGATAATTTAGCTCATTTAAAAATCCACTGTATCAGAATAAGTTCTCTTTGCCAGGAAATATTTCTTCCTAACTATGGTAGTCAAAGACTGTAGGAAACTCAAAGGGCTCTGGCTTTTTTGGGTTTAAGGGCAAGGACTTGTGCTGACATTGCACACAAAGGCAGACTGTTAGTGTGGGCAAGTCCTCCAAGCTCCTTTGACCTCAACCTGCAGCACAACCATCTTGACGACGCTGAGATCTGCATATCTGCACAACACATTAAATGCAACTCTCGAGGATTTATTAATGTTGCAGTAGCACCAAGAGGTGATTAATTATCAAGGATTTCTACATAGCAGCTAAAGGGGGAGAAATGTGCTTTGAAGAACAGCTAATTATTTCTGCCTATGTCATTGTTGTTGCCATCAGAGGGGAGAAGCTGGCATTTCTCCAGCTTCCAGTGCTTTAAGGTAATAACGAAGAGTGTCTCAGCATGCTGCACGTTAGAGGGAGATTTAATGTGCTTACTGAATCTTGTATTGAGTTCCTGATTTGTGTCAGCAAGACCTGTTAATTCATAAGAAAAAGTGTCATCGAAACTTATTTTACATACATTTAGACATGAGTGAATTACACTGGAGAAAGCCTGACTATAGCTATTAGTATTTGCTGCTGATCTTGTCTGACTTGAAAGATTGCTAAGGGATCCACTAAAGTACAGATAGACCTTGGCGTACAGCAGCCTGCTCAAACATACCACCCCTCTAGGATATCTGCCAGTTGTCCTCAAAAATGGCTCATTTATTTTACTCTTGCTGCTTCTCTCTTTGCAGAGAAACTTGCCAAGACTCTTCCCCTACCAGCGTGTGCGTCCCATTTCTGTGGTCTCTGCTGCACAGGCTCCCACTGCTTCAGTGCTTCCCAAACTCTTTGGTGGCTTTGCTGATCCCATGGAGCTGCTGAGAATAGTTTCAAATGGCTTTCATAACTCCCCTTCCCTCTCCCATAGTATATATAAAACAAGCCCCACCTTTACCATCTAAAAACCACTCTCAAAATATGTAGGAACTCCACTGATACTAAATACTGTTTTCCCATTTACCAACAAAAAGGAAAACTACTGAAACTTGATGCAAGGTGGATCAGCTGTTGGGTCCCTTGGGCAACATGGGGATCCCTCCTGCACTGGGGGATGAAGGGACTCCCCCACCCTGCTCTCTGATGAGGCTGTGACGGGCACTGTGGGCCAGACAGAGGGGAGTGAATGACTCATGTGGCTCCATACTGGAGTCTCCAAGGCTACAACATGTATTTTGATACCAAGAAATCCCAGAACCCTTCATAAAATATTCATTGCTTTTCAATGCTGCATCTTCTAATTTTAAAACTCAGCCCTAAATAATTTAACAGACTTATGAAAAAAAAAATCAACTCCAACCAAAACCAAAAAACAAGTTTCCAACAAGCAAAACCTCCACCTTGGTTCTAGTGCAGTTATTACATTAAATTTATCAAAGATTCCCAACACATTACTTATTTCTCGTGAGAGATTTATGGCTGTGCCCACTACCTCCAGGCATTGAGCCTTTTTGCCATGTGAAGCCAGCAGCTAATATTGATGGCCCGATTCTGCCAAAGGCAGGGTCATGCTTATGGGATGTGCAACAGCATGTTTGTAGGTTTGTGAAAAAACAGCTGGTGAGACTCTGCCACAGCCCTGCCATCACGCTTTCTCCCAGATCTCAATTTCTCAAGCTGCCACAAACTCTATACATTTCTATCATAACTCTTAAAACATTCTTCTTTCTTGGGTGGCTCACATCCATCCCATCCCACACATGTCCTGGTCACAGTCCCTAGGGGCCATTTGATCATCCAGTTTGGACTCCTGTGTTACAGACATGAGGAGATTTGGAAACTGAGTTCAAACTTCCTCACTACCCAGTTGCATGATTCAAGTGTCCAATTTGTTTTGAATTCGTATGATTTCAGCTTCCAGTTCTTGATCCTTGTTACAGTTTTTGTACACTAAACAAAAAACCCACCATGCTCCAGACTTCTTCTTTTTCCTTGTTCAGGAAACAATCTCAAGTAGGCTTATAGTACCCATTCATCAATATACAAAATGCTGACTAGTCTTAAAGATGAAATTAAAATATAAATATCTCGAACTATGTACCTATTTTCCAATAACCAAATTTAGCCTCTGTGGTTTGTTGCTGTTCAGGGCTGACTCTGCGTAGGTTAGTCTTCTGAATGTAAACTCAATTCACCTCTCACTACAAAAATACAGTATGTCCCCTGAAATGGTAAATATGCCAGCTAACTTTCCCAATTTAATTAACTTTTCCCCAATGGCCTTGCTTAAACAGATTTTGAAGTTCAAAAGACAAAAAAAAAAAAGAGAAGAATTTCTTTTTAATAATGTACTCGACAAAAATAGGGAAAAAAAGAATTTTCATTATTTAGTATTGAAGTCATGGAAACTCCTGTGCCCAGCGGCTGCTTTGCCTTTTATAACATCAATAATTAAAAACTTAATTGTTGTTCATTATTTGGTTAAAGAAGATTATGACTCTAACATTTGCATTTACTCATCAGTAATGGTGAGAGAGCTCTTCCTCAGTAAGGATATATTTTGAAATTCATTCACCCTGCAAAGAAAGTCAGAGAGTAGCTCATCTCTAATGCTACTATTTAACCACTGAGAAATTAAGCCTCTCTGTGCTCATGTATGATGAGAAATGTCTGTTTATTACAAAGCCATTTTGGTGACTTTTCTAAGTGTACTTTCAAACCATTTAAAAGCCATATTTTGAGGGTAATCTCTGCAAATAACAACTCTATAATATGGTGCTTAAACTAAGTGAAATTGCTTGGTTGTATCTTCAAAGGGCAGGAGACGTTTCTTAATGCCTTTCATTTATCAGAAGAAATTAAACTTCCCTGGAGCAGTCTGGGTGCAAAGGACAGAGCTGTCAACCTTCAGGACAACAATCATGCAGTCGCATACTGTCACTTGTCACATCTTAAAAGACTTTACAGGCTGCAAGGTTGAGGTACTGCTTTCTCTTTGAATTAAAGACCACAGAGAGTCCATGTGGGCTCTTTTTTATTTGAGCCTGGTGGAGGACAGGTAAAAAAAAGTACTGAGTACCTTGACATTGTCTCAGGACTAAGACAACCCCCACCATAAATCTGCAAACCCCAAGGGCAACTTCCTTGTGTTTTGCTATTGTCCTGTTACAGGCAGTTTGCTCTGGACACTTCCACTTTCTCCTCTGCTCTTCATGCATGTGGGCTTCAACTGAGCTCTTGCAAGAAAGGCAGTATGCAGCTGATGGGCAGTCCTGCACCAGGAGAATCCTCCCTGATCCTCTTAGCTTTAAGATTATAGCTGAAAATCCCATCCACCATTAATTATGGGAAATTTTGATGTATTTGTCTGAAATGAACGAAAGCTTGACTTAACTTCCCCAAAATACCACCTGCAGTTGTGCAAAGTCCCAGTAGTTCCCACAATGCTTAGATCACCATCACAGCAGCAGGAATGACAGCAGAAATTTGGGAGGGAGAAAGAGTCTTTCAGGATTAGAAAGCAAAATGTGAACTCTGCTGAGATCAAGTGGCACAGAAAATTCATCTGCTGTTTTAAATCCATCAGTCTTGTAAGACAGAGCACTCTTGAGAGCCTAATCAGAGCAAATCACTTTCAACTGTTGATTTAAAAAAAGAGGACAGGACTAAAAAGTACTGTTATACCTTCTTTCATTTACCAAGATATAAAAATGAGAAAAAAAACCCAAACCACCAAACAACCAGAGAAGGTAGGAAGTAGAGATTTCAAAGAAAGTCATTTCAATGCTCAAATTCTACATACAATTTCTATACTTGTGTCCTTTTGAACATACCCCTGATACAGAAAGGCTAGCACTAGAGATCATGACCCTTGTGTGTAGATATGTAAATCAGAAAAAATTAATAGCTTTGAAAAGTTCAGAGGTTCAAAAGAACTCCCAAGTCTCTGACACGTTTGATGAGATTGAATCTGCAAACGTTTGCACACAGAGCATAACATTTTCCACTGCCACACTACACACAAATATGTGTTTTGCAGAATTCTGATGAATTCGACTCTGACAGCAATTAGTCTCACCACCTTATCATATATTACGACAAGTCAAGTCACACTGAGTACAAAACTAAAGGTTGGATTTTCTGAGGTTCTTAATGCCTGTTCAGGCATCTGTGCAGATTTTCAAAACGTGCATTAATGAGACTCCACGGAACACTGAAATTACTGGAGAAAAAATAGCTCCCTGAACTGCAGGTTATGAACCTACTGGGAATGAGTTTATTTGCGTGTTTTGGGTGGTAGGTACACTGCTCTGCAAAAATAGGCAGCCTGAGCAAACTCTGCTAGTTACTGAGCTAAAGATGGCATGCAGGTTGATTACAAGACTTCTTAATAAAAACTAGAAATCCTTGGGAACAATAAATGCCCATAATGAAACTTGAATCCCCTTTAGGGAAGAGAACAACCAATGACCTTCTGAATATCTCATGTTAGACTTATGTAAAAGGTGGCAATCTATCTGCATGCAGACAGGTGAACTGTAATTAATAACAGGCACTCCATGTCAGACTGCAGACTCTGTTTTGGATGAGGATCTCTTCTGCTGCCTTTTACTTCTGTATAGTGACAATACCCACAGAGGTGTCAGGAGATGATCTTGCCCCTGGCGCAGCGCTAACAAGGATCATTAAACTCTGATAAATACCCATTTAAACTGATCTTTTCTAGTAAAAAATTTGGCTTCTGTCCAAGGAAACTATTTCTGAATGCTCGACCCACTGCACTGGTCAGAAGAGGTTGGACAGATAGGGCAAGACAGTTAAAAACAGACGGGAGGCAAAGAGGAACCTGTGTCCAAGATACAGTAAAAGACAGTGCCATAGTCACTGCAAGCAACACAGGCACAGTGGTCTCCAGACACAGCATGACAGGATCAAAACTCAACCATCTGGATGTTCCTCTCCAAGGAAAAGGCTGCTGGTCTGCAACACTCAGAGGGGATGAACTGGTAAGTAGAGAGATGCAGACTATTAGAAGAAGCTGTTGTGTTAGATGAAAGAATTGGCAGACATCCATAGCTTTGACCTCAGACTAATGCAGAAGCATAGAAAGTGGGAGTCCATCTGTAAAAGCCCATAGAAGGTGTTGCTGAAGGCCTGAAAACCATATTTTGCTCAACTCTTGCTATGCTTGTCATGTATCTGATTGGTAGCAACACTGTGGTCTGTGAAGGTTAGCATTCAACAGATCTCATGGAAGTACAACACAGCTTTGTTAACACATATCAGCCCAGAAAATACAAAATAAAACTCCAGTCAGCTAGTGTTCCCTGTATATTTAGTGTCTATAAAAGCACTGGCATGTATTATTTACCCAGCTAGTGCCTCCTTATTGGCAATTGTTTTGCATTTGTGCAACTCTCTTGTCTTTTGTTTTTAAAGGCCTATGTTTTCATCCCCACATCTTTCTCCTAAGAAGGATCCAAAGCCATCTGAGAAGGAGTGGTGTGCTAAAACCTAGGGGAAAAAAAAATCCTGCTTGCTACATAACCAGTACTATTTCCCTTGTTGTAAAGAATACAGACTGCCCTAGAATCACAATCAGTCCATAATAAGCTGTACTTTGTCTTAAATCTAAATGCTGTATTTTTGCTTCAGAAGATACATCATCAGTCTCACCTGGTCATTCACAGAGGTACACTTCACCATTCATTACCTGCCAGTACAACTTGTGGTTGCAAGTGGAGCAAAACCTAATTATTGTTTTAGAAAGGGCAATCCTCTTGAAATCCCAAAAGGTGATTTGGAAGTAGATTTAAAGGGAGACAATGCTTCAAGGCTATCTATTATCTATGCTCAGCTATGCTGACTTTTGAAAAATAATCTTAAATCACACACAAAGAGAAAAATCTGAAAGACCTGACTCAAACATCACTGAATAAGCTTACATGGGGGTTTTGTGGGATCTTTATCAAGCTCAACACTAAATTAATTTCTGGGTTGTTATACTCATCCTTGACTATCATGTGTCATCATACAGCTATCCAAACATATTCCATTTCTATCTGTGTGTATGCCTGAATTGTACCTTAATTCTCAAATCTGAACCTTCATTACAAAAAGAAAGAGAGGATTTTAACAGATGAGAAGGTCTAAAGGAATAGATTCACCATGCAGTAACACTACAAGCCTGTGTCCACCCTGGTATGTTTTAGAAATTGGTATATTTCTTGGTTTTTCTTCTTGTTTTATTTCTTGTCTACTACTACTAGTTAATATTTACTCTGTGCCACTTCACAGCCTGTGAAATGGAAGGATAGTTCGGCTGACAGAAAAAGAAAAAAAGTCCAAACCACTCTCATGTCCATTTCACAGGCACTTAGAGTTTGTCTGTAGACTGCAGAGCTAATGGAGAAGATTAGCATTTCTCCTTCGACAGGTACTAATTTGGTAGGCACTTATTTTCCTTTTGCAGAATTTCCTGTGCAAATGACACACTCCTTTGAGAGGAAGGATCTAAGCTACAAGAAAGATCTTGTTAAGCTCTGGCTTCATAAACAGGAGCTTCAAAAATCAACAGAGCCTTATTATATATGGAATAAACAAAAAATCCATGAAGGGACTCACTGTCTGTTGTAGATTCATGAAGTGAGAATGGGCATGATTTTCCAGCAGATAGGAAGTCATTCACTGCCTTCAAAGTTTCTGGCTCCACAAAGATCAGAGATCCAGATGCCTTGTACTATTGCCTGCAAATACAAACTGGGAATTGTGGAAAGGCAAGAAAGCTTTTCATACAGGAGTCCTTCTCTGTCAAGCTCTGGAGCACACAATCAGTGTTTTAGATTTTTTTTACTAAGGGTTGGAAGGGAAGAGAGAAAGCATAAGATGTGCAATAAATTACATTAATTTATAATTCTGCTTTCGTTTAGAACATGCTCAATTTATACCAAAAGCCTTTGGCTCAGAAACACTGTATATTTTGCATAATACACAAGTAGTCAAAGAAAAATGTAGTATACAAAAAGTAGCCAAGATTTTTTAAAGTGACTAATTATTTTTGAATGTTTAAATATAAATAACTTTAAAGGGAACATGATTTTCATAAGCATTGAATAAACCTTTTCAGCTCTTCTCAAAGTAGATACTACATAGTAGTGTGGAGTTACTCTTAGAAATCTGGGCCGACTTCTCATTTTTAAACTCCATATTTTAAAATTATGAGGTTTTTTTCCTCCTCCATGAGAACTGTCAAGCTACTGTCCTATACAACATAAGTTTCCTTGAGATTTCTCCAAATACCCTTACAAGGGCATGGTATTTTGTTAATATAATGTCCCAAACAGTCTGTTAATCACCTATGACATTTAAAAGCCCTTTTTAATTTTCCATTTTGTTTTGTTTTCCTTAAAAAACAAAAAGAAATATGAAAAATGTGTTCTGTAATGAGCTTATGTTCTCCTTCACCAAGTGTGTCTTCTTTTGACACTCTTCCCCTACTACATCCTCCAAGGTTCTTTCTCCATTTCCTAGCTCCCACGTTTTCATACCAGTCCATGCATTTACCATTTTTCCCTCTTCCATCCTCAGTTATTCTGCATGTTACTGATTTTGCTCTCAATCATTCTTTTTCTGTTAGTTGTCTGATTATGCTGGTCCCACATCTCTGACATCTTCCTCTTACTCTATCTCCTTCCAACTCTTCCTCCTTTCCAACCATTTTAATTTAGTTTTTACTTCCACTGCTCTAGTGGGTTCTGACATTATATTCCATCTAATTCCTCCTCTTTTCTACTCCCCTCTAATCTACCTTCTCTCACGATTTCACAAAATAATACATTGACTGATATACATTTCCATACTCTATCTCATTTTTGTGACAATCCCAAAATGAGCTGCCTTGCTTAGCCATTAATCCAGTCATTCAGAGGTCTTCTATTACCAATTCACCCTGTGGCATCTTCCTTCCTGTCATTTAACTTTTCTGAATGTGAACAGACTGAATTTCATCTTTGGTTTCCTTTGAACCATTATCTTCCCTCCCAGTTACTTTGGCATTACCTTGCTTCTCTAAGTTTTCTTTTTTCCCCACTGCCAAGCTCCTACCCCACCTTTATCCCTTTCAGTGCTCCCAACATATATTCCATCTCACACTGTTATCACTCTCAATATTCATATCACAGATAGGAAGCAACCAGTCTAAGACAAAAATAGAGCAAAAATTCAGAGGATGGCTTGTGAAGCGTGCAGCTTTTAGCAATCATGGGCAAAGACTGCTCTGCTCAACCAAAAGGCTGGAGGCATCTCCCCTGGGGTGGTAACTGAGGAACTAATGATGACTTGCCAACAGACTCTTTCCTGGTCTGTGCACAACAGACACAACTTGGACTTTATCCTTCCTCAGTGCCTTGAAATCTGGGCATACTAAATAGTCATTTTGCCTCTTGTTCAGGTTTTAATTCAGCCTTCCTGACCGCAACAGGTGGTGATGTTGGAATCATGTGCTGAAGAGGTGAATGTTTCTGTTCTCACAGGACATCATGTTTGTAGTTCAGCAGCAGCTGTTTAGTAATATATTTTTCCCCATTCATTTAAAGTGCATATTTAACATAGCTTCCCTTCACTCTGTCTTATGTGTTTGCTTATATTTTTTTATTTGCTTAATTTGCCATTCCCCTATGTCCTACCAAACTCATACTTCAATCCACACATGCTTGTGCCTGATTCCCCCTCCGACCGCTGACACTTGCAGAGAACCATGCTGATGTGAGAGTAGCACGTGGAAAGGATAAGGACAAGGAAAATGAGGAGAAAGTTTCTGTGCCTCATTGATTTTTGGCTTCCGAGGAGACAGGTGGTGATGGGTCTCAGGTTCAGTTGCATTGCTGAAATTCCTGGCTAGGTTGATGAAGAGAAAAAGTGCAGAGGAATAAAAGAAATGAGAATGGTACTTGATAACAAATCTGTGTAATGGGAATCTTTACAAACCAATTTCTATAGACTATTTTACCAAGGGAACTTCATTGGAGTACTCACACACTCCAGGGAGAATCAGTTTGTTTCCCCATTACAATGTTGAAGTCCTCTCCTTATGTCCCTCTCAAAACAGCTTCTCCAGGCTGCAGCCCTGCTGAGAAAGTTGTCGAGCATGGGAGGTTGCCCATTCACAGTAGGAACACTGTGAAAGGTTGAATTTGAATGCCTGCACAGGCCAGAAAACTTGATATGACCAATAGTGAGAACATTCAAACCTGTCTTGTGTTCAAGCAGGATATCCATCTGCCCTGGTTTTGGAGTAATTTTTCTTCCTAGTAGCTGCTACAGGTCTGTGTTTTGGGCAGTGCTTCCACAGTATCAAAGCCTTTTCCGCTTCTCACCCTGCCTTGCCCCTGAATGGGCTGGGAGTACACAAGGAGCTGGGAGGCATTGTGGCCAGGACAGTCGACCTGAACTAGCCACAGTGTTATTCCATGCCACAGAATGTCATGCTCAGTATACAAACAGGGGGGAGTTGTCAGAGAGGGGTAGATAGCTGTTCAAGCATTGGTCAGTGGATGGTGAGCAATTGTGTTGGGCATCACTTGGTTTTGTTTCCCATTTTTAAAAAAGAAAACCTTTTGGTTACTATTAACTACTATTATTAGTTTTTTCCCTCTCTTATTTTAATCAGTAAACTCTTCTTATCTCAACCCATGAATTTTACCTTTTTCTTCTCCCCAATTTTGCTCCCAAGTCTACTGGGGATGGGGTGTGCATGAGTGGATACCTGGTACTTAGCTGCTGGCTGAGGTTAAATCACAGCACTATCTCACACTGCCAACCCATGAGAGATGGGCATCCCTTAAAGAGAACAGCAAAGGGAACTGCAGCCCTTATGAAGTGTGACTGAAGCCAGGAGAAGATGCAACAGCAATCCTCACTTTGTAGATCTGTTCCTTGTGTATCTTTTAGATGTTGGCATATCCATTAAAGCAAAAAGAATGCAGCTCTTTTCTTTGATTGGGTTTTCTGGCATTCTTGTTGTATATTTATGGACAATAAATTTCCCAAACTGGCTTTACAGGGAGTAGAGAAACAATATGAATCAATTCAGTAAATTGCTCCCGAGTAAGTAACCTGCTATGTCATGGAAATTGTATTTGTTCATCTTTTACTGATGTGGAAGTTTGAAGTCTTGAGTGTATATATGTATGCTGTGAACTTCCAGAGTGCAAAACTGGAACAGAATTATCTGATAATCCTGGTGGATATGCCTTTTACCTCTATCAAGTTAACCTAGCAGAAAGAGAGAGAGGGATTTTGCAGTGCCTTTCTCAGCCATGAGGACAAATGGCAGGTCCACTAGCTTGATTTTAATATTTCCCAATTTGATTAGAAATGCCAGCAGTTGGGAAAAAATGTCCTTGGAGTAATAAACGCAGAGAATTTAATAAGGGACTGACAAAGACACATCCTGCACATCCTCACAAGTACTGCTTCTAGAGATGATGATGCTGTGTATTGCAGTCTCTATAATAGTACATGGAATATGATTAAAATCTAGTCCTTGGTGATGATGCTAAGAACTTGGACTGTTGTCTGGTATAGCTGTGTCTCCTGAAATGTGAAGTACATGAATTTTCTCTGGGTTGCTCTGTTTTGGGAATTTTGGAGTCTGAGGTCTCTTATGGTTTGGTTTTGTTTTTATTTAAAAAACCAAGAAAGATTGATATGAAGATAGTCTTGGTGGACAGCAATATAAATTCTGCATCTTTGGTCAATAGCTCCCATGCCAGGAAAGAAACAGCGAAAAGAGTGAGAGACCTGAGTGTGGTCTGAAGGCATTATATAGCCCATGGATTATATTTTTTTACCTCTGCTTTACTTCTTCCTGCCTGCATAAATGCTATTGGAATGAAAAGTGAAACCAGTTCAAAATACAAACCTTACACTTACATTTTTTGAAAATGTTCCAGCTCTTGGTTCCATCTGTGCAAATCAAACCCCATGGTTGGATAATACACAAAACCCTATTAAAAAATACTAAGCTGAATTATATGCAAATTAAGGTTTTATTGTCTTTCATCTCTTAAAGGCTAATAAAATTACAGATGACAACCTTCTTATAAAAAATGGTTTCTAATACAAATTGCCTTTGACTATATTTACAATGTCACTTTTAATCAGGTAAATTGTCAGGCTATTGCATTTCTGCATTCTACATTAGACAAAAATATAATGAAGAGGGAAGTGGGTATAAGAGCTTTCAGCTTAAACAGGCTGCCCATTTCATACCAATTACTGCCTATCTAGTACACTTACCCTTCTGTTCTTAGAAAAACACTGGATACAAATGTATAGGTTCCTCTGAAGGAGATACCATGCAGAAAAAAGCTTATTCCACTTACCATTTGTCTTTGTAATTACATCTACTTACTCCTATGCAATTAGTAAATATATGCTAAAAATAGCCACTTGACTACCAATATGGTCCCTGACTGTTTCTTTATTATGATACTTTTAGGTTAGTTCAATGTTCCATTTATTTGTAAGTTAACAGCTTTATTCAGATGTTTTTTATCCCTGCAGGTGCATTTTTACTCAGTGCACACATTCTGGTCTACACATGCATCCACTACAAGGACACAGGTAATACCAGCTGTGCTGTGCTCTGTTCTCAGGACTCTGCTAACATCCTACAGCTCAGCCACACACTGGCACATTCATTGTGGTTTCTCCCTGGGCATGTTGAGATAGAGGTTTTCAAATACAGATGCAAGTATTTCCACAGTCTATGCTTTTTTTTTTTTTTGGTGGTGCTGTTTTTTCTCTTTTAAGCTCTGCACAGAAGCAGCAAGCACTGAAAAGCACAGTACTAGTAGTGAAGCTATCAATGGCAGAAGATACTCATAATCTCACAGACCTACCTCAGCTGCCTTCTCTGTCTAATGCTGCCTTTAGGAGATTGTGTGGTCCAAACCCTCTGTCTGCAGATAAGGTTATTGCAGGTTTGCACAGTGCTTAAAGGACATGAGCTCTCTGCAAAGTCGAAATAGAGTTACGCTTTCAGCCAAGAGGAGAAAGCACTGATGCAAAAGCTGCTGAACAAGTTGAGCACTACACAGACTGGAGGGTCCCAAGTGGGAAGAGACTCCTGGTGTTTTCCCTCAACATTTCCCTCAACACTGCCTGGGTGAAAGCAGAGGGGAAACACTATAATATTTGCTGACCACCACGATGTTATGGCTGGATCCTCAGATAGGGGACATCAACACAGTTTCAAATTACAGAAAGGAAACAAATTACAGAAGTAGAGGAAGATAAAATTCATGAATAAGGAGTCCTGGTACTGTTTAAAAGATTAAACAGTTCTAAGAGCAACAGAGTTAAAATAATCTAGTTTCCACATGTGAATCCTCTGATATCTGGACAAGTCAACGTAGTAACCATTAACCTCCCTGGGAATTAATAGAGTTTCTTCCCTAAGATCAGCTGTCTATTTTCACAAGAGGTGTAGAACCTTAACACAATTCTCTTGCCAAAAGTAGCTGAAATCAGCTATTGGGTTTAAATGTATTACTGAAGGACTGACAACAGATACAAGGACAATCTGGATGTGTACACCTTTAGAAGCTGGTCTAAAAACTGGAATGAGAGCTAAAATGTTTGAAGTCATAAAAACTGTTATTCTTTCACCACCATTCAGTCTTCTTTGCTCAAAAGACATGTTCCTGCCATCAAAAAATAATTATTTCAGATAGAGAATGAACACACTCAAATATAAGCTTGTGCATAAAATGCCTCAAAACCCAGTGGATTGTTGGCCTGTAGAAAAGAGCACAAAATAAATGCAAAGAACAAGGACAGGAGCCTAAAGCTATGGAAATCGGGGATAAATCTCAGTTGGTTCAAATAGATAATTTTGAATCTCAAGCCTAATATTCAGACATGCCTATCAAAAGCTCTAGTCCTTTCTGACTTCTCTAAGCTAGGTATATTGGAGCAGTTGGCCTTAACCTTTTGCCCTTGTGAGTAGGATAGCTTCAGGTAATCCTGCGCTTTTCAATCTCCATGGGATTTTGCTCACAGTTAGCAGAAGACAAGTGGCCAAAGGCTGCAAACAGCCCTTGAAATATGAAGGAAAGACCCAGCACTTATATACAGTCTCATGAAGGCTCTTGCAAAAGGCATAGTTAATGATCTTTTGAAGCAAGCCTGGATGTGTATTTGAAATACATATTTTAAGGATTTTTTTGCATGTGAACAAGACAACTCAAAGGAACAAATGGAGGGACTTTCACTAAGAGTTGAACAATGTCAACAGCTAGTTTCTTGATACAGTGGCTGGATTAAGACGGTGGAGGGGGACTGATATAGATTTTGGACTAATCTAAAGCAAATTATACAAGATTGAAAAGATCTTAAAAAAGCTTTCACATTGAACCCAAAATTAAACACTTGTTATTTTCTGACATTTTTTATTTGATCTTGTTTTACACTACTCTCAATGTTTCCTCAAAAGGAAAGTTGAAAGTGCTTCATTTTGAAATGAACCATCATGTATTCATTCACATTTTCTTCTGGCTGGAGCTTTCTGCTTAATTCAGTACACACCTAAGCGTAATTTCTGCCCACTCAGAATTTGTATTTTGGGGGAAATAACTAAGTTGCTTGGCTGTAGCTTTGAATCATGGATGACTTTTAGTCCAATAGAAAGACAGAACTCAAATCTGAAGGAAATCAAACCTCTCTAAGTGTCATAGGCAGCAATAGGAGGACCAGTGTCATTTCTGCTCTTGCCCACCATTGGGCTCTTCTCCTGCCCAACCACTCCTGCTGCCCTTCATTAGAACAGGCTAGGGAACCAAATAGCTAAGTACTAATTCGTCACTAAGGAGCCTCTTAACAACATACTACTCATCTGACAACATCCTTCCCTCCTTTCAAGGATTGTTAAAAGTGAATTTCTTCCATACTCTCTGAAGGCAAACTTTCGCAGAAAGGTTTGCAAAGGTCGCTTTATGTGCAGAACTGCTGTCCTCCTCCTGGCAGATCATGTCATAAATTGAGAGCTCCAAAATGAGGAAATAAAAGTTTTGATTATATGCACTAAATTTCCATGATACTTTTCATCTCTTTCCTATCAGTGGGCTATTGTTTCCCAAAAAGTGCCTTGTAAAAATAGCAGTCTACTGTCAAGTATTGTGTATATATCTCCAAGCTTGTGCTGATTTGGCCCCATATTTTCTTGCAGGTGACAGGACTTGTGGCAACACTCAGCTCAATACCCTGGCCTGGTCCTGTCTCGGACCATCCTGCTGTTATGACAATCAGCCAAGTTCTTCTCTAGCAAGACAAGTCCTTTTTATTTGGTGCCCAGTTCTCTTCCAGTAACATCACCTCTGTTGTGGGGGGTTATCAGCAGCTGCTGTCATCTCCTTAAGCTGTCATAATGTAGAGGTCATCCACAAAAAACTCTTAAAGCCTCGGCTATGGGACTGTCACCATCTTTATGTTCAGCCAGAAAAGGCTTTCTGTTGTTTTAGTAATGTCAGTAATTCCCCCAGCCCCCTTAACATCTCTACTAACGGCTGATGCATCTGCTTAACTGCCCTTCTTTACTTCTTCATATGATCCAAAAATCTCAGCATATCAAAATAAAGCAGATTAAGGTACTTGAGGAGGAAGATCTCTCTTTTCCCAGATCAAATTCACTGAGAAAGTAAAGAGCAAGCATTAATTACACATTCAACTGGCCTCTGATGGTCACCAATAGTCCCCGTGGCAAAGACATCAGTTTTGGCCTCAGGCAAACTGTCCAGTAGCTTGTTTGCCTACACATTTCCTTTGGGCAAGTCCTTTAATTTGTCAATGAGTTAGCTTGCTGACAACTGAGTATGGATAATTGCTTTTCCCAATCCTTTGTACATGTAGATTTTAGCTCCCTGGGATCTTTGCACACAGAGGTGTCCAAACCAGAGGCAGCAGCAGCCCTGATGTTTCATGAGCACTAGCATCCCACTCTTCCAGTGACAAATCTTGTATTCCCATATTCTGTACATAATAAACAACAAAAGTTGTCTGAATTTAAGAGCAGGAAAACATACATGGAAGAGGAATAACAAATTTTAAAACCTATAGTCCTAAAGTTCTCTTTGATGTTTAACCACAAAACATGCAGGGATCTGAACTTCCACCCTTTTCAGGGAATAATTGTCAAGATTTTTTTTATCAGCTAACAACACTTGAAAATAGTTTGCAGCTACAATACTGAATATCAGTTTAATTAGAATGATAAAATGTAGCTCATATAGAAAAATGTAAACAGTTGCACATCCCCACCTCTTACACACATGAAGCTTTTTCACCTAGGTTGGTTGTGTGTTAGTTCTGTTACTTTTTATAGAATAATTATTTTTATCTATAAGAATCCTGCTTTGCTTGTTGAGAAAAATATTCTGAACAAATATATATTAAAATATTAGAAAATGAGAAATGCAGTATCAATTTAAGAGCTGGACAGCACCTTTTCTTTACTAAATACAAGAATTTAGAACATTGAAAAGGAAAGGAGAAATTAAGTTCATTAATGTGTATAACAATAATATATATAATGTTTATTTTCTTCAGAAAAAAATACTGCAGGACTAATTTTCTCAAACTTCAAAAGAATGAAAACTTTTTTCCCCTTTTCTCAATACAATTTTCATTCTTTTGATAAATTAGAAATGCTTTCATTATCCATCTCATTATAGTTTAAACATAGATGTAAACTTCTGGGGTTTGCATGTTAAACAAAAAGGCACACAAGCCATATGTGGCTATTCCGCAACTACTAATGTACAGAGAGAGGAGACAGTGCTGTTGGTGTGGAGGTTGACCTGCAGCCCCTAAATGGTCAGCTGCCTCCTTTGCTGCCCCCTGGGTCACTGGACTCTGCAAAGCTATCATTTATAATTTCTTGAACAAGAAAACAAGTGACTTTCTCTCCTTTCAGATAACACCACCACTACCAGTTCTTTGCAGAGTTCTGCCTCTGTGAGCTCTCTGATGTTTATCCAATGCCTCAAACCCTGAAAGCTGGAAACCTGCCCATGCAATGCTCTGGTTTTTGTCATTGCACCAAGTTCACAGTCCTGATGCCTGTGCAGCAGAAAAGTTTCTCCTTCCTGAGTAGATGAAATTAGACCTTCTCATCCCTAAATGTTTCTAAAGGCTTGAGTCTGATACCCAATCTACCATACTATAAAGATTTCTTTTTGCCAAATTAGAGCTACTGGCTGTAATACTGGGCCTGACCTGTATCATGTCAAAGCTCTTATTGTTTTAATATTACAGCACATATAACATCAACACTAGGAACAACAGTAGAAATGTGCTGGTTTCTTCCGGGACAAAGCTGTAGCTTTCTATAGAGTTAGGTTTCTGTCTTAAGAACAAATCTTAAGTGTTTGACTTGTGTGTCCTTTCAGCAAAAGAGAGGTCTCAAAGAACTCACTAGTGCATTATCAGCCACTATCAAAGCACAGAGATGATCTTGAAGAGCTGGTAGTTCAGGAAAGAAGGAACAGAGGACAGCAATGGAGATTTGTCAATATGTCAAGATCTGCCTGCTGTCACTCATGAACTGAGCTGGCTTGCATAAGGGTAAAGGAGACCTTCTCACTGACACATATCACTGGCCAAATCTGCACTCTCTAACTGGTCCTAGGCTCCTTTTCACACATTTATAAATAGGGCTAAGAAAGAAACCACCTTTTTCAGCCCCACAACCTGCACAATTTCCAATGTTCTTTTCATATTTGCAAGCAAATAGATCAATTTGATTAAAAAAAACCCCTTTTCCTGCCTCCATTCAGCTGCCAGAAGGATGATCTCAAGACAAAATGTGCCAAACAATAGAGAATATTTTTTGGAAAACCACTGTGATTACAGAAATAGCCCTGTGTGTTTGCCCCCTTGAAGCCTTTTAATTTGCAAAAGTCCAATTAGGGAAGACTTAATGTATAGCATACATAAGGAAGTTGAAACTTCTAACCAAATACACTCAGTACTATTTTCTTCATGCTTCATTAATAAGAACAAAATGTCTCTAGACTTTCTGTAACATATGCACAGAGTGATTTCAAACCAGACTGAGATTCTTTTCAAATGAGGGTTATAATATATTCAAGCAATAACAATGCATATTTTTATTGCTTTGCTTGTAAAGTTGTTTCCATGTTCTGTTAGGACAAAGTTATTTGTCATTTTTGCAAAGTATAACTTGTTACTTTGATAGTTTTTAGGACCTTTCAATTTTAGCTATCAATTCAAGGTTGAGTGTAGCCTACAGCAGAGCTGAGCTTGGGGACCCAGAGTGCAAGAAAAAGGCTTGTATTTTTCTATAGAAATTAGATGTTTTCACACAAATTAGACACAGGAAAACAAAGTTTTGGTTCACTTTCTAAATCACACATAATGTGTAGTACTCTGTGCCTTCAGATCATGGAAAAGCAAAAGGGATTTCTAGCTCTTTGCTATTTGCTTATCTTGCTTAGGCTACAAACAAAACAATTTTTTCATTGGATAGATCTGAAATAACCTCCAAGAATCAAATGCAATCCTTACATTTTGTACCAAAGTCAATATCAACCAAAGCAATGAACTGTCCTATTTTGTCTTCAGATGGTCTTATCATTGGCTCTGTAGTCTAGGCAAAATAAATGTCTGCCCTGATACTGATAAATGGGACAAGTATATCTGCAGAACTGAAGAATTTCCTCTTTCATATCCATTTCCAGAAGGAGTCAAATAGAGGCAATTTCCTGGGTGATCTTTCACTGAACACAATCTTTCTCTGTGTGGGTAAAAAGGGAATCAAAATGATCTCGCTAGTATAAAGTATTTGTTAGGAAGACAATCAGGGGGAGAATACATTCCCAAGAGAAGTGAAAAAAAATTCAGCTAGCTTTGAAAATGTGTATGCTCCTACAGTGAGGTGCTAAATTGCATTATAAGTATTGAGACATCAATGTTTACCAGTGTTTGCAATTCAAATATAAGCATAGAGTAGAAAACTGTGAAACTATTTAAAGGTGTCAGTGTATGGACTTGTAAGCATAGGCTTGTATATCATTTGATAGCTATTTATTTCTTGTTAATGTTTCTGATGGCTGACTTTCCAAGTGATGAAGATCATATCTGATGAGTAAATGGCACCAAATCAGTGTTTTGCGAATACAGAACATTTTCATATTTGGCTAGTGAAACAAAAAGACATCCTAGAGAGAGCATGCTATTAAAATGCTAATAGACTGTATTTGAGAAAGTTTACTCAGACCTCAGCAGGAAACGTATATATCATTTACAAAGATCTAGATATGCGGTTTTAACATAAAAAGGTTTCCCTTCCCATGGAACTGTAAGAACCTTTAGAAGAGAGCCAAGATGATGTGATAACCCCACACAAAGAAATAAGAAAAATATATGCAGGGCTAGTGAACTTAATTCTGTTGAAATACAGATATAATTGTGAGCATGAAGCATGTGCATATAATGTGATAGCAAGCTCTTATCTTCAGTGTACTAAAAGGAAATCAGTCCAGTGAACTGCTGGTGAGAAATACCATAGATACTGTCACAGTACATTTCACCTCATCAGTGATTTTAACCTAAAGATGTCTGAGTTTGACTTTTTTTCTTTTCTTTTTTTATTTTACATGCACTTTCTGAATATTTCTGCTGGTCAGCCCTCCAAATTACTAAATACCGAGGGACTGATCAGAGAGCAGGGGAGAGGGAGGAATTTTCCCATGACAGGAGAAACAAATAGTAATAAAAGAAATAAGGGCACAGCTCTGACTGAAGTGAGGAGGATCTGTATGTGCAGACTTGTCACAACTATACATGAGAGCAGGCAGGGCATTGAGAAGAGTTGAGATCAACTAAGGTCACAGAGGCACTTGCTATGTGTTGTGTGGCATTCAGTGATGAGTACTACATTCCAGACGTCAGGGTGTGTGTTTACAAACTCCTGTGAGCTGTAACACAAAGTTCAGAATAAGAAAATAAAGAGGAAAATCTTGATATACTGCTCAGTCTCTGGTGAATTCACAAGCAAAGCTGCCACTGGCTTCAGTAGAGGTGACTGGGTTTGTTCTGTATCAAATAATTGAAATGAATCAAAGGCTGCAATGTCAATAAAAGCAGAAAATTCAAGAAGCCTATAAAAACAGAGTCCAGATTTGCTGGAGAGATGTAACCTTCCAAAAACATAATGAAAGGAACAGGCAAGGAGTGTTTGGGACTGCAATCTCAATCTCCACTTAAACATCCGTTGTTATGTTATTTGAGTATCAGAGTGGAAGATAGAGTTCACATGTTGAAAAAAGCCAGAAGATTCCTTTTGTCTCATTTTTATCTTTTTTTTGGTGTTGATTATATTTTCCCTCATTCTAAACATCAAATAAACATAACATTAATTGGATCACATCTGATGGTCGGTAGGGTGACAGAATTTGAACTCTTACATTAAGAAATGAATTCCTTGCTGAACACAAATTCTTTTACTCTGTCTCATACATTCCCAGCTCAATACAAATAAAATACTCAACTCACTGACAAATGGCCTGGATATTCGAAGATATCTATGTCTCAGAAACATCTAGTCAGCAGTTTGGATTTTTTTGTTATTATTTTGGCTCCATTTTTATCCTGAAATACATGTACATAAATGATTTTATGCAAATGTGAGTATAATCTGTTGCCATTAGTTTAACATATTTCCACCAAATGATTGAACTCCCTTCCATTGTAGGACAAGTGCAAGGTTTAAGACTTCTCCTAGTCACTTAAAAGAAAAAAAAAAGAAAGAGTAAATGAGGGATTATTTAGCTCATGGATTTGTTTTTCTTTCCTAAAACAAAATAATTCTGGATTCTACTTACTGAAAAGCTTCTTGGTTAAGAAACATTTAAATGAAAAGAGCATAGGGCTGTTTCGCTCTGTTAGCTTTTTGTTGTTTAGGATTTTTGGAAAGATTTACAGTGGAATTATAAAAACAAAATTAAACAGTAATTTAGCATTTTGTAGAATCATAGGGAAGAACAAGACATTCTGATTAAGAAAGCTAAATCCCACCGAGAGAGTGTAGCAGGAATTTTCTGATGAATGGTTTGTTGCTAGAAAATGCCAGTTGGTCATAAAAAACTCCTTTTTTTCAAGATACATGCTGGTAATGAGCATTTTTTATTAGATATGTCCTCCCACATAACCATCCTAAACTGCTGCCTCTATGACTTCCGAGTCTCTGAAGGAATTCCATGGCTGCTGGCTGTAGACCTGTAGTACCACCACCTCAGTACCATTCAGTCACAAGCTTAGATGAAGAAGGATGTCCCCATTTAGTTCTTGGCCTTGTATCATGCCTTGTAAGACCTCATCAAACCTCAATATACCCTCACTGAAACTACAACTCCTGGAGCTAACAGGTTCATTCTGGAAGCTCACAAAGAGAGGACTGAAGTTATTGTTTTTTGCAAAAAGGAAACAGCAATTTTGGGAATTCTAAGTGTAATGAAGAACATGGGAAAAATTAAATTTGCTAACAATATTGACTCAGAGCAGAGGTCCAGATTAATCTTCCCTGGTGCAGACCTGAGAAGGTGGCAAAGCTGCCAACCAAGTCCAGCTTGGCCATGCTCACAATCTTCCCTAACCCTTATGGTCATGACAACCGTTTGTTGTACTGGTGGCCAAGGGTGTCCATCTTGTGATCCCCGTTCCTGATCCTGCCACCATACTCACAGGAAGATTTTCCCATCTCTATATGTTCTTTTTTTCCTTTTGCCCTCTTGATTTGACTATTTATGTTGGGGGGTGAGGAGTAGGGGGAATAATAATTAAAACCTGCCTATTTCTCATGTGTGGGCACCTGCAGAGACTGGCATAATGGAGCCCCGATCTCATCTGAGGCCTCAAGACACACTCCTTTAATGTAGCTATCTCTTGGAAAATACACAACAGACCAGAGAAAAACTAATTTTCTGCTTTCTGTCTATTTAAATGTAGCGTCAGTGTAGAAGACAGGATGCTTTCATCATCCAAATGTCTTTCCCGTGTACAGCACTCCAGCAATTACATGTAGAAAAAAAGCTGAACTTGTACGGTAGTTTCAGCAACTGAAGTTTGTGCTCTCAGAGAGTTAACATCTCTGGCATCTGGCTGAAATCAAAGAGAATGACTAGAAAACCTTCCCAGAGTCTACTAATCACACATTGAGGTGTACGTGCTGCTGGTCAGCATGTTTAGCTCATACACAAGCTAGGTATTGTGAAGGGAAATTTGTAAGCCTGAACAACAGTAAATGTATACAAGTATTTACTCAACCTGCACGATCAGTTTATTAAATTCATGCATTTAATATCCTAGAAACCTTGATTGGTAAAAATCAAACGATGGAATATTGAGCTGAATCATTATTTTGCAACAAGTTTGTTAATTCTATTTTCAATAGACCTTAGTTATACTGACATAACAGCACTATGAAGATACTAATTTCACTTAGTTCATTCTCATATTATCCTGAATAATGTTTTTTTCAATAATAGCACTAATGGATCCAGAAAATATTAAGTACATTGTATTAACCAGAAGGTATTCACAGAATCACGGAATCTTAAGTGTTGGAAGGGACCTCAAAAGATCATCTAGTTCAACTCCCCTGCCAGAGCAAAACCATCTAGAGCAGGTCGCATGGGAATTCCTCTAATCCAGATGTTCCTTCTATAGCGGAAAACTCTTAAGAAATAGATTATATTAATTCCATTGCTAAGATGTCAATACAATCTGCCATGTACACATAGCAAACATGAGTAAGTCTCAGTTTATACTTTCTAGGCTTTTTTTGGAATGTGTAGAATTACAGCAATTACTTGATGCTGTGACAAAGTCTCTTGATATATATGCTGGGTAGCTGTGAGTTAAACACATAGAAAAGAATAAGCATGGGGTGGGACTTTCAGATGACTGGTAAATAACAGAAGTGTAGTGATTTGCAGTCTTTTAAAAATCAGGGGATAGATTATTGACTTGCATAAGGGATAACAAAGGAAAAAGAGAAAAATGAACCTAATACTGCAAGGCACAATCAATGAAGGACAGATCTAGTAAAATAATGCTGACTTCTTGTAGATAAGTTAGTCTCCTCACTACATTCAAATGGCAATAAAAAAAATCTAATTCCAGCTGCTGCCTTTGTGTAAATATAATTCTTTTACATGCAATATTTTTTTTTCTCTTTAGAGTATAGTCTACCAGGTATGTCAAAAAGATATTAGCTTTTATTGGGGTCCAGATACTACCTAGATGATGTTGCAGTTGCAAGTAGTGAACACAAAACATTTTATTTGGTACTGTGGAGGGCATAAAACCCAGAGAGTCTACTATTCTCATGTTCCTCATGAAAAGTGTAAAGTGGCTCTATCACTGTTCAGAAATGTGGGAAAACAAAGTCCATAATCTGGGTGCTCTTGCTGTAATAATACCTCACTAACAACTTCAAGTTCACTATTTTGAAAACAATTCAGGTTTGGTGTTTTGTTTGGGGTTTTTTTTTCAGTTTTTAGTTAATAATGTCATTATCTTGCTGAAGAGAATTTGTTTTTACATTTCGTTTTACACATTCTTCAGTTAAAAAACTGCATAGTCAAAGAAAACTAATGTTTTATCTCAGTCATAACTGGCCCCAGTTTACCTGAGACAGTATTTTAATATTTTATAGGTCACAGAAGAAGTCCTTTGCTAACACAGTTCAACTTTCAATCCTCATTTCATAGAGAACAAATAAGAGCTTCAGAGGCTTCTTCAAGTCACATCAGATAAATTATGTTCTTGAGACAAGAACTGTAGAACTTTTCTCCTGTGTTAAATGAGGTTCTCATCTGGCCTGTTCCATTCTAGTCAGGTCCAGATGTCTTCAATCCTTTTCAAAACATGGAAAACTAAAACCACTGTTTTCAGAAAATGAATTTTTCAGACAGTTCACTGGTGAGATGTTCTGTTGTAGCACAGACTTCCCCAACAGCGTCCTTCTGTCAGGCTCAGACAATGGTAACATGCCTCAGATGACTCAAACAGCAGAGGATCCCACACGCATATTCCTACACATGTACAGTTACACATTTATGTTGATATCTAGAGAACAATTTCAGTCAGAGCTGCAAAAGAGAAGTGCTACCTTTAAACAATTACTGTTTTTAAACTTACTACCTCTTTTTTAAAAGAAAACAAACCTGTAGTTAGTGGTTTCTAGATGAAATCATAACAACCACTAATCACTGGCAACCAGGTTGTGTTCACAAAGGAAAATAAAAGCTTCAGAATACATATTTGCTTCTAGACTACAATGTTTACAGAGCCTCCAGGATTTTGATCTGTGCACATCCCTAATGTACCAAACACTGAAAATCCAAAACAACTGCCAAAGCTCACATTTGGCCCTGATTATTTCCTTGTTTATCATGGTTAGCATTCCCC
This sequence comes from Colius striatus, assembly GCF_028858725.1. Classification (NCBI taxonomy): domain Eukaryota; kingdom Metazoa; phylum Chordata; class Aves; order Coliiformes; family Coliidae; genus Colius; species Colius striatus. Next base: position 11,354,826 of record NC_084761.1, read on the forward strand.
AGATAAGAGATAATGTTGCAAGCTCAATAACCACAGCAAGTCTTGAAGACACACTTAAAGAGAAACATAACTGTTTCCTAAAATGTGGTTCAAAAGGAAATTAGTATAATACTTGGTAGCTTTTAATTGACCAATGCACAACAATGCTCAAGTATCACTCTACCTGATTTATATTCTAGTTAAATAGATAAAAAAATGAAATAGTTCCCTCTCATATGCATTCATCTTTCATCTCTTAAAACTGAATTTCAACTGCCTTTTTATCTATCACTGTAAAATAATTCCTGAAATTCCACCAGTAAGTAATTTTCTGCATGCAGTCCCAAAGATCTCAATAGAGATAGAAGTGCTTTGTCCATTTTCACCTAAACCCTAGGTTATGGCTATAAAATTAGTCAGCCCACAAAGACACCAATGACAGTCTATGGAACTTGTCATGAGCCCTCATTAGACTGAAGAGCTTAGCAATATTAAAACAAGTTAGTGGTTTGTTTGTTGAAGAACAATTTGCAGAGATAAACATGCACACAGACATACAAATTGCTGGAGGAAAAAAGCATACTTCACATCAAGACAGCATCACATGGATGTGACTTAAAGGAAATTATGAGGCAAGGACAGAGTCATAAGGGTCCATTGCAACCCTTTTTCTCTTTTATTAAAACATTTCCCCCAAGCCTTTGCTAGCTCTTGGATGAAGTAGATTGTTGGATTGCCCTGCACGAGCAGAGCAGTCTCCAGATTTGCAGAGACTTATTGTTCACCGTCACTCTTGTCACAGTGCATCTGGCACCTCTGTAGTTGGATAACACTCTATAAACAGGTGAACCAGACATGTGAAAAGTTAATATTCTGCCATTGTGACAGTATAATTATCTCTAATAATAAAGAAAAACAGATGCTTCAAATAGTCTTTCACTTAGAAAGTGTTTGGATCATTATACTTTGACTTTTATCATCTGTTTTTTGGATAAACTCCCAATGTGGTTTATGGTTCTGGAAAATGGTAACATCTCATTTTATGAATGACAGACAGATGGGACTCGCTGCAAGGCTTATTGATAGTAAAGTGTATAAGACCATTCAAGATACTTAACTGCAAGAAATACTGGAGAGAACAAAACCCTGTCTTCTCTCACTTTTTAAGGCTACTGTTATTTATTTTCAATGGTTTCAAGTTTTGAGGGATTTTTTTGAGTGTTTGGTATTATCACCTGGCAATCCTAATACTTTGTGATTTCTTTGTTTCAATGCACAGAGGGAGAAGAACTGCTTTACAATTAGTTGAAAGCCAGTGGAGATGTAGTCCAGATTTCAGAATAAGGTCTGTGTGCAGGAGATTTGTATGCCATTCATCTCTTTCTCTCCCCGTCTCCCTCCCACATCCAGTAATCATCTAATTGGATTTTCATGTCCAAACCCTGTTCTCTTAATCAAAAGGCCAACAAAAATCAATCTTTTGGGTTTCCAGAATCCAAGTGAAGCATTTAGTTCTCAAGTACTAAGAGACTTATTCCACAAAGCTCTGTCAGACCCACCTTACTAAATTGTTTAACTCTTGTCACCAGAAGACACAGTAATCATGCATGAGATCAGCTGCAGTAGTGTTACTTTTTGTTATCTTAAGTAAAGTGTAATTTTTGCAAACCTTTGCAAAATCCATACAATTGACACAGGACAAAGGATTGGGGCTTTTCCCATTTGTTTTTTAAACTACCGATTATCAAAACTTAAGCTTTTGGAAGCAGATGCTTCAAAATACGTGGTGATATTATGCAACATTTGACCTGGAAAGAAAAGCATCTAAAACTCATTTTTATAAATTGTTAAATATTTACTCTGACCAACCAAAGGCTTGAAATCAGAAATTCAGCTCTGCTACCTGTCCTCCTCCTCCTTAGTGATTTATGTCTTAGAACGCAGAGTGAGGGCTGGATGTTTCCCTGCACCTTTCCAGCACCTTTCCCTGCACCTTTGTGTCAGGACTCTCCAGAGTGATGCAGAAGAGGCTGAGCATAATTCTGTCCCATGATTTCCAGATAGGAGAGTCTGGGTCAATAACTTAAACCCCAACTCCCAGCTGCCAGACAACTTTTCTGAGGTGTTGTGGAGCTGGGAATCAGTCTAAAGGATGGTAATGCTTATGGCCCCCAATCATCCACGAATAAAGGACACAGAAAGTTAATGAATCTTGCTCAGATTTTATACTGACAAGTCTATACAGAGCCTTGTGAGATAGACAAAACCACAGTACTCCACGAGCAAATGTGATTTTAAAGGCTGCACAATCTCACGCAGAACACAATGTAGAAGATCTGGATATAGACTGAAGTAAACAGCTGGAGACAATTTTCCACGCAGGAAGCAGAGACTTCTGGTAAACCGACAATAGTGAACCTTCCCAGCTTAACAAAAAGCTGTTTGGTAAAGATATTTAATGATGATTCACTGGAAAAATTCACAGCTTTCAATTGCATATAGCTTCACAACATGCTCTCCATGCAGCTCTGCAATCCACAACAATTCTTGTAGTGGCCTGAAACTGGTGAGCTTCAAAGCTGTGTGGGCATGTTTCTTTCTTCCCTTTTCTATGCCTTCCCCAGAGAAAGCAAACCTCTTGGTTTTAGCAACAAAACTAATTTTTTTTTGTAAATATCCCTAGGAGTTTCCAGTATTTGAAGCAAAATGCCAGCTAGACACACATGAGGGAGCACAAAACACCAGCACAGTCTAAATGAATGCAGCCCATGGGTTCTCTGCATCTGACTCACAGTCAGTATCCCTTAGCATTTGGAAATGGCCTAAAATGAATGCTTTTGACTGGGAATGTACTGTACACACATGGGTCATTGTGGGGAAGACAGTAAGTAATACTTTGCTCTCCTTCAGCTCTCTCCTCAGCAAGCAATAAGTACAATTGAGCAGATCTCAGTTTAGGTCCTTCCCAAGTGATGGTTACCAAACTCATAGAAGGAAGTAGTCTAGGCAGAAGGCTGGAGCACCGTCAGACAAGTTAATCCTGCACATCACCTACTGCAGCTTAGGGCAGCCAAGGGGCTGCTCTGGACTGTGCAGATGAGTTCTAAGCTGACTGGCTATAGTGAGCTGAGGTGTTGCTATCCCATATCTATCCACTGCAGTTTCCCCTTGCTTCATGCCTCATGTACTGCCAGACAGTGCATACAATGCAGATTATTTACCCTGCAGCTATGATCATTTCAAAGATTAAATTTGCAAAGCAAAGCCTTGGACTTGTGGACACAATTTTTGATGGTAATGCTTCTCTATGTCTCATATTTGACACAAAAGACATGGGTCAGGGCAGGACAGGCCTTTAAAATGATAGTGAGAAAACAAAGTGACTATGAGATATAATTCACTGGGCCTGCTAAATTATGTGTTAGCTGAAAAATAGCTCCATTTTACAATTCCATTGCTGCATTAAAAATCTGCATATCCATACTATGAGCTACATCTCTGCAGAGAAGGGAATAATGCAAACTTATGCTATCCCCAGTAATGCTTGGTAAAACAGTATATTGAATTTTAATATCATCAATTGCATGAAAATTATTCCACAGGAAAGCAAGCAGGCATATATGCCACTAACATTTTACTGAAATGTGTACTATCAGCATGGACTGTATGATCTAACTTTCTCTTTCATTTTTACATGGAAAGCAGCAAATTTCTCTTTTGCTCATCCATATCTTTAAATATTCAAGTTGCTTAACTGAAAAAGCTTGGAAGGAATAGTCAGCAAAGAAAATTGTAATGTGTAGTTCTTTAAACAGAGAGAGCTTAGAAGAGTGCAAAGCTAAATTTTCAACACATTTACCAGCACCTCTTTCAGAGATAAGTATTTGTCTGAAGCAATGTCAGTGCTTCCTTTCTCCTCAAAAAAAAGACCTTACACTGTCAGCAGCACAATGACAGCTACAATTTGCCTTGTCTACTACCATCAACATACAGCACGAACTCTGTCCCATGCTACCCCCATTATTATACAGGGAAGAATTTGCACAGTTCAAAGAATATAGCTGAAGTGGACACAGGAACAATACAACACAGGCAATGCAGTTAACTGCAGACTGTAAAACTTTATTTAAAACCAGATAGTCTCTGTAGTGAGTGCTTTCTGCAGCCCTGCAATTTATCACAGTTGCTCTAATGTGGATCTCCGGCAGTAAAGTTGAAAAAGTTGAAATCATACCTTTGTATGGTTATCTTATGGCAAACTGACCTTGCAATTGAAATTCACCTGTATTGCAGATCCTGGAACATGACTAGTTCATGTCTTTTTCATTGAAATGTCTCTATTTGACTAATCCTGAGTTGCCATCTGAGCAATGAAAAAAATAATCTGTTTGCCCATATTTTTGGTTGCTTTTCAACAGTGGCTGACAACATGCTGTCTTTCTCAGCATTCTCACTGAAACATTCACCAAAAAGGAAGATTCCTCTGTTATTCACGCTATCTTGACAGAGTGGTCACCTGACATTCAGCCTCTCTGGTGTTAAACCTCTCTGATATTCAGCCTCTTTCAAAACAATGGTCAAGACAGAGCTCTACTGTGCTTCACTAGGCTGAAGATCTCTCTTTGCATCTAAAGGCAAGATTCAACTCCAGACACTCGAACCAGGAATCTCAGAGTCATAAAAAGTGCCTTTATCCTTAGATGTCTCACAAGAGAGTGCTTTTAGGCATCACAGGGGTCTCTGCTTCTACCCTCCAGCTGTGGTGAGGTTCCTACTCACTGCAAGGACCCAGAGGAGACCTCTGGTCCTGGAGAAAACACCTCCAACCAGGACTCACACAAACAATTTAGACTCCTCTGTCCCATATTTTTCAGTGGTCTTTAGAACAGCCTGCTTGATAAAAAGCAAAGAAAATGTCCTTTAAAGAGAAACAAAGTAAAGCACACAGATTACTCTGTCTCATGATAGACTCACAAAGTAGCTGTACTGAGTGTCAGTGTTGACTGCTGGTTGCAGTTCAGCATTACAAGATAGAGTCCCAGCTGAAAAAACATAATTTGATCCCAACACAAATGTTTCACAATGATCTTTGTTGGAAAGTCACCACATAGCTTTGGGAACCCCATAAAATTCCTCCAGGGAAGAATTTCCCTCATGCTGCAGCAAAGCCAATGTTTCTTCTAGCATTTATCACATACCTAGCAGCTTTATAACCTTTTAAAATGTGCAATAGCTGGGCTTGTGACAAACTTCCTGATCTTTCTTTTACAGGAGACGTGCAATGTTTCACATTCATTATGCAAATTCAGATTGCAACATAATTTATCCAGGAATTGCCTGAATAAATCCAGCAAGGCAAGTTCAGAAGCATTTAAAGGCAACAGACCAGGTCAACAAGGACAGAGGTAGCCTAATCCACAGGACTGTCTTTGTGATTCAGACAAATACGTAATTAAAGACATAAGCAGAAGATTTAAACACTTATACAGTCGTATATAAATAATGGGGAGATGTGGATTTGGATGGGAAGAATCAAAAATCTTCACTGATGCAAAACCTTTCAAATATTTGCTTGTATCTTGTAGACTATTTCTATTGAATGACAGCAGAGGAGTCTGTAAACTGTTTCTTCTTTTGTCACCTCCATGTGGCAGGCATACAATGGCATGGAAGGGTCTTGATCCCTGTGTCAGGGGTACTGCACAGTGCAGGACTGCAAGGGCAGAGCTAACACACATGGGAGCAGCTACTGAAAATATTTTAGTTCAGAAGCAAGAAAGGCAGGACAAGCCATAACTTGTAGTACTGGAAAATGCTTAGTATAAACAGCAACAGAAATTTAAAAGCCACAACTGAACAGGAGCCAGTTGCTCATGGATTTTCCTCTTTGGCAAATCCTTTGCATACATTAGAGTGGGAAAATATTAATGATACCACAACACTCCATGTATTCCAAAAAACAAATTCTGTGCTGTTTTCCCATGCTGCTGTCAGCCTTCACCCTAGTTCTGCAGGCGTTGTTTTATCCAACAACACACCCAGCATTTAAACTGCAGCTGATGGAGACACAAACCTCACCTTAATACAGCTCAACAGCCCACTAAGTAAAGGAGTCAACTCCAAACCTCTACTTAATTTTCTTACTCTCAGCAGGTCCTCTGCACTACCAGCCTCTCACTTCAACCCCAAGACAAAGTAAGCAGATACCATATCCCAGGTTTGCATCAGGCTCTGTATGAGTCTTATGGGTCTGCAATCTCAATTGAGCACTTCACACCCTGAAGATGTGAAACCAAGCCCTAACCAAATATTATTCAGAATTTAGTGACCCATATCCTTCTAAGAACAGCAATCATTAACTTACTACTCCTGCCAGCATCTGCCCTGACCGTCTCCATACAAAATTTCCTTCAAACAAAACTTATTCAAATAGAAAAAAAATCCAAGTAAAATACAAATCTAACATCCATGTTATAAACTGTTGATGACCATTATAATCTAACCTTGAGTCAGTAGAAAATAAATAGAAAGGGAAGAGTTCAAAAGGTCAGAAATAGAAGAAAATCACAGATTGACAGAATGGTGGGGGTTGGAAGGGACCTCTGAAGATCATCCAGTCCAACCACTTGCTAAAGCAGGTTCACCTTGATCAGGTGACAGAGGAACATGTCCAGGTGTGTTTGGAAACCTCCAGAGGTAGCCCTGGGCAGCCTGTGCCATGGCTACCTCACCCTCACAGGAAAGAAATTTCTCCTCATATTCAAGTGGAACTTTCTGTGTTCCAGTTTGTGTCTGTTGCCCCTTGTCCTGTCACTGGGCACTACAGAAAAAAGACTGGCACTATTCTCTTGACACGCACTCTTTAGGTATTTATGAGTGCTGATAAGAACCCCCCTCAGTCTTCTCCAGGCTAAATAGCCCCTGGACTCAAAGTCTTTCTTTGTCACAGAGATGCTCCAGGCCCCTCATCATCTTGGTAGCTGTCCACTGGCATCTCCCCAGAAGTTCTCTGTCCCTCTTAATCTGGGGAGCCCACAACTGAACACAATACTACAGATGTGGGCTCACCAGGGTAGGGTAGAGGGGTAGGAGAACCTGCCTTGACTTGCCGCCCACAATCTTCTTGATGCATACCAGGATGCTATTGGTCTTCCTGGCCATGAGGGCACATTGTTGGTTCATGCTTACTTTGCTGTCAACCAGAACTTCCAAATTTTCTCCATGCAGCTGCTCTCCAGAAGGTCACCTCCAGCCTGTCCTGGTGCATGGGGTTGTTCCTCCCGAGGTGCAGGACTCTGTACTTGCTCTTGCTAAACCTTTTGAGGTTCCTCTCTGCCCAAATCCTAGTAAACTTTTAGAAGTTAGTTATGCAAATCCTAACTGAACTACATTTAAAGGACTCCTAGAGAATATGTATTTTTAAAAATGTAATATGCAAGAGAAAATGTAGACTGCTGGTAGCCTGAAAGCATATGTAGAATATGAAAGATAAAAGATTTAGAGACGTGTCCATTCAACCGTCCAACAATTTCAGGGATTGCTGTCTACAGAGTGAACTCTGATATAAGCAGACATAAATGAGAGTTGAAAATTAACAGCTCTGCACAACTCTTCTCTTAAAATAAAGATACACAGAGTAACCTGAATACAAATTTCAGCACCTCTTCTTGTTTCTCCCCCCAAAAACCATGCAGTTTCATTCATGTTCTGTGTGAGCATTTGTGCCCGTTTTTCATTTTACCTAAATAACATCTGCCTGGTGATAAGGTGTACTGCAACATACATTCTTGAATGTTTATATCCACAAACTGTTCTATATGAACTTAATATATTGGTCTTGTTTTTCATCAGGCTTGACCTGGTTTACAGGGGTATAAATCAGAACAAACTAGATTTAGGTGGTAGTAAAACCAGAAGAATTTCAGTGGACATTAACTTTTAAAGCTTTTGCAGCTGACAACAGAGTACGTGAGAATAATTCTAGATCTTGGACAGCTGATACAACATTGTGAAAACTTTACTGGATCTTTAAACTTCTACACAAGCACAAAAATAATTAAAAAAAAAAAAGAAATGAGGGATATTTCAGTTCCACATGAGCTCACTTTCTGTTTCAAATGCAGCTTAAGTATCTTTGTGTAAAAACAGGCTGCAATCAAGCCATTTCTCAGATGAAAACATGTATTTGCAGCTCTCATTGACAAGATGTGAGATTCTTTATTCCCATCTTGTTCATACATATGGATGGTTTTAAGAGACTGGCTCATCATCAAGGCTGAGCATCCTCCCACCTTATAAAAATATCGGTAAAAATTTCCAAATTGCAAATAATTGGATGAATTCAAAAGAGAAAGAAAAAAAATTATTAATGAAGTTGTTGAAAACTATAAAAGCAGTTATTCTTGTAGTAGCTCCTAAGGCAAAAACTACTGCAATGTTATTCTAATACTCACTTATAGGAATCAAAGATCCTTCTAGTAAGTTATATCAAGGAAATATCAAACTACGAACTGATAACTGCCTCAGAGTACCAGATTTTGACCATTGGCTGATGTCTTTTCATTCAGTCCTTGAGTATGTTCACTATATTACATTTGGGGTATAGTGTAGAACAGTTCCTGACCCTGCACTGTTGCTGAAATCCACATAAAAGTGCAGCTTTAAGATTCAATAAGTCAGTAATGATCTGAAATATACGTAGCGAAAAACAATTCTTTACATGGTGTCATGGCTGAAGCAGATAACACAGTACATTGTGCAGATATGAACATTAACTATTGAAAAAAAATAAATGGTTTACCCAAGGTCTTACACAAAATTGGTTGTTTTAGAGCTACTCCAGCACTTCAGGAAATACCAAGATTAGAAGAAATTAGCCGCTGCCTACATAGCCCAAAAATGTACTGAAGTGATAACTCACTGCAAAGTGTTATTTTCCTTGATTTCACCTTTCATTACAAAGACATATGGCAGGGCAGGGCTGCGATTTGGTTTGATTTAGTTCAAACAAATCAAACCAGTGCATTTTGTACCCTGTACACACAGCTGCTTGCATGGCTTGAATGACAAAGAATGAATACAAGTAAGTCACTTGTGGGCTGGAACCCAATACAGAGACCAATACAGGGAAAAGCAGGGAGGGAGTTTTTATGCAGAGCTTTGCGTGTGGCATGGGAACCAGGTTTAAAAGCTGGTAAAAGAGAGGGTGGTACACCACAGGCTAATTGGAGAGACCAGCATGATAGAGGTCATTAAAAAAGTCAGGATGCAGAGATTGGGAGGAACACATAGACATTTTATGATGGTAAAATCATGTAGAGCATGAGGGAGGAGTAATGTTGAAACACATAGCAATATTTTCTACAGCTTATTTATTAGAAATCATTTCTCAGAAATAACCATCTGCCTTCACAGAAACAGTTCTTCTCCAGAGAACAAATGTAGTCTATTAGTTTTCCTTTATATATCCTGCATTGTTGTAATATTAAGCAACACTTGAATCTAATTCTTCTGACACACAGTTATGAAAAATGTAATTTTTAAACCTTAAAATATTTATACAGCTAGTGACACTTACACAATTAAAGCCTGAATCAAATTGTCATTTATACGTGGTATATAACAACGGATTTGTTAAACTCAATCAGTTACAATAAAGCAGCAATAAAGCATCATAAGACAAGAGAAACTCATTTTTGTCTGCATCCAGCTGTTTGTTTATTTATGTATTCAGCTGCTTAATAAATTTCCACCAGTTTTACAAATATGCACATTTCAATGACAATTTTGGAGAGTAAAATTTATGGGATTTGGGTGGGGCAGCAAGGAAATAAGTTTTCTTCTCAGCCAGGGACATGGTATACTTAAGTTTCCATCTGTAGTAAATTCGTGTACTTCTACTCTAGTCTTGGTTCTAGTAATATTTCAGTGCTGGAATACCTTTTTTGGACTTCTGCACACACTGTAGTATCTTCAAACTCCCTACAAGGAGTACCGTATCATCATAAACCAGCTCAATGAAAGTCAGTTCCACCACCATCCAAGTCAGCAATAGCAATATTCATATTCACTACAGAAATGGTTATTAGGATGTTTGTGTACATACTCAAGACGTTAAAATTTTTTCCTGCCTTATGGGTAGGAATCTGTTAGGTTCAGCAATTGCATTTCTACAATGCCTTTAATGATTAAGTTCTGTCCTGTGAGTGAAGCTCATAAAAAGTATAGGATAAATAATATTAGGAATATGACTACTCAATAGCTTGCCAAAAGGATTAATTTAGTTTTTCTCACTTTAACTCCTCTTTACTGCCTGCATGAACCCCTGTTGCACACAAATCATGGAAATAGACTTGAGTGTCTGCTTGCACCTAATCTTGTTCAGCAATTTCTTTTCATTAGTGGGATAAAAGCACCCTGCCGCATTTAGCGCTCCACTATATGCTCTTTGAGACTTTGGCTTAACCCTTTTAACATGATTAAAATAAACAAGGACCAATGCAGCCAGCTTTCCTCTGAATGACAGACAAGCCTAATTGCTATTAAAACTTCCCAAAGCAAACAAAAAAGCTAAAACTTTCCCCTTTTTTTCAGCTTAGGGAGAGAAAAAGTCTAATTGATTGTGATTAGTAAAGCCAATACTTTGAAGTGTTGTCTAGGTTACAAGATTTATTGTCCCTTTTCAGCAGCCTTGGCCATTACTTAACTACTAGATTAATTGTATGCAGAACAGATCATCTGCCATTTCATTTTATGACTCATTAAGCAAGTATAGCAGATACTGCTTAAAATAGTGCTTTTGGGGGTAAGAAGATTTCAAAACTTATGCACTACTAATGATGCTAGAATTAGGAAAAGCAAATACCTTGCTGTGTTCAAAGGTCAGAGTAACTCTAATGGAATACTTATCTGCCCAAAAAGTAAATTAAATCAACTTCCTGAGCCTTGTAAGAGGTAGAAAGCTGAGACAGGAGGCTGCAGGATGAAGAAATTGCAGTTCACTTGTAGGTGGCATTCAGTGATACTCCCATGTAGAGCATTGTTAACCATATAACCCAGCAGAGCTGCTGGGAAATCTTTTCACTGCAAGGACTGATGCACTTTGGACAGAGTTAATGCCACCCAGTAACATGTTTAGATTTGGGAGAAGCTGATGTCTACTGATAGAAAAAAGATTTTACTGAGACACACGTGGCACAATTTGGAATGATGAAAAGGAGAGAAAAGGTCTCCACTTGCCAGGATGGAAAAAGTACATGTCTATGCTCTGATGTTTTTTTTCTGGAGATGTCTCAAGCTCAGATCTCAAACCACATCACTCTAAAATCTCATAAGGTGCAACACTTTCTTTTGCTCCTCTGGAATTGCAGAGCTTTGCAATTTGTCTATGAATCATCACACACAATTCTGACCATACACTGCAATGCCTCATGCATATGGAAGGGAACAGGAAAAAAGCAGACCATGGAATGAAAAAATTGGAAAATGATTGTTTGTGTACAAAGAAAACTCCTATTTCTTTGGAGGTAGAGTGTGGATTTGTGCACTTTGGGTCACAGAGCAGAACTCCAATGAAACTAAATTGTAGATGGGCCTTCTCTCTGTTCTGGATTTTTTCTCTCTCTCTTCTTTTCCTTTTTTTTTTTCCTGGAGACTAAGTTCTTGTACTGTTCTTCTTCAGGGAATTAATAATAACACTAGTGATCAATGATAGCTACACACTGAATTCTCATTAGTGCCACTGAAAGTATCTTTTATTCTAACACTCATCCTATGTATTTGTTGCTATCTGACCTTTAAACTGTGAATAATGTCAATCAAAGGCTGTTAATTTCTCTTCAATGTTTTAATAACTGTTCTCAATATTGACCACGTTAGCAACCTTCTACATTTACTCTATTATTCTAATATAAATATAAAATTTCTTTTACCTCTCATTCTTAAAACATTAAACACATTGGAACTTGGAGGGGACTACACTGGTGAAACTTGCTACCATGGATAAAATGTTTTTAGGGGATAGGAAGAGGCCAGTAAGACAGAGCCTTCTTAAGTCTCACTGAGTTAAGAAAAAGTCTGTGCATGAGATGTTATTCCCTCATCTTGAAATCTGGAAAAAGGGGAAAGCAGACCTGGAGCATTCACTAAGAAAAATCTAAGTATCCCTGTGTAGCCTGCAAATGATGGCCTGTAAAAAGGAATCCCATATTACAAAGGTGTTACAAATTCTTGCGAGCATGGAAGTGAGTCCTTTGGGTTGGTGTAGGAAGGAGAAAGACGGACTTTGTCACTCAATTCCTTTCTGACTGCATTTCTACCACACCTCTCTGCCTGCCCAGTTTCAAAGGTTGGATGCCAATGGATACATCCATATCATCAGAACTAAAGGAAAGTTAAAAAACTCGCACTCTCTTTAAAAAGAATCTAGCTTCTTATCTTTTCCCTGCTTAGAGTTGTTGTTTCTGATGTAAAATTCCAGTGATTAAACAGTGGGAAGGCATATAGCTTGTGTGGCATTAAAGTAACCCTGGGACCAAACAGATGAAGTCTTTGAAATGACTTACTGTTGGTGGCTACAGCACATTCTAAGAAGTTACATTTGAGCCGTTTGACTTAATCCTCTTCCTGATAAATGAATTTTCATAGATCCAGGTCAAAGTCCTCATTTTTTTCTCCTTTTAAGAGAACTCCACTGTACAACCTGAAAGTGTCATATGTTTTAGGGGTGGAACGTATTTTGAGACTATCAAATAGAGGTCAAGTAAACAGGTCAACGATTACTTTCCCATTAATTTCTACTGCCAGAAAAGAGATTAAAAAAAAATCAACTATAAAGTTTCTGAAGGTCTCAGAGCAAGTCTTCCCCCAGCACAGCAGTGCAAACCTTTACACCTTCATCAGTTACTGTTTACAAAATGTTCTATGCTGAAAAAAAAAAAATCCCTAAAATGGCTGTTACTATTATTCATTTAATATGCTATTTATATTTGTTCAAAAAGTTCTCTGCCTTAATGACACAGAAAGGCTCATTCATCACATCACAGCTTATTGTTCTTCCTTTGTTTGACATTATCCAAAGTGTACCATGGAGGGTAGCACTATTTCCTCATACATCTCGTTGTTTTATGCCTTTTCTATTTCACCTCATTTAACATACTAAGCACATGCTAGGATTGCAAAAAGAACTTCCCTACATTACCATCTGAATGCAATGAAGACCTATTTTATACTACCTTATATTCTAGTGTTTTAAATGCAACTGGACCAAGCAGCTTGCTTAACAAGGGGGTATTATTAAGGAAATAACAGTTAATTGACACATTTTCTTGTTCTAAGAATTCTGAACTGCATTGAAACATGAGCCAAATCCACTATTTTACTGTTTAAAACCTAAGCACCAGTATAAGTGAGATGTTTTGATTGTGCTGCTAAGAATTCTCCTTCATGTGGAATTTAACTTGCTCAAATAATTTAACTGATACATAACATTATTTTAGTCATTTTAAAAATATACTTTCAGACAATTATAGCTTATTATTGTACATATTTACAAAACCTTCTATTTAACTCCCCTAGTACTGTGGGATATTTTAATAGACCTCGTGAACATCTTAGGTTCCTGGTGACACGTCTGTTCCTGGAATTATTGTGACAAGGCCTAACTAGAGGCTGGAAACCAGATGAATTTAAAGTGGAATGGAATGGACTGGATGTAAGAGACAATATTGACTGGAAAGGTTTGCAAGTGCCCTGCCTGCAGGTGAGTAAGCACAAGGTATCAACCACTGCATGCTGATAACAAGCAGTGGGAGAGCAGCACGCTGTCACAATCCCAACTTTGGAGTTCTACCATTCTAATCCCATGGCAACTGCAGAAACTCCCAAGTGGCCAGTGGCTTATAACAACGCATGAACACTCCTAAACGTAGGAGAAGTTGTGCCTGGCTTGCTGAATTCATGGATCCTAGTGTTTCCACCAGACAAGGATATACACACTGAGTTAGTACTCAGTGGAGTGGGGCAAAAGGACTCCCAGTGCTCATGCTAAAACGATCTGGCATTAAACAGGCTAAATGAAGCTTCTCAGCAGGGAAATGAACATGGATCGTCTATCAATCTGTCACAGTAAAAACAAGGTCCAAGCAGAGGCATTATTGCTCTATAGACAAGGATGTGCTGAGCTGCATGAGAAGTGGTCTGCAAGAAACGTGTTAAATAAAATGACGTGGGAGCAGTGAGAGATGGGAGAGATGGAAATGAGAGCAGAGATGTTAAGGCAGACAGTCGAGATAGACTTAGAGCTACTAGCACATATGTCAAATGGTTGGTTAAAGAGTTTTAGTCACTGTTTCCTCAGTTCCTTATCAGCAGACCCTGACTAGAGTCACTGAATTAATTTCCTTCCAATATCTCCATGAGTTACTTTTAGAAATGCAACTTTAGTACCTTTTCTTGTATCCAATTTACCAGCAAAGTTTAAAACACTCCACAGAAGTATCCAAAGGTTTTCAGAAAGCCATGGCCCCTGTATTTTATTTATAGTGATGTGGGATAAAGTTTTGCATTCCTCACATATTATGTGAAAATAATTCTTTTGTATTTTAAACTGTTCTCAATGCCATCTGGAGCATTTTAACACTAGATGACTTGCTAGCAACCAGTATGAAAAACAAAGTGCTTATAAGAAAGATACATGGCTACAAGTTGTTCTATTAGTATTTGATGGTTTATTTTATAACTTTTGAAGATCCTAGACTCTGATCTGCACGAAACACCAATTAATGTTAATGGAAATTATGTGAACATCCAGAGCAGTTATATGGCCCTTAAACTCTTGGTACAACAACTCTCATTGTCTACTACTCTAAATTTGCATAAGCAATTAACGTATCATTAATGTCTCATTAAGAACTCATATGGTGCAAGGGAGGAAAGAGCATTAATGCCTCTATGGAAACTGTATTAGGTCACACATGAAAGTTACTGATTTCATCTTGTTTTGTATTTGTACACGAAAAAGATAAATTTGCAGACATGCATGATTTGGCGGAGTTCAGCATAACTTGTAGACTAGGGCAGATCTGCATTTGCAGACGATGTTTCCAGTTAGACAGAAGACATTGAGGCAGGGACCAAAAAAAGCCCACTGAGCTCCTCTGACAGCAAAGCATGCTCAAACCATGTGCTTTAATATCTGCAATTCCCATATTTAAATTCAAATAATTGAGTACTCCCACTGAAGTCCATTAAAGACACGTACTTTGCTGGCCTGTAGCCACCATCCCTTCACATTTAGAGAAATTAAATGCACTTAGGTTTGAGGTTGCTCTGTTACTTTCAATGAACCAGCAGGCTAAATCCATAAGGATTTTCCATTTCATAGCCTGAAATCAGCTTCTGATTACTCAGCAAAGCTGAAAGTTCCCTCGATATCTGTAACTCATGGTTCATTGTTAAGGTGTTCATCCTTTGAAGATCTCACTGAAAAAGAAGCCGTGGCATGGGGAACAGTACTTTGATCAGTAATATGATCAGCCTTCTATGAAAAGCTCTAATTCTCTACAACACTCCAAATCTTGGTGCATTTGCTACATGGAGTGTTTTAAGGACCAGCAGCAGAAGGAGCATGTGAATGACTGCTATATTCAAGACAGTTTGCTTAAACAACACTTGGGAGCTGGATAGAGCCTCCTTATTAAATACACACTGAAAAAGTCTTGATGTTGCCTGAGAGAACTCACTTCTTCCCCAAGGAAATCTAATGGGATTCATACTCTGATGTTAAAGAACATCCTGACTCTTAACTGAAAATATAACTAAATGTTCTTGGTGTGTTCATAAATTCCTAAGAGAGCACATCCAGCACTCTCAGCTCCTGTTAGCTGTTACTTGTACCTTCAGCATCCTTTCGGGCTGCTTCAGCAAGTACAGTTGTAAAGAGCAGCATGATTACTCTGAAGAGTCCCAAAGGGATTCAGTAGCTCTAAGCAGGCTATGCCTTTATACATGCAGTATCGTTTCTCACAATACTGAAATTCCTCCTGCTTCAGCTGGAATATCATAGAATCCTCAGTTCAGTGGGGTTAGACAGCACATCTGAGTGCTGGCTCCTGTCAGCCACAGAGCCCTGGGCCAAAGCTTACAGCTGGCATACAAAAGAAAACAGAATAAAGCGCCTTAATTTTCAGTGAAAAAGAGGATGAAAGAATTAAAACAAGCACACTACAGTCCAAAATGGAAAGACATGAGCAGTTAATCAGAAGAGCAGGCACAATGTTTAAATGTACCTGCAATAGTTTATAGAGAGATTATTTTTTTTTCTGGGTAAGTTGTTTGCCATGCAAGTACAGGGAGTTAATCCAACACTGATTTGTCAGGATACGGACCATAGCACCTGAAGAATACTCCTAGCAAATATTTCAGATCCAGCTACTCTGAACTGTATCACTGATACTTCTCAAAGCTTCTAGAACTGGTGTCAGCTAGATTGAAAGAACACGTGAAATGAAATGAAATGGAACTTTCCCTGGGAAATGGTGAAGATCTGGAAGATTGTTCCAGAGCAGCAAAAGAAGAATGCTGTGGGATGTGGGGATGGCGCAAGTACAAGCAGAAAAAGTACCACAAAATCCTGCCAACAATTCTCCATATAAAGCTTTCATAGGTTTGAAATCCTCTGTAGGACTACAGTTTAAGTTAAACAATACAGTCATTTGTTGGATAAACCAGTTTAGGGTCCCTGTATTCCCATTCTAAAAATCATAAAACTATGAAGACTAGCAAATGCTAGTTACATAAATACAAGAGTCCTTAACTATATACAGATTAAGTTTTCTGGTGCCTTCTTCAAAACAGTAATTTCTACATTTCTGTGCAACTTGGAAATCTTTAAAGGGATCAAAATTTCTATGAGAAATCAATTTTTTGACCTGAGTCCTGAGTCTGGACACAGTAATGTTGCCCACAAAAAAAAAATCAGAATGCAAAGAAAGGAAAATACAGCTCCTTCTTTTATCTTCCTGTCCCTGTCCTTGGAAGACAGTTTATACGTCACCTCTAAAAGAAGAATCAGTAATGCAAAAGATAATAGTCAGTAATGAAACACACAACCACAGCTTTGGTCTGTGTTCTCACAGGTATTGATATTTTTTTTGGCTCTGTAATTTTTTTAATGCTAATTTTTACATTTTAGGGTCCTTCAGATAACTACAAAGAATTAGCAACACAGTGGGCATAAAATATCCCCTGGAGCTGGTCCGAACTGTTTCTCTAAAATGGTATTATTTATTATTCTTTCTAGTTTCTATGAGTAAAATCCATCTCTCTGAGATGGGAATGGATTGCTGCTCTGTAGAAAAAAAAAAAAAACAACAAAAAACCCTTCTAATTTCTGTTTTAAAGCCATTTGATTCAGATGCTTCTGAGTTAGACCCTTTTGCACCTGCTGAAAATAGGGGTAGCTACTCAAATGGTTGGAGGTGGTGCCAACATGCTTTTGTCTTCAGACAATCGTTAACTCAGAGTGCACCAAAAGTGAATTAAAAATACTGAGAATAAAGTCCTCTCTTCAGCTGGGCTGAGGACTGAATTATGGCAATCTCTAAATTGCTAGACAGCTTACTAGCTCACACTCTATCTTCTATCCCAGAAAGGCACCTCTGTTTTTAACAAAATTGTTTTAGTAACTAGAATTTCAAGGCTTGGATCTAGAAAAAATTGAAAACCAATGTAAACTGAGCAACCACTGAAATTCATGTAATTATACTGGCACAAAGGGACTGACCTCACTGTGTGTCATCATGTAGGTTAGTTTGAGAGCCACTTCATCATGCAGGTTATTTTGAGAGCCTTTTGAAGGAAAAACAGTCCCTCACAGGGAGCCTTCAGCACACAGTGGGTTTATAAGAGTTTGGCTCAGCACGTGTACAGTGATGCACTGAATTTAAGGAACTGACCTAACAATAGCTGGGCTCAAAGACAAGGAAGACAGCTTTTAAGCTTTCAGTATTAAAAGGCAGTATATAATTAGTTGAGAACTCTGGTTATCTGAAAGTCCATCTCTACTTCCTCAACGCTACAGATGTTTTACTGTTTGAGTGCATCTGCACTTCTCACTGAATCTGAGTAAACCTTAACACTCACCCAATTGTTCTGACTGAAATGAAATTTAAGTGGTATATGTTGGGGATAACTTTCCCGAGCACAGTCCTCCTACGTCTTTGCATATTATCGTAAAATAACCAATGTTTTCTGGACAGAAATACTCTTCGATGTGCCATATGCCTTCTTGTAGATTTGTGAAGGACTGTTTTTCTAGTAAATCAGGACAAATCTGAAGTATTTTCTCTCCATATTCAGAATCAGAGGAACAGTATCCTTAGCCTTAATTGTCTTTACACATACCGCCAGGGAAAGAAAAACAGCACCACTAGAGAAATTACTGAAACAAAGTCACATCCTATAATTGAATGCATTGGATTCAGTAAGGCTAAGCTTCTCTGGCTGTGAGTAATGTCAGCAATCACACGTTTTGCTCACGTTTTGCGTAGTGTTGTGGAAGAAACAGATGAAACACTAACAGTGTTTATTTCTACATTTCTGGTTTGCCCTTTTGTAAGGACTGATGTACTAATCAATGTTTCCAGAAATGAATACAGTGTTAGAAAATACTTTTGATTAAACAGTTGTACTTCTAGTGCTTTTCTAAATACAGATTTAAATGTTACATACAATCTGTTAAATTTTAGTAGTAAGTTATGCGTTATTATGCTAAAGAACTCACTTTGGACTCTGCAACTAAAATTTTCTGTCACCTTTCAATTAAGAGTCTTTCTGTAAGAGTATAATTTCTCTCCAGTTGAGGCAACAGCCTATATGAATAGAGCCTGCCTCCATCTCAATGGCCAGCCCAAAGCACCAGATGTTTTCCGTGAGGAATAAAAGCCTTTTGGCATTGGGTTGTTTTTTTCAATTCTTAGTTGCAGTCCCCAGGCCAATGTACACCACCATGTTGGCATCCGACAGAGCAATCAAATGGATGGTTAATAATGATGATTTCATTGGGCTTTGGTTTACTCAAGTGAACAATCAAAAAAACATTTGCAAAATGGGGGCTAACCATTACATTCTCCAATGTGGTTTTAAAAAGAATCTAAAGGAAGAGAAATAGGCACAATACTGAGACACTGATGATTGAAATTGTATACAAGCCCTAGCATTAAGAAAAATTGATTGGTCTACATGCTCTACATACAGAGCACAAGCCAGCTCCAAAACACATGCCATCTAAATGCCTTGGCGCCTTACTGCGCTTGGGCTGCTAATCCCAGGCTCTTGGCAAGGCTCAGTCATTACAACTGCACCAAGACAATATGACATGTGGCATCTGGAGCAGACCTGTCTTCAGCTGGGCAAAGTCAGGGAACTCAGGGTCCCAGCAGGTTTAGCACCATCTTCACTTACCCTTCTGCAGTAGCCAGGCTGTGACATTCATCATGAAAGCTCACACCTAAAAAGCTGGCCCCAGATCTCCTGGAGGTAGTAGTGGTGTCTGGATGGGGCATCAGCTCCAGAGTTAGCTGCTTTCTTTACAGGAAAACCGCACCATATCTGCTTTTCAGGCTTGGAACTTCCATTGCCAGCGTGAGCTGAAAGCAGTAATATTTTAATTCAACAGGAAGGATTGGAGAAAAGTGCCTGGCAGGAGACATACAGTTTCATCTATTACCTCGTTAGTCAGAGTGGTAACATCTAACACACAGGCATCAAAGGGAAGAGAGAGAACAAGTACAGAGCCCTCAGTCTTCTCCTTGTGTCTCTAATTGTTTTCAGTTTGAAATCTCAGTCCCATAACTGTCTTGTCCTCTGCATTTCCTACACTGGGACACTCAGACACAACTATAAAACAAATATTCATGCTGCTCACACTGACAAACTTGGCTCTGATGGGCCAACAGCTCATCTTAAAATATGAAAACATCTTTTTGCCAAAAGAGAAGACTGTCTGCATAAGTGAGCTTATTGGCAACAGTTCTCTCCCACATTCTTTCTCTCCCTTCTGCTTAAAAAATTATCTTATTACTAGAAGCCCCCATAAAACAGCTTCAGTGTTCAGATCATTGAGTATCAAATAGCATAAGTAAGTAACAAAGAAAGCATGCTGCTATGTGCTGAGGTTTGTAGAAATGGTACAAATTTCTAACATCCTGTTTGTTTTCCCGATATTATGGAAAGTGTGCATGTAACCCAATTTTCAGTGTTTCACTTTTTGATGCCTTGTTAGCAACAATTGCAGCTCCTGGGAGGACCTAACAGTGTACAGTCTTGTAATAACATACCGAGCGATTCTTAGGGGAATTTCATACTTCATAGTACAAGCTATCAATACAAAAATCATAAATGCCTCTAGTTGCACCAATCTTAATACAGTTACTGTACAGGAGGGAATGTTAACTCTTTCAAGCCCCTTTATCTGATGATCTCATTTCAAGCCACATTTATCTCCCAATATCTTTGAGGTTTAGCAAGTCTCGTCTGAAATGGCACATTGTAATTACTTTCCTTCTGCCCCCCTCCCCAGTACATGTAAATAAAGGCTTTTACATCTTACCTCCCAAGCTACTACGAAATGCCTTTGTTTTTGAACACAGTAGAACAAAAACAATGTTGTATTATTCAGTAGCCGTGGGAAACAGTTCTTTATTTGGATGCAATTAAACTTAAATGGTTAGTTCTGCTTTTTATCAAAAGCCTCTATGAAATATGTATAAACATAGCAATCTTTGCCTGCTCATTTATTCACTTTGAATAAACTATGCAGAATTAAATTGAGCTTAATTTCATTCTTGCTGTTAATAAGGTGGATAACTAGCTACTAAGTTCTCAGGACATGTTACATGATCTTGCTTCTTTAATCTACTTCCAGAAAAAAGGGAGCAGGATTCTAGATGCTTCAACTGCCAGTATTTTCTCTTACTGAAAGTGTAGCTCTGTGCCCCAGCTAAAACTGGTAGACTTTGGCTGCCCAGTTCTCACGAAGTCAATGGGAATTTTCTCATTGATGTTGATATCTGAGAGCCTGTGGCTGATTCTCATGGCAAAAATCCACAGTGCTTTGGAAATCACAATTTAATTTGCAACATTTCTTAAGCTTGCTTTCTG
Organism: Colius striatus; assembly: GCF_028858725.1. Taxonomy (NCBI): domain Eukaryota; kingdom Metazoa; phylum Chordata; class Aves; order Coliiformes; family Coliidae; genus Colius; species Colius striatus. Next base: position 11,375,964 of record NC_084761.1, read on the forward strand.
CCCAGGCTTTTGGGAGGGGAAGGAAATCTAAATAGAGTTTTCTGAGAAGTGGTATTGCAAAGATGTTACAGAAGAAACAGGGAGGCTCCCATAAAATATAGCCTCAGAAATCACTGCCAGTTTGCTACTAAAATGACCATCCCTGGTGCAAACCACGTGGGCTGCTCAGAAGCAGAGGCAGAGCTGGCACAGCCCACTCTCATGGCTCCAAATGCTTTGGATGTGACTCCCCTTTGCACAGAAGAAAACTCTGCATCGTCTCCCCATCCTGTTAAAGATCACTTCTATTTCACTTTGGAAACATCCTCCAACATTTTGTTTTCTTCATTCCTAAAACAAAAAAATTGACCTTTTTTCTTTCCCACAAAGGAAAACTAGGTTCAGTTACGTTGTAATTCTGAAAGAAAACTTGTTCACAAAAAAGAGAGTTCCTATAGGATGGAAATGTTGACGATTTTAGTTTTACCTATTGGAACCATCAGATGACTGAAGCCACAAAGTTATGAAAAAGATTAGGTTGCCTGGGCAACAATTTTTTCACAGTCAGCAGATCAGTCTTGCAATTTATTTTTAGCTTTTCTCAAGGAGAGAAATACCAGTGCAGAGGAACGCTGGCAACAAACGGAAAAATGCACTGTTCCTAGAAGTAGTAAAGATATTAGCTTGGTGATGCTGGTATGAAAGAAAATACGGTATATGCTTCTGCAAAAAGGCAAACTCACAATCTTTTGCAGTGAGATGTCACGATATGCATTGAAAACACTTGGATTTTGTACCTGATTTGCACGAGCACAAAGTTAGCTACTTACACATACAAATGGCTAGTTATACATCTAAGAGATAAACTTGCTTTCACTGCACAGAACTCAAAATCTGTTGCTACAACCTACAAAAGCAGTTATAAACATTTATTTAGCAAGCTCCTGACATTTATATTCATATTATATACCCTGCAACATTTATGTAAATATATCTGAAAATTTGCCACACTTCTCAGCTGTCGGGAATTTTATTTTGGTGCTCGTTTATGTGAAGTGACATTAAAAAAGAAATGAAACAGGAAAGATGACAATATATACAATTAGTTAAGATGTTCTAAGATAGCTTTTATTGCCATTTATCCTCATGAGCAAGCAACATGTGCTCAGCAACTCAAATAAATAGGCTGTGGCAGTGCATTTTGCACACTGACACAACGCTGCCTCTAAGGAAACAATTCAGATGCTTCACGGGGAAACAATGGGCAAAAAGTATGTTTTTAAGAACTGAATTGTCATCTCTTGTTGAGGACGGGCTATTTCTATCTCCATGATAGTGAAACTTTTCAATTATCAATAAGTCCAGTCTACAGACACTCTGGAAGCTCTACTCATTCCAGTTTCATGGAATATGCCTTATTTAGAAGTGCATCTGAAACTCTTTTTGAGAAAAGATTCTTTTTGCCAGCCACTTCCCAATCAGATACAACTGTTACCTCTCAAACAAGCAGAGATTTCAGCACAAACTTCTGGTTACAGTTTACATGTGGAGAGGATGATCAGATGAATGTTTTATTCCTTTTTAAGCTACTAAGGCTAGTTTTAAAAAGATTTTTGTAAATGCAAGTCCAGGTCTGCTCTCAGATAAGCATGAATGCTTTACATATATAAACACTTTTGTTCTTCCTAGGCAGCTGCCAAAGTCCTCTATCTTTCTGAACCTGTTTTGACTTGCTTGTACTCAGGCTCTGTAGAATAAGAAGGCAGGAGGAGGGCAGAAATAGCACTTCAATTGTAATTCCCCGTTTCAGGAATTTTCTGTCTTTGGAGGGGCTGAGTCAGGATTCTCTAGATTTGTCAGTGACACCGCAGCCCTAGACAAGGAATACTGGCCTCTGTCCCATCAGACAGGTCTCAAAGGGCTATTAAAAGCCCATGGGAGAAAGTGTAGTCTGGAGGGAAAGAAGGATCCATCACAAGGAGCTGAGACCCTTTGTTTTTCAGCTGTGTGCAAAATGAGAGTTACCCATGGCCCACTATGTAACTTTCAACCCCTTAAAATACATGCAATCTCAGATAAGCAGAAAAATGGGAGAAGGAAAGAAAGACAAATCCAAGTATCAAATGTCCAGCCCTCAGCCAAAACATTTGTAGCATCTATGCAAATTACCACACTTTGGGAACTTTCCTCAATTCTGTTGCAAAATTCTAGTATAACATTAATTAATAATGTGCACTAATCTGCACTTAAACTCCCTTTGTACCCAGCTGTTGACATGACTACTAGCTCATCACTCATGTCTAGGTCAAAATATCATCCAGTAAACTCAGGCAGCTTTCCTCCAACCAGAAACTAAAAATCTCAGGAGCATAAAGCGTCTAGTATGTTGAATCATGAATCCCTGTGCATCCAACTTCTATTTGTTATTTCTCCCTAACTGGGACACATTGTGACTTATACCTCCTTACCTGTCACCCTTAATTTTGGTCTGACTGTATGAGATTCAGTTGTGTATTTCAGATGCTACTGGCATTTCAAAACCTGGTGCAATATGAAGGTTTCCTTAGCAACAGTCACCATAGGAAGCCCTTTTAGGATGCCTTCCCCGACTCTTGTAATTCTGCTTTTCAGAGATTTACACAGGTAAATCAGATATAAAGTTTTGACGTGAACTTGTAAAAAAAGCAACAGAAAAATAAGTGTATGGAGTGTGAATGCAAATAACTTATTTCTGGATACTTTCTGAAAACATACCTCCCATTTGAGAGCATAGTATTACATCCAACAACTGGCACAAAAAGCACAAAGGGATAACTTTTCTAAAAAGAGTAGCCAAAATTTCCCCTTCTTCCAAGAAACTTTGTGTGTGTGTGATTACCTTTGATAGGATTGAGCCGCACTATGTATTTATTACCTGTCATGTTAAGATAATTAAACAGCTGGTTTATGAACCACTGAACTAGCATATTGGTTGATGATGCTGTAGGTTTAGTTGCAATTCACAGTCTAGTCCATCTTTCATAGTTATCTAATAATGAGATGTCAATTAATTATCACAGCTTTGAAAGGAGAGTATGGAAAATGCCATTGCTTCATTAATGTCTCCAGTAATATTTTATTTTCTCTTTAATTATATCCTGAAAGAAAATCCAGCCAATAGAGCTGCAGTGGAATCACCACTTGTAAATGGCAGGCTGGCAGACCATTAATCAATAGGCTCTCTGCAAGGAGATACCTGTTCTATGCTGAGCAAAACATGAGTCTGATTTTACAGGAGGCATAAGCAATAAAATACCTACTGCTAATATCTAACATGATGAGTCCCTTTTACTTGTGTAACTGCCACGATGAAATATTACGGAAATAAGCTGTTTTCAAGCATGGTGCTTTCAGCATCAGTAAATCAGCATTTTGCCGGCAAGGAAAAAAACCCACCCTTATTTATGCAAGACCCCTTGCAGAAATGTGCTATTTCTGGAAGAGGCAGCCATCATAAAGTGTTTTTCTCAGAAAATATAGCTTTTTTCAACAGTAAAGAATTACCCAGATCTCAAAGCAAGACAGAAGTATGGAAGGTGAAGTGAAATGAAGAATGTGAGAAAAAGCCTTCAAAGCTTTGTTAAGGCAGGAACATCGTTATAGCTCTGCTCTCTGCTTGGGAGGCTGCAAGCTCTTCCTGCTGCTGTTAAGAAAGGTTTCTTTTCCCTAGTAGCATGTCTCCCAGCCTTTCACTTTGCACACATTTGCATGTGAACTATTTAATAAATAAAAAATAAAAACCTAATTAATGAAACTTTGAACCAATGGCAAAGCCAAGGCTGCAGACAGGAAGAGGCATACATAAACTGAGAATCCTTTTATGAGAACAAAGTAGATAAGGGCAGCAGAAAAGCTGGTGCAGAAGGAAGACAGTCCATCCAAGAACTGTTGGGGGAATTTGATGTCTTGATGAAGAATGTTGCTAATATTTCGTGCACTAGTCAGTTGCAATCCTCTGTGCTGGCTAGTCGTTTACCCAGCAGAAACAAAATTTGGCTCTGTAAAGCTCATATGCGTAACTGGAGTAAAATTACAAATAGAGAGTTAGTAGCCTGGGAGAGGCTATTCTTTTGGAAGAATTTGGCTTTTTGTACCTTGTTTGATTTCAAAAAGCACAGACGCAATACAATTTGTCTCTCTGAAAATCAGTCTCACTTCCAGTTTTCAAAACACAGTGTTGTTTGGGATAGGGAGCACAAGCCTAGGAGTGAATGGAGCAGGGCTTTGCCATGCTTTCGTCACCTATGCTAATGAACCTGTTTTGACCTGTTTTACTTTTGCATAGGACAACCACTCTACACTTAAATGAAATTGGCCATTTGATACAAGAGGCTCCTCCAAAAGGCCAGGTCTCTACTGCTGTTTACACTCTTTTAGAAGACCACTTACCAAGAAACACAAGTAGATGATATAAATTCACTTTTTCAAAGTGGCTGGAGTAAAGGCCCCTGAGCTTTCAAAGGTCAGCTATGGTTATTGAGTGCTTGATAACAGTACTAAAAGCCTTTTCATAGCAGAAGCACTTGATCACTGAAAAAGTATCGATTCAGACACCAGAAAATAACACTACGTAGGACATGAAGAGTATTGCAGAGCAGCAGAACTTAAGCATACAAAGAACAATTCATAAAAGCTTTTCACATTTGGCTTTAAAGAAAAAAGATTATTAGATCTTTATTATTTTAATCACTCACTGGACAAACCACTGCTACATTACATTGATTTTAAAGAGAAATATAAACACATTCTTATTATTTTCCTCTATGTTGTTTCTCCTCTTTGACATTTTGTTCCCAGACAAGCTGTTTCCTGGCTTGTGGCAACTGTGGTATTCATGCCCTGAGAGTTGACTCCTCTCCATATCAATTCCTTAACAAAACCTCATTTCTTAGCATTTTGCATCACCTTCAAGGCATGGAGGTACACCATAGGAAAAGCTCAAAAAATGGTACAGCACCTTTCAGCAGCACATTTTCTGTTATGCCAAGTCACTGTTTGTTGCAATATGTATTTTAATAACAAATATTACAGGTGCTCATTCTTTGGACTAACTGGATAAAGGGCAGTTCCACAGTCTTCACTGTAAATGCAGAAAACTTTGCAAGCCACAGATGTCAGGAGATTTCTTGAATCTGCCAACACATTCAAGGTTGCTTCAGGAAGGGAACATTTAAATGTAGTTTTGAACAATTTCATGAATAGACAAACTGCCAAGTTGTCCCTCAGGGCTAAATTCACAGCTGCACTATTAACATGGGATGTCATCCTAGAGATATGGAAGATACTTAATCCAGGATTAAAAGATTATGATTTCTTCTCTTAGGTTTCCAATGTGAAGTACAGATGGGTTTCTAAAGCTCAGGTGGCAAAGATGGACAATTGAAGTCATGCATCCTTACATTCTGCCATAAGTAGAACGTAAATAACTTATTGTAGCATCATGTGGCATTTTTTGGGGTTCAGTCCCAGAGGAGTGGTTAGTTGTCCTCAAATTACAGTGCAACAGAACAGATCACACAGTTATGCACAGTAATATCCTTGTACCTGAGACTGTTTCTTTTTCTGGTTTTTGAATGAAGGTGTAGATTGACTGAAACACTGTAAGTGTTTTTGCAAATTCATGAAAGAAATATAAACTGTGCATATAAGTTCCTAAACTTAGATGGGCTGGGACAAGAGGAAGCAAGGGACATTGCAAATTAAGTATTTTTCTCTTGGAAGATCCATGAGAAACAAAAAAGAAAACAAATCAAACCCAAAGAAAAAAGAAGGAATTAGCTGATATGTACAGAAACTGAATCCATCTCCCTTTAGCTCACATACACTAAGATCTAGAGAACTTCCCTGCAGGGAACGTGTTAAGTAAAGGATAACATATGGGATTTCTACAGCATTACAGTCAGAAATTTTCATTAACCTGTTAGTAAATGTGGACAATATGCTTCATGAACTTCTCAGTGGGCATTTTTACTAAATTGTAAAACACAGCAGTGTGAAATCTTTTCAGATCGTGCAATTACCAGGATATAGATCAGTGCATAAGAAGTGAGCTGTGGTGACAGCTGTATGTACCTGGACTCAGCTTCATCCACTGCATCAGTCGCAGAAAACCCATAAGAATGTCCTGATTTTCAATGTCTTGAGCAGGACATTGAAAAATGTAACTTATGACACTGAATGAAGCATCAACTTTGCCAGAGTTTGCTTTAAAGCTTGAACAGCACCTTCTGCTTCAGTATCTGCTAAACAAAATACACTCTAATTTGTATCAAAATGTCTTCCCCAACACAGTACTATTCCTGCATGTGCTGCTGATGTCCGTTAACAAGTGCTGTTCAAAAGCTTGCTAGCTAATTAAATGACATGAATTTGGGAATGTGTTCTACACTAGTGTTCAGAATTCAGGTATATTTGCCAGGAAAAGTCTTGCTTTTATTCTGTAATCAAAGCTACTTCCACATTCTGACAGACAGTGGAACAGTTGTTTACTGTCCATTGAAAATTCACTCAGTGTTACTCAAAAACAATCTCCAGAAATGTAGTTCAGTTGATTACTATCACACATTCTCTTAATATATTGCTGGAAGAGGCCTTTCAGGTTTTGATCATAAGTGCCACAGGTCATCAAGAGACAGCCCAGTCTCCATTAACCACCACCAGAGTGCAAACAATCCCACATTTTCCAGAGCAGAAAAGTCCCTTTTCTCAGACACAATTATTATCTATGGGGGCTTCTGCAAATACACACACCTTTTCTCAGAGTATCACTACAAAAGACACTGATAACGATAACAGGAGAAAAAGAAATTTTAAATCTCATGTTACCATCCGACCATTCTGGAATCAAAAGATCATTTAAACCAATACTTAAAACCCAATACACTTAGTGCTTTGCTAGCACATAAGTTAGCTCAGTCTTTAAGATCTGACAACCTAGTGTTTGGAGTTGGGTTTCTTTTAATGTACTTTTTCTGTTATTCCACTTCTTCCTTTACTGCCTTTCTCTGTTTGCCATTTCACTACTCAGCCTCACAAATTGGGATAATAAAGACCAAGAGAAATGGTTTTATGCTGGGAAAGTTTCATTTCTTAAAGCAATGATCTTATATTTAATAAATGTAGGAAAAGTCTGATTTCTCGGTAAGGTTTCATCTTTGAAGATGGAGAGATGCATCTGAAAGTATTTACTTCCGGCAAAAATGTTCTTACAGGGAACTGAACCCTCCTTTTTCTTTCTAGAGACAGGTGACCTACCTAATACATATGCTTCTACATGTTATCTAGTCAGAAGTATGTAATAAAGATTTTTTACTCCAACCCTCTCAATAAAGAGGTACATAAAGAGAATCTTTTCAGAAGGATTTTGGAGAAGAATGAGATCCTGTCTTCACATACATCCTTGACCACTGTTCCCATTTACATAAAGAGAGACAAAGATTTAAATCCCAATAAATAGGCTTTTCACTATAAAAATTAGATGACTTTTCATTTCGTGACTCATAGGCACAGAAATAATTTGTGGTCTGCTTATGTATGGCAAATGAATTTTTCACACCAAATATGTTCTTCTGAAAACCAAAACTGTGCTCTGTAGAAATGTTTGCTATACATTCATTAGAGAAGGATTAATCATATGGGGCTAGCTTTTGAAGATGAGCCCTGTAGCACTTGGTTTGCATGTTATTGTACGGAGCATATGTTTTCTGCTACAGTTGACAGGTGGTACTGCTTTTTTTATTGAAAACAATTAACATCAAGGTCAAAAATGGTTGGATATTTTATTTTTCTGTTCAGGTCTGGAAAAATGTAATTAAAAATAATAGACAGGTGCTTAGTTAATTTTTAACTGTGTGCATGCCCAATTGTGTGCAATAATAGCTGTTGAACTAGAAGCCTGCTTCAAAAAGCAAATCCACACACGTTAGAGTAAAAAAGCACTTTCCCACTTTTCCCTCTGAAGTTATGCAGGACTACTTATGTAGAAATTTTGTAGTATCTTTTAGCAGAATGGAGGGGACTGATTTGGTTTATAGGCAGTTGAATCTCATTTATGAGGTGTGTCTAGCAAAAGTTTTCCTCTGATAACTTCTGTAATCATGAGGCTAGTGTTTACTTGACCAGTTCCAGAGAGATAATGAAGATTACAAATCCCACTCCTATCTAAATCTGGGATCTTTTCCTTCCCCAACAAATACTCAACAAGTAAGCACAGAACTGCATGTTTATTATTTTTTCCTATTCTCCTAAAAATTTCAGCACCTCCTAAAATCCCAGACACTTTCCTTTGAAAATCTTGCCATTTTTCTTAAACTGACTAGTGAACTTTGCTTACAGAGAACAGAGCACCTGCCCTTTAGCTCTATCATCAGGTGCCACCCAACTGCCTGTTACTTGTAGAAATAAATAACCAAATATTTACCATTATCTTCCAAAATTCCTAATTACAGGAAATTTTAAAAGCTACATGGTCTGTGGGTTTTTTTATTATTATGTAAAAAAAAAAAAAAGCTGGCTTTTGGTCTACTTTCTGCTTAAAGAAGTCTGGATTTTGGTGATTTTTTTTCTGTAGTCACTAAGGATGTTAAAATAAAAAGGAAAAAGCCTCAAGCAAAGTAGTTGAGGGAATGAGTAATGAGAGTAATATTAGGAGAATATTAGAACTAGATTTTTATTTACAAGGAGTTTTATATTCTTTGGTTTACTAAAATGGACCCTTTAAACCAATGACTAAGTAGAAAGTTAATAAAGTGCTCAGTTAATTACAGATTATCTTTCAGTCTGAAGTGTTTGCAAGCAAAATACAGACTAAATTGAACCAGTATTTTAAGTGCACTTGTATCATCTAGTGCAGGCAGAGGTAAGATTAAAATCACCATCAAATATCAAACACCCACCCAGTTTGTTGAAGCTTATTCACTTCATTGGGAAAAAATTGTACCAAACTAGGGACAAAAATCAATAACATGAAACTAATGTAACAGAATAAATCTCTAAGCAAAGCCGATTACTGACCTGCCATAGAATGATCATTTCAACCAAAATGAATTTTTAAAGTTGTGCTGATTTAGGTATTGAACCACCTGAAACAAGAATAAAGGCTAGTGCCTTTATAAAACACATTGTCAGAGATGTAGGGAAATAAACATCAGTCTAACGTTTAACATGAAACCAGTATTGATGTAGCTATTAAAACTATTAATTATGTCCACAACTCTGTGATTTCTTAACCAGTTTAGATACAGTATTACTATTACCATTGTTAAGATTTATTTCCTGGCTTAATGTCCTATTTTAAATTTTAATTTGAAGCCATTTTAAACTCTGCATACAAACTGTCAGTTCAGAAAGTATATTCATTACATTATAGAAATAGTCAGAAATCTTGTAATTATCTGAGCTAGAAACCAGCTTTTAAACCACACATCTTGATTTTCCCATTATTTAAGAAAAATGTACATTGGGGGAAAAAAAGAAAAAGCCTCTGAAGTTTATTTAAAGAGAATTTTATTCAAACAAATTACTTGCCTTATTTAAGTTGATGTCATTTAATTTCAGCTATTACAAGTTCTGTAGATGAATTCTAAGTCCTTGTAGCAATTTTGGGATTGGCTAGCTAATTCTCTAACTGCTGTGTATGACTTGGCTGAGGACTCAAAGAAAAGCAGGCAGTATGTCCAAAAATCTCATAGACACTCTGCCATACTCATACCTTGAACTTGAACAATGTTACTTACTGTTGTACCCGCATTAAAATTACTCCCTTCTTGGTAGATGAGGCAGCAGTCTTCAGGACCCATTCTCTCAAGTGCAAATTCACACTTTAATGCACCATCTAACGTGAATTTGCATCACGTGGAGCACCTCTATGACTGCAAGAAGGTAATGTGGCTATGAGGAGAAACCCCATTCTGATGGGATGGTTAGGGATAACCTGCTATTCTCCTTGTACTTTCGGCAGCCAAGACCAGCTTTTCATCACCTTGTACAGAGTTCTTCATCTCTGCTTATTTACAGCACCTAAAATATCCTCATCTTTTTCCAATCTCAAATATATGTTGTGGCATATTATTTTTAAAAATCCATAAAATAAAGCTTTTTTTGCTTCAAGTAATACATAACACTTATGGCAAAGATAAAGTCTTTCCTTCTTGTGGGAACTCAGAATTCTACAATGTAACGTCAGCATATTGAAGTGCAAAGGGAACTGTGGGAACAGGTCTTTTGTAAATCACTGTGAGCTGTCTCTTGCCAGGCAGTTATACCTCGCCTAGCATGCAATAACATAGCTGACATTTCTTTTTTTCCCCAGGAAATTCTGGAGCCAATTAAAATGTTGCACAGATTAATGAGACGAAAGAACATTCTGACAGGTAGAAAACCTAGAACAACCATTTTGCCATATCTTCGTATTTTAAATGTAAGAAGTGAGCATATGGTGCTGAGAAAATGGTATTGATAAAAGCAAAGTTGTAGATGGATAATGAATGAATCCAGAAACCCTGGTGTGATAGCACATTGCTTTTGAGCATGTAAAGTTAAAATGCACACCTGCTAATAAGATTCTCAAAAGTCAAGTTTTTATCACTCGCTCATACTGCGCTCGCAAAAATCTGATTCAATGTTTTGTAATACCACCTATGTTGGTGAGACCCATGGAGTTTGTGGTAGGTAATACCTTATAATTTAAGCAGGATGTGCCAAATCACTGCTATAATAAATTATTTTTACATTGCAATACCCACTAGCAGCAGGAGCTACAGCTCAGACATAAAGATCTCAATGGAACACGATGTATTTTATCTCTTGGAATAACTGTTTTAATAGATCATATGGTGGTATTTGAGATACTGTCCCAGACTCTGCTGGTGTTCACTAAAATTGAGTGCTTGCTTAGTTTTGGTAATTGTCTTGGGGGATTCAGAGAAACAGGTTGGAGTAATTTTCTTTTAAAGAGGGTTCTGAAAACTTAATTTGCCATCTTTATGTAGCAGAAGACCACAATCTAGCCAAAATGAGACAAGAAGTCTCATTTGAAAAGTCATTCTCCTCCCATTCAGCAACTTAGAGGAGTCTTATATTCAATTTTCTCATCTCTTATATACAGAATGGACCTTTTCCCTGAAGTGGTCAAACTTTCTGTGAGGATAACAAACTCCACTTTGAAAAATTGTTGCCCACCAGACTGCTAATTCACAGAAATAAAAGATTTAACCACCTTGAAATAGTTCAGCCCTTGAATACTTGGATTTGATACAGAAGCATCTCCTTTATTGTTTCTAAATTTAAATCCT